>NC_134113.1:40092500-40406000 GCF_040939455.1 Microcebus murinus | reverse complement strand
TCTCTGGTTCTTGAGCATATCCTGGTGAAAAAAGCACCCAAGATACTTACAGAGCTCATAGTCAGATTAACCCATACATCAGTTCTCTTTGTCACGTTGAGATGATCCTTACTGAGAAAGAACAAATTGTTCCAAAACCAGAAGAGAAAGCTGCACAGAAGAAAAAGACACCTTAGAAGAAACTGAAGAAACAAAAACGTATGGCATGGAAATAGATTCAGCATAAAATAAAGGCAAATAACAGTAAAATAAATAAATAAATATGCATGAGTCTATAATACTATAAAGTCATTGAATAAGTAAATAAATGATTAAAGGGGAAAACCGTCCTTATAGAAGAATTCTAAAGAATATATATATATAGATACTCTTCTCTCCAGGAGCTGGAGATTAATTCTCTTCCTTTGATTTCAAGGTTACAGTGAACTATGACGATGCCACTGCACTCTAGCTTGGGTGACAGGGCGAGACTCTGTCACAAAAAAAAAAAAAAAAAAAAAAGAAAAGAAGGGAAAAAAAAAGAAAGAAGTATGAAAAAGGGGGGAAAACTTTATAGTGAAGAAACCTGGCAAATACCACCTTAATTAAAAAATCAAAGTTAACATCATGAAGTATAAGCCAAGTTGATGTCAAGTACCTGGTGATGTAATGGGGTGAGATGAATATCTTTACTAATTAAATACAAACAGATATGCATATCACACATTATAGTGGGAGTAGGTAGAAGGGAATGGGAGTGGAGTACAGAAATCAAAGGAATCAATTTATTGATCAAGGTGGTCATATCAGGGAGCAGAGAAGAGTTACAGGATAAGTCTAAAAAAAAGTGGAACAGGGCTGTGCACCTTTTGCCAATACTAAACATTTAGTATCTCTTTTGTCAATGTTCTATCTCTGCAGGATCAGATTGTGATTCTTATATTAAATATGTTGAAAGGTTAGTTATTTTTTTAACAGTATAAAAATAGTTGTTTTTTTAATATAGTATTAGGCAAAATTATTTAAAGTCAATAAATTTTTATTCAAGGAATTTCACATGCGACTCCTTCCACTGTCCGTCAAGGGTAGCCTTAGTTCCTCAAAGGCTGGAGTCTTTAAAGATTTATTTCAAGATATCCCTTCTTAATAGAACAGATCCTCAATCCATGGGTGTCCTGTCAGCCCTACATAACAATAATATAAAAGTTCACATTTCCAGAGATGATCATATAATGAATTACAAAGGGAGCCTTCCCAAGTTAGCCATAATGATTATTATTATTATTAGCTATCCAGAAGGGTTACAATGAGAATCAGCTGGCCAAAGCACATCTGCAAGGCACAAGAGATCTAGGTATGCACAGCGGTCAGGGAGAATGTAAAATGTGGGTCTGTTGTAAAATCTCACTGATTGCCTATTTCATAGGTATTAGATAATCACATGCTGCTTGCTACGTATTTCCACTTCCACAGTGCTCATCTAGGCAAAGGAGGTAAAACAATGGTCTAATAAAAGGTTAATAAAATGTTCTCAATAGGCTGATTGCTAGCAAAGTAGCAGATAGAAAACCTAGCGGGAAGTTTTTTTATGGTCATGTCCCTAGCAAATGAGAAACGGCATGCTAAAGGCCTTGCTAATGACGAGAAAGGTTAGTTCTTAACGCTAGAAGAAGCAAAGAGCAAAAAAATTGTCATTAATTGTAATGCTGAGTAAATTAAGCAATTAGAGGAAACTAGAGATACAATCTGGAAATAAAGAATAATCAAGTCAATAGCAACAACAGTAATCACTACCATTTATTAAATGCTTTCCATGTGCTGGACACTGTTTCAAAGAGTTTTAGAAATATTAATTCATTTAATCCTCACAATGATCCTATGATATACTACTACTATCTCTATGCTGTAGATGAAGAAATTGAGGTTCAAAGAGAAGCAGCACCTGTCCCCAGGCCATAAAGCCCACTAGTGGCAGAGTTAGTATTTGAATATGGGCAGCCTACCATCAGAGCCTGAGCCTGTAACTGCATCGTCTCCAGTTAAATACATAAGAGATGGTTCCAGAATTCAAGGAATTCACTGCTAGAGAAACAGACATGTAAACTGTCACAGCTCAATGTAAGTGCTAACAATAGAGGGGAAAGCATCAGAGAAGACTTCACAGAAGTGACACTGAAAATAAATCTTGATAGGGAAGTAAGAACATGCTTTGTGACATGAAGACAGGATTCCTGGCAAAAGAACAGCCATATGGAAGAAGTTTTGGTATCGCTGTTCAAAGTCATGTGGGAAATTCAGAGTAGGGTCAAATAATGACTTCCAACTTTGGGTATGGATTTCACATACAGAAAATCTCTAGCCAAGCCATCAGGAAATGTATTGGTATAGAGTGTGTGTCAGTTCCATTTGGCCCTATTCATTCTCACTACTTTCAGGTGCCAAAGCTGAACTTCTACTTGAAATATCACTATTTAGTCATTGAAAAGTACATTCACATTGTTTCCACAATCAGAGTTCTATTCGTTTTTTTTTGTTTGTTTGTTTTCTTGAGACAGAATCTTGCTCTGTCACCCTGGGTAGAAAAGTCCAGTGGCATCATCATAGCTCACTGCAACCTCAAACTCCTGGGCTCTAGCGATCTTCCAGCCTCAGCCTCCCAAGTAGCTGAGACTACAGGCGCACATGACCACACCCAGCTAATTTTTCTACTTTAGTAGAAACAGGGTCTCGTTCTTGCTCAGGCTAGTCTTGAACTCTTGAGCTCAAGCAATCCTACCTCCATGGCTTCCCAGAGAGCTACAATTACAGGCGTGCACCACTGTGCCCAGTCCCCTGAGTTGTATTATTTATAGGTCATAAGCCAGATTAAATCTATTCTAAAATCTTATGAAACAATCTTCCTTTAGAAAAATTTTTGAAAACTATGTTATAAAATCCAGCAGAGAGTAACTGAAACAGTAGGAGTTGAGGCAGCAAACGCTATAGTTTACTATGTGTTGGGCATTGTTCGAAGTTGCCTATGTGCTTTAAGTCATTTACAACTTGTGAGTAGCTACTACGGTGGTCCCCCCTTGTCTTCAGGGGATATGTTCCAAGACCTTCAGTGGATGCCTAAAACCATGAATCGTACCAAATCCTATATATACTATTTTATTTCCTATACCTACATACTTTTATTTTATATATTTATTTATTTTATTAACAGCAAAGTAGTTTAATTAAAACCATTATCTCCTAAATCTGAATGTTAATAACAGTTGTAGCCCAGGGAGAAACAAGAGGCATGCTAGCAAAGAGTGGGGGAAGTGGGGTGTCCTTCTCAGTCTGCCCAGACCTCCGCATCTGCTGTCCTGCATAATTGCTCTTGAGAACTCTCTGGCCCCTACATACTTTGAATAAAGTTTAATTTATAAATTAGGCACAGTAAAGGATTAATAACAATAATAATAAAATAGAACAATTATTAAAATTTACTATAATAAAAGTTATGTAAATGTGGTCTCAAAATATCTTATTGTACTATACTCATCCTTCTTTATCTAGCGATGATGCAAAAATGATACAATGCCTGTGTGATGAGATGAAGTGAGGTAAAGGCAGCCTATGTGATCTAGTGTTAGGCTACTGTTGACTTTCTGTATCTGTGATTCCCTGTGACCATCCCTTACTTGCAGTAAATGGTGTGGTGTCATTTGTTTCAGGGTATCTCTTGCCAAAGTCTTTACATAGCCTCAATGCTTTCTGGCACAACATGTTGCTGTAAACTGGAACGGGTTTCTGTTTATGTCTTTCACCCCACAAATTAATGCCTTTTCCATCTTAATTAAGCATTTATTATGCACTGTGACAGTAATTTTTGCAGTCTGAGGTACAACGGCAAAACTAGCATGAATTTCTTTTTCTTTCTTCACAATTTCATGGATAGAAGATTCTTACCATAGATCTTAGCAACGTTAGCATACAATTGCTTTTGCTTTCCTTATTAAGTTGAGAACTTTCACCTTTTCACTTAAGAAAGCACTTTACAACTTCTCTTTGGCATATTCAAATTGCCAGCATCACTACTCTTGTGCTTTGGGGCCATGATTAAGTCAAATAAGTGTTACTTGAACACAAGCACCGTGATACTGCAACAGTCAATCTGTTTTAGATTCCAAAGTGACTAATGAGTAGGTAGTGTCTACAGTGTGGATACGCTGGACAAAGGGATGATTCACATCCTGGGCAGAACAAAGTGGGACAGTGCAAGATTTCATCACCCAATTCAGAGAGTATACAATTTAAAACCTATGAATAATTTAGTTCTGGAATTTTCCATTTAATATTTTCAGACTGCAGTTGACCAGAGGTAACTGAAACTGTGGATTAAGGGGTGACTACCATATTGTTATCACTATTTATAGATGAGTTAACTGAGGCACAGAAAGGTTAAGTAACTTACACAAAGTAGCAATCAGTTTAGTAACTGGTGGAGCCAGGATTCAATAAAATCAGGTAATTCAAGCCTAAACAGAAAAGAATGACGCTATTTCTTCTTTAATTCATCTATCTGTTAATTCAACAGGTGATCTAGTATGGCCTATATCAGTGATCACAAACTGGAACACCTATAGGGGCCAGGCCAGAAACATATTGTGTGAGGTCATAGTAAGGGTTGTGACGACAGGCCACAGGCCTCGTGCAAAGGGGGCAGCTACTCCTCAGCTCCACCCTCAGTTATTAACACATGGGTATCACCAGATTTTCTAATTTTTTAAGATGCTGGAAAAACAGGTATTTATATGAAATCTTCCAATTTGTGAGAAAGAGTGCATAAAATGAGTTCAGTTCTGGACATGCTGCATAGCTGTGGAGCATCTAGCAGTTAGAAATTTGAATGTGTGGTTCAAGAAAACAATGCAGGGGCCAAGTACAGATTTAGAAATCTTTAACATTTTGCATTATTTCAGGACAGGAAAAAAAAAAAAGAAATCTTTAACATGAATGTAGCAAGGAGCGTCATATTACATAAAGAGGCTATCATGGCAGCGTCAATGAGGCTGCCCATGGAAAAGGTATAAAAGTAAGAAGAAAATAAAAGGACCAGGAGCCCCAACATTTAACTAGCTGGCAACACAGGAAGGGTCAGCAAGGAAGACCTCGAGTAGGAAGAAAGGAGAGAGTAGTGTCTGAGATACCAAAGAAGGAGGGACAATCAGGCAAGATCGATCAATCTCACCTTGATAAAAGTTGATGTGCTACATCCCAGACCTCAGCAAGAAGAGATATAAGAAGTTCAAAGAATAATTTTTATGACTTTCTTGTATCAAAAATTCAGCATCAGAGGAGGATTCTAGCACTTCTCTACTGCTAATCACTTTGATGGCTCTAATTTTAAAAGCAGAAGTATTTTAATTCCATTTTCCCAACTTTAGTGGCATTTTATTAGCATAATAATTATTATTCCATTTCATCGGGTGGTCTTTTTTTTTTTTTTTTTTTTTTTTGAGACAGAGTCTCACTTTGTTGCCCTGGCTAGAGTGAGTGCCATGGCGTCAGCCTAGCTCACAGAAACCTCAAACCCCTGGCCTCAAGCAATCCTTCTGCCTCAGCCTCCCTAGTAGCTGGGACTACAGGCATGTGCCACCATGCTCGGCTAATTTTTTCTATATATATTAGTTGGCCAATTAATGTCTTTCTATTTTTAGTAGAGACGGGGTCTCCCTCTTGCTCAGGCTGGTTTCAAACTCCTGACCTTGAGCAATCTGCCCGCCTCGGCCTCCCACAGTGCTAGGATTACAAGTGTGAGCCACTGCACCCGGCCTCATCAGGTGTTCTTTTTTGGTATTTGGTTTGCTCTTGGGCATCTTGAAACTTCTGACATACTCATCGAAATGTCATCAGAACCACCAATAACAAAAACTGTGATGTTTGTTGGGAAAGCAATATCCATTAGGTTTATATATTATAGAATTCATCACATCTACAAGTTAAAACTTGGATCACCTATCAAAAGTTATTTATAACTTAGCTCAGACACAATTTTATAGTCAATTTAGGACATTTTTATGAGTAAGGAAGGTAAAGGAACCTATCTGCATGTTGGGTTCCAGGAAGCTGGTAAATAGAGCCCATAATCCCTGCCTGAGTTTGAAACCATTTGGGAGAGAGATTCAGGAGGCTCCCATATGGAGATCAAAATACCATGTTTCTTGCAGATAAGGTAGGTTGGAGAACTTGGATTTGTGTCTGCAGTGTCTTCACTCTGAGCAACAAAGGCCTCCCCAGCAGGCATGGCCCCTCCCTGCCCTACAGCCAGGCAGAATACAGACCTAGAACTGACAAGTTCTGAAGAAAGGGGAACCGAAAAAGAGACGGGCTTTGCTAGCCTAGTTCTCTTTCCCAAACTCCACAAGATCAGATAAATTCTGCCCTAGGGATAAATAATTAAGAGGGGAAAAGTAGAGCAGGTTTTGTAAGTGGAGGAGGCCAGGGAAATGGAGGAGTCTCTATAATAGTCCTACTGCCTTATCTCCTGTTATGCTCATGCCCACCGGGCAGTTTCTATTATCCCTAGGGTCATGTTCTCATAGCTAGTAATGTACTAAACCTGAACTCAAACCTGGCCCTTGTGATTTTACAACAGTGAACTTCACACTAACCTGAGAGGCTAGCACCAGAGGTCTGTGGTTCAGTGACATAATCCCATTTAAACTAATTGTCTGGTCAGTTAGGGAAAGGTGACCTAGTGGGATTCAGGAGACCTAGAACATGGCTGCAACAATGTTACCAACCCGGCCATGATCTATTGGCTAAATTCTTTGTATTTTAGTTTTCTCATCTGTAAAACCAGTTTAGTAAGTCCTGCCTTTCTACCACCTAAAGGATCAAATGAGATATTTCACAAAAGAACCTTGGGCCACTACCATGCTATAGAAAAAGGTACAGTTATTATTTGGGATGAAACTGTTGTTTCAATAATCTTAAATAAAATAGGGGAATCAGATTGTGTTTCTGAATGTTTACATTTTAAAAGAAGATGCTTGGAAGGTCAGCAGAGGTGGATTGAAATCCCAGAGTTCTCCACTCCCTGCCTAAGTAAACCTGGACAAGTAATTTAATCTTTCCGAACTTCCTGAATATGTGAGGAATTATACACTATTTACCTAATGGTGTTTTGTGTACATTACATAAAGAGGCTATCACGCAACATATTCAGTATTAGTTTTCTTCCTTTTACTTGTTCTAATCTAAGAAACTACTCTACCTATAGAAGCTTTTACTGAACCATTAAAAAGTTAGCTTTTTTGAGGCTGGGCATGGTGGCTCACACCTATAATCCTAGTACTTTGGGAGGCCAAAGTAGGAGGATCACTTGAGGCCAGGAGTTCAAGACCAGTCTGAGCAAGAGTGAGGACCCCCCCCTCCAGTCTCTACAAAAAATATAAAATTAGCCAGGTGTGGTGGCACACACCTATAGTTCCAGCTACTTGGGAGGCTGAGGCAGGAGGGAGGGTCACTTGAGCCCAAGAGTTTGAAGTTGCAGTAAGCTATAATGATGCCACTACACTCTAGTCTGGGCAACAGAAGGTTAGCGTTTTCTCTCTCTCTCTCTCTCTCTCTCTCTCTCTCTCTTTTTTTACTAGTTTCACTTTTTAAAAAGAATGCTGAATTGATCGCCAAATTAAATAAGAATTCATTCCATGACTCAGCATTGTAGAAGACATTAGCAGCCATCTTTGATCCCCCTTGTTCTATTTTGATTTATAGTAAGAAATAGATATTTTAGTGTTCATCGCCAGTTCCTGGCACAGAGCTCCTAAAACTCTTATAATTTCCTAAGCAATAGAGGTGCTAGAAGAATCGTTTGGTCTTTGACTCTGGTTCCTGACACAGAGCTCCCTGAAATTTCCTGGGTAATAGGAGTGTCCTTTGTTCTAATGAGGCCACTCTTTGTGGACTCCTGGATGGGGACTGGTCACCAGAAAAACTAACCTATGATTAGAAGCCTGGAACTTTCAGCTCCATGCCCCATCTTCTGGGAAAGGGGATGGGGCTGAAGATTGAATTAATAACTGACCATGCCTACATGGTGAAGACTCCATAAAAATCCCTGAACTGCAGGGTTTGGAGAGCTTCCGGATCGCTGAATACATGGAGGTGCCTGGGAAGGGAAGTGCCACACCCAGAGAGGGAATGGAAGAGCTGTTCCCTGTTTCCATACCTCACCCTATGTATCTCTTCACCTTGCTGTTCATCTGTACCCTTATCACATCCTTTATTAATATAATAAACCAGTAAATGTATATAAGTGTCTCCCTGAGTTCTGTGAGCTGTCCTAGCAAATTAATCAAACGTAAGGAGGAGGCTGTGGGAACCCTGATTTACAGCTGGTTGGTCAACAGTATGGGTGACAACCTGCTACTTATGATTAGCATCTGTACTGGGGGGCAGTGTTGTGAAACTGAGCCCTTAACCTGTGAGATCTGACTCTTACGCCGGGTAGATAGTGTCAGAATTGAACTGAATTATAGGACACTCAGTGTGTCCTTGCTGGAGAATTGCTTGGTGTGTGGGGGAAGAAAACCTCATACATCTGATGCCAGACGTGTTGACTGTGAGAATAGAAAAAAACCGTTTAGTTTTTTTCTATCTCTTACAATCCTTAATAGCTGCCTTGAGTGCCTAGTTCTTATTAGAATAATTAGTTCTTATTAGAATAATTTACCTAAATGTAGCAAGCAGTCTGCTTCTATCAGTGTCTAGCATCAGCACATAAATATATGTTCATCATTTATTCATTCGCTCACTTAGCAAAATTTTGTTAAGCAATCACTAAATTTAGATGCTGAATTTTGTAATGTTGGGGACACAATTGCATGATTTGGTTAAGGATGTATTCCAAATAAACATAATATTCCAGCTGGGCATGGTGGCTCATGCCTGTTATCATAGCATTTTGGGAAGTCAAGGTGGGAGGATTGTTTGAGACCATGAGTTTGAGACCAGCCTGAACAACATAATGAGACCTCATTTCTCCAAAAAAAATAGGAAAAAAAAAAAAAAACATTAGCTGAGTGTGGTGGTACACACCTATAGTCCCAGCTACTGGGGAGGCTGAGGCAGAAGAATCACTTGAACCCGGGAGTTTGAGGTTGCAGTGAGCTATGATGACACCACTGTAGCTTGGGCAACAGAGTAAGACCTTGCCTCAAAACAAAAACAAAAAACTACAATGAAAGGAAAATGTACTATAAAAAGAAACAATATTATATAACAAAGTTATATAATTTAATGCCTCAATTTCCTCATCTGTAAAGTGGAAATAATTTCTATTCCACAGAACTGTTGAAATCATTAAATAAGAAGCTGAAATTGGAAGAATAATCTCCACATAACCACACCCTGGCCAGTCTGGGAAGGAGAATACGCCTTGGCAGAGTCTGTCATTTACCCACCAAAATTCTTTCTCTTCTCTTTCCTGGGTATATGGCTGCCTTCCTAGACCACATTCCTCAACCTTCCACAGTTTGAGTTGTGGCTGTGTTACTAAGTTCTTGCCAATGCAGCATGAGCATAAATAATGTGTGCTGCGTCTAGATTGGGTTTTAACACATTTGATATACCTTCTCCATGTTCTCACTGCTTTTCCTGCTATATGTAACCTTATAAATTATAGGAAAACTAGGAAAAAAAAATGTTTCTCTTCCTACATTCAAACTTGTTAGATATTACAGTCCTCAAGAACTAATGTTTTCTCTTCATGTGTGTGCAGGGGACAGACAAGAGTATTTGTGGTCCTGTGTGTGGGTCTAAAAGGAATAAATAGAAGAACAAAGAGAGCCTGAGACACAGAGAGAGGGAAAAAGAGAAACAGGTCCCAGATCTGACAGTTACACTCTGGATAATGAGAGTGAGGGAATAGAGGAGGATCCAGAACTTATTCTGGTGGGGAAACCTCAAAAGGTATTGGACTTGGCAGTGTACCCACATATTCTGCCTGCCCTTCAGTACTTGGTATGCTGGGCACTCCTTCTGGGACACCCACAAGCTCACCTGGCAGATGTCCATCTGTTCTATGGGACTTGCAGTGATAAAGGTCACCACTGGCAGCCCTAGGCAGTCCTTGAATAACCCAACTGCAGGGGAATGAACAAGGATCCTGGGATAGGCCCTGTGGGTATAGGGTGACTAGGCAGATGGGCAGACACAGGAAGAGAGAAACAAGAGCAATTAGATATACCAGCAAAGGGTCTAGAGCAGCCCTGTCCAATACAGTAGTCACTACCCACATGTACCATTGATCACTTGAAATCTGGCTGCTAGTCTAAATTAAGACGAGCTGTAAGTGTAAAATACACATCAGATTTCAAAGAGCACAAAGAAAGAATTTAAGATAGTTCATTAATGATCTTAATATTAATTACATGTTAAAATGATAACATTTTGACACATTGGGTTAAATAAAATATTTTATTAAAATTAACTTTCACCTGTTTCATTTTTCTTTTTTTAATGTGGCTACTAAAATATTTAAAATTACATTTGTGGCTTTTGCTACATGTCTATTGCATAGTGTGGGTCTAGGCCAGGGGTCAGCACAATATAAACTACAGGCCAAACCCAGCCCAATGCCTGTTTTTGCAAATAAAATGTTATTGAAATTCAGCCACATCCATTTGTTTGCATACTGTCTGTGGCTTTTTTTCCCTGCAATGAATGGCACAGCTGACTTGTCACAAAAAGCCAGTATGGCTGCAAAGCCTACACTGTCTACTCTGTGGCCATTTACAGAAAAAGTTTGCCAACCTCTGACCTAGACTATGAGAAAAGTTACATTTAGCACACAGTTTAAAATGTTTGTCCATCAAATCCTATAATTCCTTTTAGTAACACTAACTTTAAGTAAAGCCTGAAATAACTATATAGGCTTCAGTGGGAGGTAGGGGAAAATAAAGTCAAAGACAATAGAAAAAGTGAGATCTGACCCCCACCCCCCACCTTCCATCCCTCTGAAGGCATTTGTGTAGAGTCAGCTGCTTCCTATCAAGGAATTTTGGGTGGAGACCAAGATCAAAGCCACCGTGTGTCTGTGTGTTTGTCTGTGTGAAGGTGGTGAAAGTCCAGTTTGAACTGGAAGTGGTAGGAGGGGACTCATGCTGACAAGGAGCTTAAAGGGAAAACCTCTAAATGCAAACTTTCTATGCTTTATAGTACAGGGTCGCAGGGTGGCCAGTAATTGCAGGTGGGGTAGTGGATTCAGTCTTTCCTAATGTGTTACACAGCACACACAGGACAGAATGGTATCCTGGCTAAGAGGTGGAGAAATGTGAGTTTGTAATACTGGCTCTGCCACTTACTATCGATCCTGCTCAAAAGTTGTGAAGACAAAATGAAATCATGAGTTAAGTGGCTGACATGCCAAGAGTTCAGAAACTTATTGTTTTCTTTCATGAACAAAATACAGGTCGATTTAGAGAAAAAGAAGTAGAAAGAATCTTAATTTTTTTAAAAACAATAGGAATTTTAGAGAAAACTGGAAAAGCAGTAGGAAAGAAATGTAATTTATTTTTATTCCTAAATCTTGCCTGACAATAAATTAAATGGGGCTGTGTGATAATAAATGGTTCCTTTGCTGTTGGCAGAGGCTCTTGATCCTGTCTTCCTGTTCCTCTGCTCACAACACCAGGATCTGCAGTAGAAATGGTATGATGAGGAATAGACCTACATGAAAATGAAATGTTGGCCAGGTGCAGTGGCTCACACATGTAATCCTAGCGCTCTTGGAGGCGGGAGGATCACTTGAGGTCAGGAGTTTGAGACCAGCATGAGCAAGAGCGAGACCCCATCCCTACTAGAACTACAAAAATTAGCCGGGCATGGTGGCACACATCTGTAGTCCCAGCTACTCGTGGGGCTGAGGTAGGAGGATCGCTTGAGCCCAGGAATTTGATGTTGCTGTGAGCTGAGCTGATACCACAGCACTCTAGACCAGACAACAGATCAAGAGTCTGTCTCAAAAACAAAAAAGAAAAGAAAAGAAAAGAAAAGAAAAGAAAAGAAAAGGAAATGTTACCTTAGATTTGCCAAAGGATTCCAACTTTCTGAAATTCTCCCTCTCCTCTACTGGTTTACTGTGGGAGGCTATTCCATTTCTGATGAATCCGAAACCTATCCACCCCCCCATTAGAATTATTCTAATAATTTTAGAGTTGGACAATATAAATGACTCTAGAAGGTCACTGCTACAATACATCTAAGGAGAAAAGAGGCCCAGATATTTCTTTTGTTGGATGTGTTTTAGGGTTTTTTGGTGGTTGTTTTCCCGTAATTGGAACTTGACATGTTTCCCATCCCTAATTTAAATGGTTCAGAGCTCTCTTCTCTGAAGCTTGAGCTATTGCTATTGCCTGTGTATGTGGAGTGTATGTGTGTTTGTGGGGTATATGTATGTGTCTATGAGGCCATTGTGGCTAAAACTGTGCACTAACAGGCGTAGTTTAACTTTTTTTCTAGACATAAAATACAGAGTCCTTTGTTTTCGATGATAAGGAGTGCCCAGCTGTGATACTCTGTTTTTCTGCCACAGCTCATGAAAAATTTTGCTCCAGAGACACATCGGGTTCCCACTGTTTATGAATTTATCTCCAAGGGCCCAGTGGGAAAAGATCTCCTAGAGTCTTCTGAGATTCAGAACTGCAAAATTAATGAGGAGTAAGTAAGGTCTGCATTTGACAGCAGCACTCATGTGGCTCCTAATCTGATAATATTCTTTCCATCCAAAGTTCCCAATCCTCTGTCCCTCTCTTGCATTCTCCAGAAAAGGAAGATTAAGTAAAGATAGACACTGTCTTCAAGCTCTAGATAAGTCTCCTGAGCTCCAAGGATTTTTCAGTGATACATCAGTAGATATGCTGAAGCCAGCCTTGTCTATCTTCTAGGGATGAAGATGAGGGTAGGCCCGGTTATCCAATCTCTTTGTTTCATATTTTGAGAACAGATGATACTCTGTGTGTGTGTGTGTGTGTATTTATATACACTGCTGCATTTTTTACCTGATTTATTTGGCAATCCATCAGGATGACATCATTATCTACTACCCTTTCTTGTTATGTGGCAGAGAACTTGGGAACCTCAATCAAGGACTTAAGTCTTTTATAAAAGAGTTTGATTATATTCATAACACTCTTGTCATCTGCTCTTATGATCAATTGATTGGAAATTCTGCCTGAGTGAAAATATAAGTCAGGATCTTTTTCTTTCCTGGCAAAACAAATTTTCTCCCTACTACCTGGTATCTAAAACATACTCTTAGGCCAGGCACGGTGGCTCTTGCCTGTAATCCTAGCACTGTGGGAGGCTGAGGCAGGAAGATCACTTAAGCTCTGGAGTTCGAGACCAGCCTCAGCAAGAGTGAGACCCCATCTCTACTAAAAATGGAAAACTTAGCCAGGCATTAGGCCACACACATGTAGTCCCAGCTACTCAGGAGGCTGAGGCAGGAGGATTGCTGGAGCCAGGAGTTGGAGGCTGCAGTGAGCTATAATGACACCACTGCACTCTACCCAGGGCAACAGAATGAGACTCTGTCTCAAAAAAAATAAAATAAAATAAAAAATAAAACATACTCTCCCTTTAACTATCAACATAAGATTTATACATTTCCCACACTTTCTAGAAAAATTCAGTCAAGAATTGATTGAGAGGTATCACTTGCATCATGCTTACTTAAGCCCCTAAAACTGGGAGAAACCGTTTTATCATTGTGGTCACTATTGATTCTATTAGAGCCCCCTAGTTTTACTTCAATATTGTTAGTTAATAACACTTGCTATCATTTATTGAGCATTACTCATTGAGAATTACACAAATTATCTCATTTAATTAACACAAATGATTATGATTATGGATTAGTGTCACATTTGACAAATATGGAAACTGAGGCTCAGAGGGAGTGAGTAAATTGCCTGGTAACACAGCTTGTAAATGGTATAGGTAGAATATAAACCCAGATCTTTCAGACTGAAAGCTTAAGCAATTAAACACCAAAGCATACACTGTCTTGGTTAACTGCTATCGATGTACCTGGGCCACATAATCTGTTATCTGCAAAAACATTCTCATTAGTTAAATGTCATAAAAACTTTTAAGGAAAGTCCATAAAATAATGTATTTAAATAGCATTTGGTTGTTCTGTAAAGCCACAGATATGGTCATTTCTGTTACTTGGTGTCTTTGAGTTTAGTCCAAGAAAAACTACCTCCATGTGTATGCTGTTTTTAGTTAGAATAAAAGCCATATATCCCAATATAGTTTCCTTTGGGCCTTAACTGCCAGGAAACTTACCAAATCCATTGCTCAGCTATCACAATGAACTTATCTCAGGTGCCTACTGATACCATTTGTTTGTTTACTCAACATATAATTATTATATTTATGAGGGGAGGGGACACAAAATGTGGTAGCGAACATGACAGAATGTTCCTCAGGAAGCCCATGGTCTAATAGGGGAGAGAGAGATTACATAAATAACAACACAAATAATTAATTATAATGTGAAAAGAGCCACAAAAGATATACAAATGGCAGCATAATCTGGGCAGGCAATAGGCCTAACTTAATGAGTTAGTTAATAAGAAGAACCTCTGAAAGCAAACTTTGTGATTTAGTCAGAGATTCTATTATGCACTGATATTTCATTGTATATAATTTCATAATAAGTACATTTGAAAAAACATAAATAAGTGGCATAAACATCTCTTTTGCTTATCAAGGAGTACTTAATAATTATTCCTGCACTAACTGTTTTATTTCAGTAGAACTCCATTTTTAAAATTCTTCTGGAAAAGTATATAAAGCAGTTTTACTTTAATAAAAATGTAAATTGAGTTGAAATGATGTCATTGCTTTTGGCATCTGCACCATTAATTTGGAGAAGACAAAGACTAATATAGTCTTAGCCTTTTGTTTAGAAGTTAATATTGACAAGCAAATATCATGCCTTTGTGAATAATTAATGCTGACATCAGAAAGTTATACCCAAAAGATGACTAAGGAAAACGAGCATCTCCTGTCTTTGAAAGCTTTAGTCCATTGTTAAAAATTGAGATAGAGCAGGTTGCAGTGGCTCATGCCTGTAGTCCCAGTTACTTGGGAGGCTGAGGCAGGAGGATCGCTTGAACCCAGGAGTTCAAGGCTGCAGTGAGCTCTGATTGTGCCACAACACTCCAGCCTCAGCGACAGAGCAAGACCCCCGTCTCTGAAAAACAACAACAAACTGAGATTTAAGAAAATACCATCAGGAGCTAAGAATTTGTAGAAATTAATTTTAAGACTTTCTTTTCTGCATAAAGCTCCTCTGAAAAGGGGTAAATGTAAATTAATTTTCATATGGGTCAGCCAATAATCAGCATATACAGGTGTTAGCACATTAACAACAACAATAGGAAACCTGGTCACAAAAAAGATTCCCATTTCTTTCACAGTGTTGTCCCTGCCTTGGTTTATTCTATAGAATTCAAGAGAAATTTGAATGTGCTAATTTATCTTTGCTGGTATTTTCCCCTTGTGCTTCTCTCATGTTCAGAAGTGGAGAAGAGACGATTTTGTAAAAATAGAAACAGCTCTGACATGTGGCCTCCAAGGGCTGATGCTTCAGAAGGGCCAAACTGTCCAGCCAATAAGCAGGAACCCCCATTCTGCCCTACACTGCTTGGTCCACCTGACTGAATGCCACCAGAAACACACTGATTTATGCAGTATCCTCTTTGAAAATAAAAGCATCTCTGGAAAGTTTCTTCCTAGCACCTGAGATTAGCTACACAGAAGTAATGGGGGTTTTGATGGGTAGAGGTTGGAGAGTGTGGAATGTTGGAGCATGGAGCATCTTGGCGGACAGAACTGGTCAGGGCAGGAGCCAGATAGAGAGCACAGGTCTACACGTGCCCCCTGGCAATTTGGAAAGAGGTGCTCAAAGAGTTAAGAAGGGGTACATAAGGAAGATGAGTGACAACATAAACCAAAATATATACTTAATATGCTTAAATAGTTGCTTTATGCAGCATTTATACTAGCACTTTGCCCAAAATAAATATTCACTAACCATTGGTCTTAGGGCTAGTCGGTTGCCACAACAGGCAGAGAAAGTTCTATTCTTTCTCCTTCTTCTCTCTCCTTTCTTATTACATGGACTGCTGTTTCCAAGGCCCAAAAACATGACTTTCACAATTTGTGCTAGAGTTGAGTTCCATGTAAGTACAAAGGCTTTAATGAGTTGGCCTTGGAATCCAAACAATACTCATTCTATTGTTTGAATGGAAAAAGTGTTTGGCGGCTCCCAATAAACCTTTGTTTAAACAAAAACGTGTTTAGTATTCCAAACAACTAATGTGCACTTTGGGAATGGATCCTATTTGTAGGTGGAGTGCTCCATACATATAGAAGGCATTTTTGTTTAGCACTTCAGAATTGAACAAGAAAGGTGTGTGAGCACTTGCAAGTGATACCTGTACTTAAGTTTGTGATTTTATCTGAACTAACTATATTTTCTATAGAAAGTGAAAGAAATGAACACCTCTACTTTGGACAGGCTGGAGAAAGATACCCTTTGTTGAAAAACTGAATCAGACAGGCTTTTATAAGAGGCATTGGGGGTCTGGAGCTAAATCTGGGGGCCAAGACTTGGAGGTTTGAGTGAACTAAATTCCTCAATGCAGGAAAATAAAAGGTGCCTATTGGTTTTACTGTTGCTGCTCCTAAGGAAGTAGAGAAAAAAGGGGGTGAGTAGCAGAGAGCTGAGCAACAAGACTGGACCCCAAACTGTAAAAAGACCTAACACCCTTTTGTGATCCACCTATCTTAGGGTAGGAAACAGGTGATATCACTAAGGTTTACAGTGATTAACAGACTGGGCATGTACTTCAGGTACAAATGGCCACGGACACCCAGAGAGCCAGGGACAATTGGAAATCTCATAGGTAGAACATGTTGTTGGCTTTGTTATCTGTCACTGAGTCAAGATCATGGAAATGTGGTAAAGGCTGAGCATCAGAAACAGAGGTAAGATCCGTCTAAGAAGCATCCCGAAGGCCAATAAATAATCTGATTCATTAAACTGGAGGAGAGTTAGATGCCTGGCAATGTTAACCAGTGAGTGCTTTTAGAATCTAAAATAAAGTGAGAGAAATATGTTTACAAGGATATTAAAGGCAAAATTGTTAAAAGCAAAAGAACTATTCTTTTCTATTTTCAGAATAGCTAAAACTCTTCCATTAATAGGACTCCGAGTTCTCAAAACAAAAAGTTTTCCAGCCATTATTTTGAAAGCATAGTGTGAATTAGTCACTGCTTTTCTCATAAGGTCAATAAATAGCTCCTCACTTCCTACCTATGGAGCTTCCATATTAAAATATATCTCCTTTGCCATTTGTACATTGTCCACAAGAACAACTTCTCAATATTTTCTCTCCTATCTTCTGAGAGGTAAGTCTATCCAACCATTCCCACTGCACTTATCTTGCATTTGTTCACATTTGGTTTGGGCCCTTGTCTTTGTTTTACTCATTAGCAACGCCCGTGGTGTCCCTGCCTCCCAATGTGGTTTTTAAAAAATGCCCTCAAAATTTTTTAATTCTGAAAAGAGCAAATAACTGGTGCAAAAAACATTCAGGGAAACTTAGACATGGATGATAGATTGTTTACAGTGACTAATTATGTTGGCATCACATTGAGCAATAACAATGATAAAATTTACTGTTTCCAACTGGTGTTTAATGCTTCTCTGTTTTCTAGTCTCCTGAAGAATTCCCTCCTTATTCCTAGTCCAATACTTTAAGCCCTGCTCCTCTTAGAATTAGGGTCTTTTTCTCCCCCCTTCCTGGTTCTGTTTTTACTTGAAAAAAGAAAATCTTTTTTAAAAACTCCAACAAGATTCCACATAGGAAAGAAAAAAGAAGGGATAATATGCCAAGAAGAAGAAACTTGGAAACTCAACTGCCATGAATTACAGGTTCCAGTAGGACACAATCTAGCAACTCTGAAATAAGGGAACCTGCACTTAGAACAAGAATTAGAGACCTACATATTCAAATGGAAAAGGCTAGACCTAGCACCCAAAATGTTACCACACAAAGAGGTTTTCTGTCAGAAAAATCAACACTTGGCAATTTACGATCCAAAGAAAATTCATTGCAGCCACAAAAAATTTTTCCTTGACAATTCTGAATGGAACTAGAGAGAAATGATGACTCTGCCCACAAAACAAAAGCCCAAGGCACCACTAAACCACTAAACTTTGTGCTGGTGGCAACTAGTTTGGTTCATGGCACAGTTGATGCAACTGTAGCAATTGCCTTCTACACTAAAGAGAGCAGAAATGACTAGATCAATCATGCCCCAGGCCAGTGTGCTAGCCACAAAACTCTAAAAATAAGTAAGTGTCACTGCGGAGAGCTTTGGAAGAGAAACATTATCTGCAAAAAAGGATACATCAGCCCTGCCTGTTTTTCCAAAGTCATTACTGAGTGACTAGGGCAATTCATACATCTCAGAACTGAACTATTTGTATTTTGAGTTCTCAACAGCATTTGAGTTTTAGTACTTTTTCTTGGAAGGGAGGGACACGAAGCATCCTGTTTTGGAGTTTCACAAAACTTGCATGTTTATCTAGGGGGATGACATCACAGCCCTGGAGGTGGGATGGGAGGGCTTTTAGCCAAGCCTGGAGACATATGGCCTTCAGACACTTGCTAAGCAGACTTCAGTTCTTAGAAGCATTGGTGCAGTGTGGTAAATAGGAGTTGACCACCTGAGACAGAAAGAAAAGCTATTTAAAAATCACAACAGGGTGGAAACAGCCTCAGGATGAGCTGGAGAACAAGCATTTTGCCCATGGAGCTTTTTATACTTACCTTCCATTTATGACCACTGATCCTAGATTTCCACTTATGGTACTAATGAACTTTCCTTTTTAAATAAACACTTTAAGTTTAAAAAGCTATCGACCTTACGTAAAATACTTATTATTAAGAATATGGTATTCAGATATGACAAAGTGTCTGAAAGCAGCCCAGGAATGGCTGGCATTTAAGTGCTGCTGGTTTTAAAAAGAGCGCTGGGTTTTAGGGCCGCTCCACTCATGCCCCTGGAACCTTGGGCGATTTATATGCTCACTTTCTCAGAGCCTCAGGATCTTCAACTATAAAAAGTTCAGATGAGAAACATCAACATCTAAGGGCAACTGTGATGAATAAATGATAGGTGTTCAGTTAATGGTTTGTCTCTTTCCTTCCCTTAGTGACATGTGGGAAAAGCAGCAAAACTCTGTCTTCTCATGGAATCCTCCTGCCTAGCCTCGAGTCCATAAATTATATGGGCAGGGATTGTTCAAATTATAAGAAAATTTTGTGTGCAACTCAACAAAATTCTCTGCAAGCAGAGAAGGTAGAAGGACTAAGTATCAACACAGAACCATCTTGTCACCAAGCAATATATTCTAGGGTCTTGTGCTATAGTGACTGGTCTGCAGGCCAGCTTTGGGCTCTCCTGACCCAAACCCTGGGACAATAGTACATACATACATATGTATACACATGCACACACACAGACACACACACACACACACAAACACATACACGCACACCAGGAGGAAGTTTTTAAAGTTTCAGAAGGAAGCTTTTAAAGTTTTTAAAGTTTCAGGAGGAAGCTTTTAAAGAAATGTAATTTTTGAAATGGAAGAACTATTCTTCCTTTCTCTCTCCCTTCTTCTTTCCTTCCTTTTTCTTACATATAAAAGCACACCAAAAATTATGTTACATATTCTCTTCTAATTTAAGATTTATTACCTATCTCTTTTTGTCCTCCACACATTAAAAGTCAGTAAAATTTTTAAAAATAAGTACAAATGGCCAACAAATAAAGGAAAGTATATCTAAGATTACTATTGACAACAAACATAGGCTAAAAATAAAGGCACCAATATTCACCTATAAAAAGTGTTCATCATAACAATGCCTACTGTTAAAATGGCTGTGGGCAAACACCCATGCCCTCTTGGTGGGCATATAAATGGGCACAGCCCTCAGGAGGATAATTTGTAGTGCTATTAAAAACCTGAAAACTGTGTATTCTTTGATCCCCAAATTGCCCTTCTAATTCTTTATTCTAAGAAAATAATAATACTTGTGCTCAAACACATATCAAGAAGGAAGTTCATTATATCATAATTTATGATTGCATAAAACAAAACAGCCTGAATATCCAACAAAAAGGAAGATCTTAAAATTAAATCTCATAGAACTATGTGATAAAAAGCATACAACTGGCTGGGTGCAGTGGCTGATACCTGTAATCCTAGCACTTTGGGAGGCCAAGGCAGGAGGATTGCTTGAGGTCAGGAGTTCAAGACCAACCTGAGCAAAAGTGAGACCCCATTTCTACTAAAAATAGAAAAATTAGCTGGGTGTGGTGTGTACCTATAGTCTCAGCTACTCGGGAGGCTGAGGCAGGAAGATTGCTTGAACTCAGGAGTTTCAGGTTGCTGTGAGGTATGGTGACACCCCGCACTCTAGCCTAGTTTCAAAGTGGTTCCATTTAGGCCAAATCCCAGTCTCGGGAAGGGTTAGTTCCATCAGTTCTAGGTCCTCAGATCTTGCCCAGAATCCCAAGTATCATGGAATCACTTTCATCCATTTTTTGTTTTCTCTTCTTTTATCCCTAAGGCTGAAACCCAGATGAGGACGGATGTTAGGCTATGTCTTTTCTTTGTCCTCTTGGCCCCTCAGCTAAAAATAAAAAACAAATAGATAAATACCCCATCCCCTCCCAAAGAGACCTAACCTATTGAGATGCAACTCTTATCCCATAAACAGCCTTTTCTTCCTTCTTATCCCCAAATCTTCCCACTTATTTCCAATTTTCTTAAGGTCCTGGAAGTCCCAGCCCCTTGAGGATCTCCTTCAGAGTCTGCAAGGTCTATACAATAAAACCACTACGGGGTAATTTTGTTTTCTCTAATTTCAAAATATAAAATTGTTTGAATGAAGGACATTATTTTTCTGCCTTCTACTCTCCTTCTTTATCACATTTTTTTTTTTGAGACTGAGTCTCGCTCTGTCACCTGTGCTAGAGTGCCATGACATCAGCCTAGCTTAGAGCAACCTCAAACTCATGGGCTCAAATGATTCTCCTGCCTCAGCTTCCTGAGTAGCTGGTACTACAGCTACCACACCTGGCTAATTTTTTTCTATTTTTGGTAGAGACAGAATCTCAATCTTGCTCAGGCTGATCTCGAACTCCTGATCTCAAGCAATCTTTTTGCCTCGGCTTCCCAGAGTGCTAGGATTACAAGCGTGAGCCACCTCTCCTGGCCCTATCACAATTTTAAAGTTAAAATTTTGGCAAATTTCATTTTCATAATAGCCATTAACAATTTCTTTATAAAGGGCATTTTTCCCAATCATGACTCTAGAAAGAAAATAAGAATTTAATATCCAAAGTTATACTTTCTCTTCCATCCAGTTCCAGAGATTACTAATTCACTAATATTCAAAAGACCATGATTTTAATCACACCTAATTTGGAATTAACCAAATGACCTTGACAAACATGTTTCCTTTTAAAAATACTTCAAGTAGATATGCTTTTCCATTAAATAATATTTATGGTTAGAGTATACATTGATATAACATTATTGAGAACAATTTAACAATATTATATATGAAAATACTAGTAGCCATAACATCAGAATTAAAATCACTTTGTCCTTTTTTGGAGATGGGATCTTGCTAGGTTGCCCAGTCTGGCCTGGAAAACTTTGGGCTGAAGTGATCTACCTACCTCAGCTTTCTGAGTCACTGGGACACTGAGTAACTACAGACATGTACCACTGTGCCCAACTGACTTTTATTTTTGCTTATTTTGTTTTCTCTACATTGAGTATATATTGCTTGTATAAATTAAAATATTGCAAAACACTTTTAGAAAATATAGAAAGGAAAAAGAAATCTACCCAAAAGCAGCTAGGTGAGCTTGCGATGTTTGAATTGTCATCTAATGTTTTTATGCACATGTAATTGCAATCATAAAGATACTTGTATGATTAGATTTGCTATTACAAAGTGTTCCTGAACTTACAACTCACTCTTCCCAGTGTTGCCTAAACTCAATTTTACTCATGCTGGGAATGGCTTCAACATTCTTTCTTAATCTGTAACTTTGTGACAACTCTACTTTTGAGACCCAAACCAAATCCATCTCATCCATAAAACCAGCTTCTAGATCTTCTCTCTTCTGAGCCTTGCCCACCTGTCACTCAGATGGTACCACATCCAATTTTTTTTTTAAGAGATGGGGTCTCACTATGTTGCCCAGGCTGGTCTCAAACTTCTGAGCTCAAGCAATTCTCCTGTCTCAGCCTCCTGAATAGCAGGGATTACAGGTGTGTACCACCAAGCTGGCCAGCCACATTCATTGTTAAGCATCTTTTTACCTTCCTGCCTGGTCTCTCTCTGGATCTGAGAGCTTATCTTGGGCCTGGACTGTGTGTCCTATTTCTTTGCATTCTCAATGAGGAGAACAGTGTAGCAGACACTCAAAACCTGTTTGAAAATATAATAAAATGATCTCAATTCTACTAATTTCTGTTTATTAATGCTGTACACTGCACTTCAGAGCTTATTATAAAAGGCTTAAAGATTTTCCATCTTGTGGATTTAAGGTGACCACATGCAGGGATGAAATAATGCCTGGCCAGATGGTGGCCTTTTAGCAATTTAAAAATCTGATGCTAAGCAATTTCCTTCTTAACATTCCTCTAGGAGGATTCATTTCCCTGAACAATTAGTCATCTCTGAGGATAATTCCCTTTTCCTCTCTTTAACAAAACTACAATAACTGGAAGACATGCTAATGTTGGAAGGTCAGGATATATTTCTTTACAAAATATTTAGATCAGAAGTCCCCAATAAATTTTACTTTTAATTTGTGAATTGTGTGTTTATTCACTTTCTGTCTGTGACTGTTTCCTTATAAGTGATAAAATTTAGGAAGAAATATTTATAGCTATAAATCATTTTAAAATGGTGTAATGATTATTATCATAAGAGACTATTCAAATCTCTTCATTTGATGATTAACTATTTAATTGTCCTTTTCTTTATAATCTTTTTTTCCCTATTTGTGAGATAATATATATTTTTTTATTTCAGAGTATTACTCTGTGGTTCCATAAATTGCCTTTGCACCACCCAACAAGCATGCCTATCCCCCCAGACAGTGTGCATTGGATCCATTAGTAATGGATTTACCATCCCCTCCGCCCCCTCCCACCTGCCCAACACCCTATGAATGTTACTTCCTGTATGTGCACATTAGTGTTGAACAATTAGTACCAATTTGATGGTGAGCACACATGGTGTTTGTTTTTCCATGCTTGTGATATTTTACTTAGAAGAATGGGCTCCACCTCCATCCAGGATAATATGAGAGGTAGTTCATCATTTTTTTTAATAGCTGAGTAGTACTCCATGGTGTATGTGTGTGTGTGTATATATGTGTGTGTGTATATATATGTATATATATGTGTGTGTATATATATATGTATATACATTTTATTAATCCACTTACATATTGGTGAACACTTGGGTTGTTTCCACATCTTTGCAATTGTGAATTGTGCTGCTATAAGCATTGGAGTGTAGATGTCTTTTTTATAGAATGTGATTTTTTTCCTTTGGGTAAATACCCAGTAGTGGGATTGCTGGATTGAATAGTAGTTCTACTTTTAGTGTTTTGAGGTATTTCCATATTACTTGCCACAGAGGTTGTACTAGTTTGCAGTCCCACCAGCAGTGGATGAGTGTTTCTATCTCTCCACATCCATGCTAACATCTGTTGTTTTGTGACTTTTTGATAAAAGCCATTCTCACTGTAGTTAAGTGATTGTGGTTTTGATTTGCATTTCCCTGATGATTAGAGATGTTGAGCATTTTTCCATATGTTTGTTGGCTATTAGTACATCTTCTTTTGAAAAGTTTCTGTTCATGTTCTTTGCCCACTTTTTAAGGGGGTTAATTTTTTCTTGCTGATTTTCCTGAGTTCTAGATAGATTCTAGTTATCAGTCCTTTTATCATATGTGTAGCATGCAAATATTTTCTCACTACCCAATCTCACTCTGTTGCCCTGGGTGGAGTGCTGTGAAGTCAGCGTAGCTCACGCAACCTCAGACTTCTGGGCTCTAGTCATCCTCCTGCCTCAGGCTCCTGAGTAGCTGGGACTATAGGCATGTGGCACATCACCCAGCTAATCTTTCTGGCTTTTTTTTTTTATAATTTTTTTTTTTTTAGATGGAGTCTCACTCTGTCACCTGAGTTAGAGTGACATGGCACCAGCCTAACTCACAGCAACCTCTAACTCCTGGCCTCAAGCAATTCTGCCTCAGCCTCGCAAGTAGTTGGGATTACAGGTGTGTGCCACCATATCTGGATAATTTTTCTATTTTTAGTAGAGATGGGGTCTCACTCTTGCTAAGGCTGGTCTTAAACTCCTGACCTCAAGCAATCCTCCCTCTTTGGCCTCCCAGAGTGTTAGGATTACAGGCATGAGCCACTGCACTTGGCCTTATCTTTTTTTTTTTTTTTTTTAACCTGAGGTCTCTTCTCTTTTAACTTTTCTCCAAGAATAAGAGAACTTTTTTACTCCCATACATTTTTCCAATACTCTGGTGATGGCCAATTTGGATCTTCATCTATTTTCATTTTTATTTATTTAAACAAATTATTATTTTTTTAGACACAGAGTCTTGCTCTGTCACTCAGGCTGGAGTATAGTGATGTGTTTCAAGTGTTATTTTAGTGTAAGACATTATGATCACAAAACAGATTTATACCTAAGATGTGGCATCTGCAGGGCCTCAATAATTTCATCTTGAAGATAATGAACTTTATTCATTCAGGCATGCATGCATTCATGCACTGGACAAAGACTTATTGAGCACCTGTTATATACTAGTGTGAGCAATCTAAATCAAGTTCCTGTCCTTGTTAATCAAATAGTTACATTAATATTTTTAGTTTATTATCTCTAAAACTCAAGATTTTTCAATTGTTTTTCAAATGCATTATGCTTATTAACTCTCTGTCTCTCTTTTTCCCTCTCTTTTTTTTTAAAGACAGACTCTTGCTATATTGCCCAGACTGGACTCAAACTCCTAGGCTCAAGAGATTCTCCTGCCTTACTCTCCTGATTTCTCTATTTTTAAAAAGTGAAATAATACTTAACAATGTAGTGATTCTTTTAACTCAGAATTAAAAAAAAAAAGTTTACTATGGTCCAGGGATCTACAAATTTGCACGTGCATCTCTTTTGATTCTGGCTACTAGAATTATAGATTTTTTTTTCCTGTTCTCTCTTCTATCTACCTACTTTAACATTCAACTAGAGCTATACACTCTCACAGACCTCTCCTTCTTTCCTGAAGTCCTCCACTCTTCTCTTTTTGAAAAGATATTGGAATCTTATCTTCGTTTAACCCTTCCTTTCCCTTCCACAGGGTTTGTTTAGTCTAGTAGAGGTCAAACCTAAATTGCCTACAAAGGCCCGGTAAATAATGTTCAAGGGGGAACCAGTGAGAAGTAAATCAACAGGGAATAGTATGATCTGTAGGAAACTGGACAAATTAACACAAAGTTTCAAACAAAATACAACTGTGGACCAGATGTAGCTGCTGAGCTGCCATTTTGTGACACCTACCTCACAAGTAGCAGAAAAGCAGATTTTAAAAAATAATTAAAATGATAAGATTGGCTAAAATTTTTAGGTCCTTCCTTTGTGCCAAGAACTGGGATTTATAACCCTCAAGACATGGCATACTTACAATGAACTTGACAAGATGATATACTCTTCTCTGCAATGCTCTCAGCCCTGTTGAGAGCGCTCACTTTGCTGCTTGGTGCACCTGGCACTTCTGGGCGTGGCTCCTGGCATTGGCTACTTCTCTCCCTCTGCAGGTGCTAAAGAAACTGAGGGCTAACCTGATTAAACCAGCCAAATTTAACCTGCCTTCCTTGCTTTGAATCACTTACTTCTAGTTGATCTTAAAACCTATCTAAAACCTAAGGTATGAAACTATTAGAACTCTAGAGGAAAAAGTTGGAAACACTCTCCTAGACATTGGCCTGGGCAAAGAGTTTATGAAGAAGTCCCCAAAGGCAATCACAGCAGCAACAAAAATAAATAAATGGGACATGATCAAACTACAAAGCTTCTGCACAGCCAAAGAAATAGTCATGAAAGTAAACAGACAACCTACAGAATGGGAGAAAATTTTTGCATCCTATGCATCCGATAAGGGACTGATAACTAGAATATACTTAGAACTCACGAAAATTAGGAAGAAAAAATCAAATAACCCCATTAAAAAGTGGGCAAAGGACTTGAACAGAAATTTTTCTAAAGAAGACAGAAGCATGGCCAACAAACATATGAAGAAATGCTCAATATCTCTAATCATCAGGGAAATGCAAATCAAAACCACAATGAGATATCACTTAACCCCAGTGAGAATGGCCTTTATCAAAAAATCTCCAAACAATAAATGCTGGTGTGGTTGCGGAGAGAGAGGAACACTCCTACACTGTTGGTGGGACTGCAAACTAGTTCAACCTCTGTGGAAAGCAATATGGAGATACCTTAAAGCGATACAACTGAATCTACCATTTGATCCAGCAATCCCATTGCCGGGCATCTACCCAAATGATCCAATGACACTCTACAAAAAAGACACCTGCATTCGAATGTTTATAGCGGCACAATTCATAATTGCAAGGCTGTGGAAACAGCCCAAGTGCCCATCAATCCAAGAATGGATTAATAAAATGTGGTATATGGAGTACTATTCAGCTCTAAGAAACAATGGTGATATAGCACATCTTATATTTTCCTGGTTAGAGCTGGAACCCATACTACTAAGTGAAGTATCCCAAGAATGGAGAAACAAGCACCAGATATATTCTCCAGCAAACTGGTATTAACTGAGTAGCACCTAAGTGGACACATAGGTACTACAGTAATAGGGTATTGGGCAGGTGGGCGGGGGGAGGGGGGAGGGGGGTGGGTATATACATACATAATGAGTGAGATGTGCACCATCTGGGGGATGGTCATGATGGAGACTCAGACTTTTGGGGGGAGGGGGGGAAATGGGCATTTATTGAAACCTTAAAATCTGTACCCCCATAATATGCCGAAATAAAAAAAAAAAAGGAAAAAAAAAACCTATCTAGCTTAAAGTCACATAGCCAAACAACACATAACTAAACTCCCAGCAGCTTCCTTATAGGCAAGATCTCTCATTGCCGGTTACTATAGTAATGGTTGCTTAAAGTTGTTTTTCAGAAACTAGGGAACAGCTCATGTCCAGTTTAAGCCATTTGAGACCACCAACCCTCCAACTGGGCCTACGCAGGTGCCAAAGAGTGATCTTTTGACATCAGAGGGCCCAAATCTTTACCCTTAGATCATGCTAAAGCCACCATTTTCTCAACATGCCTTCTACAAAGAGCTTTATAGCTCAATTACTCTTGTGCAGAAACCCAGTTACCTCACCTTTCCTACCCACCAATCACATTTTCTCACACTTTAGACCACCTCACTTTCTATCCCATAAGTACCCCTAAGCCCTATTTTCAGGGAGGTAGACTTGAGATTTGTTCTGCTGTCTCCTCCCCTGGCAGCCTTGTGAATAAAATCTTTTCTCTTCTGCAAAACCTGTGGTTGCAGTGATTGTCTCGCTGCATATGGACAGAATGGACCTGGTTGGAGAATTAGTGGAGATTAAATTAGAATCACCTAATTAGTGAATTAGTCAGCAGATGGGTTAGGTCCACCTTTACTGCCCTGTACTGCTCTTCAGCGCTGCTATACAAGATGGTGTGGACTTGCATGGTTTCCTTCACACTGGGTTATCTGAAGAGAGTTAAGCACTAGCAGAGGACCACTGAAAGTTAGAATAGCTCTTCAGAGCCCCAAAGGGAAAGGGTCTGACCATTTAAGACATTCACATGGTGATCATCTTTGGATTTCTCTGCTGCTTTTCAAGTTGCTTCTTTTGTCTTCAAATTTGCATCTTTCTTCCAAAGCCCTTCCTTTTTCTAATCTTCCCTATGTCTCGCCCTAGCTTTAAAAAAGCCCGACACTCTGAATCCAGTTATCCATACAGCACATTCCCTTCCTCAGCAGGGTCTCCCCACTCTTTCTGTCACCCTAAGTTTTCCCAGTTCTGACTCACTCAGTCAGGGATAATGTCCGTGGAGGTAGCTCTTAGGACCAGTACAATTAGTGTGGTATACTGGTGCCCCACCCCCAGTCTCTCTAACTCTTGTGATGCTACCTACGATGAACTTGGCCTCTTCCAAATAAAATTGGACCCTTCTCATATGACTCTTAGTGAAGCATTAAAAAAAAAAATTGAGGCTTTTCATGATCTCCTCAAGAGTGTGACATGTAGGTGTACCTGTTGGATCAAACACAAGCACCCTGAAAGATAAATACAGTACACTCAGGCCTAAGCAAAAACTATAAATAAATGAAGTGGGATGAAATAAATGCCTTTGTATAATTGTGTAGGTGAAGAGGACTGTGGCCATCTGAGGCTCATGCACTGTATCTAAAAAGGACAGTCACTACCCTGCCCAGCTAAACGTTGCCGCAGAGAGACAAATGTCAGTGTGGCCAGAGTGCTGTATTTTGAAGTCATATTTGTGTTGGTTCATTCTTTAAATAAAATTAAAGACACTTTTAGACCAAATAAAACCTGCTTTTAGTTTACTATAACCTATGTTTTGCCACTTCGTGACCCTTAGTCTAAAGCCATATAAGCCTGTAGGAATGAGACAATATTATTTTTTTTCCAAAAATTTCCTAATTTGCAAGCCACCCTTCCCTCAAGAATCCATAAGTCATGTAAGTCACATTTTGCTCCAAAGCAATGTTCTTTCCTTTACTGACCCTTTCCTTGGCTTGCCTCCAAATTGATGCTCTTCACTTCTACTGGGAATAAGAACACAAATTGAACCGTTGAAATTTGACTACATTCTTTGTTGCCAGCCTTTGTTATTTTTATTCTCATTTGAAGGTTTGGGAGGGAGTGCTTTTTCTCTTACTCTTTCATCAGGTAAGAGGCAGATTTCAGCCTCAGGGCCCTTCTGTGGCATAGGCCCTTTCCAAGGTACTAGAGGTGCCCTACTGATGTATTCAATGGTCAAATGGATTCTGTGAAATTGCAAGGTTAGCTAGATCCCACTTTTCCTCATGGTCTGGTTCATTGCAGTGGCTGCAGACATTTCAGGGACTTCAGTAAGGAAAGTAGAGTTGGTACCACATGCTGTTTGGGGTATGCTTCCGTGGGGCTCACCAATTCTATGCGGAGCTACATTAGTATAGTTAGTATGCTATAGTCATTGTTAGTCATTCTGGCACAGGAATGGCTTCCAGAAATACTCAAATTGCCCATTATGTGGATTTACCAGCAGCATAACAGAGGTGCAAAGCCAGAGGTTTCTCACAGTAAGAGCCTGTCTCTCTAAGTGCCCAATACTGAAAGGGAGTGGGTAGAAGAGAAACATTCTGGAGACAAGAGTGAATTATGTTTTTACTTTTTCTACAGAAAGTTATATACCAAAAACCATTGTCATTGAGGCACTCAAATGGCATACAGCCAAACCACGTAGGGAAAAAAATAATAGAGGCGTGTCAGGCAATTAATTTATAGGAATAATATATTATTTTTCTGGGTTTGGCAATATTTGTAATATTGGTCACCTTTTAAAAATTGTAATCTGTTTTCAAACCCTACTGGGATGAACATTGTTTTTTGGTTTTGTTTGTTTAAACAAAGCATTGTGACCATACATTGCAAAAAAAAAAAAATTGGCCATTGAAATAACTCAAACACATAGGAAAACTGTTAGTGAAAGAGAGCGATAATGAATGTTGAAATGAGCTATTTGGTTATAATAATTCACTCTCTTCAGGGATTCAGCATATATAGAAACAAGACTTGGATGATTATCTACCTCCAAGCACTGTTTTCTGTGCAAATTTCCAATGATTTACATTCAATTTATGTACTTTCTGTAAATACTTAGCTTTCTAATTTTTATTCTCTGAATAAAATTTTTGGTTTAAATTATATAAATTGTGTGTAGGCTTTTGTTTCAATGGTACAGGTTTGTTTCCTTCTTGCCTAACCAGACTAATGTCCTCTTCCTTAGATTGCACTTTGGAGCAACCAGGGATCATGTTGCTTTAGCATTGACCCATCCATTAACAAGGGACCATGCCAGGCATTGAGCTAGGCAGTAATAGGAAGGAACAGGGACAGGGACAGGAATATAAAGATGAATAAGACATTGCCATTGCTTTCAAGAAGCTCACTCTCTCCTGGGAAAGACTCCTGGTCTAGTGAGAGAAACATACAGTTAAATGCTGAACTATGGGAAGAAAAATGTGGAAGTCAATTAACTGGGGTCAAGAAGACTTCTTCAGTGGTCTCCAACATTTTTGGCACCAGGGACCAGTTTGATGGAAGATATGACTTGGGGGAGGGGTGGCTGGGGGGTGGGGTAGGCAGAGCTCAGGCTGTGATGCTTGGCCCTGTTTTCCTAACAGGCCACAGACTGGGACCAGGCCATGGTCCCAGGAGTTGGGGACCACAGTTATAGGTATTAAGATTTGAGCTAGGTCTTGAGGGATGAAAGTAGTTTATTACATTGAGAAAGGGAAGAGAGTATTCAGGGCAAAAGAAAAACAGTTGAAGGCTGGGCACAGTGGCTAATTGCTATAATCCCAGCAAATTGGAAGGCTGAGGTGGGAGGATCACTTGAGACTAGCCTATGCAACATAGCAAGTTCCTGTCTCTACAAAAAAACTTAAAATATCAGCTGGGTGTGGTGGTACACTCCTATATTCCCAGCTACTAAGAAGGCTGAGGCAGGAGAATCTTATAAGCCCAGGAGTTCAAGGTTACTATGAGCTATGATCATGCCACTGCACTCCAGGCTGGGCAACAGAGTGAGACTCTGTCTCAAAAAAACAAAAATAAAAAGACAAAGAAAAAAAAGACAGTTGAGACATGATGGAACATTTCATGTTGGCATAAAAAAAAGTCGAATAAGATGTACAAAAGAGAGTATCAGGAGTGAGAATAGAGTATAGGTTGGGGCCAAATCATAAAAAAATTTCCTGGAAGGTTTTTAAGTATAATGTGATACAATTTTATTTGTGAACTCAGTTAATTTTGTTCCATGAATATAGGGAAAGTTAATATACACACATACTTTTAGCTTAGTAGATCCACAACAAAACTTGGGATTCTTGGGCTTGATGTCTTCCTTAGGTAGAATTCAAAGCCATAACAGGAAGGATCTGAAGCATAAATGACTAATTCTAATTAGCAATGATGTCAGTGACAAGTAGCTTGGCCAAAATTTCAAAATTTCAGAATTGAACAAATAACATTATTTAATACTGGTATCTAACCTGTGGCCCACTGACTTAATTCCTCCATTTCAAATAGGTATGCCTAGTTCCTTACATAGTACTTAAAATTAGCATTGTATGGTTCTTATGCTGCTATATAAGGATCTCTACATTGGTAATATTAATTTGAAATATAAGATGAAACAATAAATTATATTTTATAAATTCTACCCATGGGATCCTGAAACAATATTTTCTGCTGAATATATACTTACAATGTAATTTTGCCAAAAATTATATCATTTTGAAAATAAATTACTATAAGATTATACTTAATTTTGAGCCAATTGTCCTTTAGCAAGAAATTAATCATTTAAACATTTTAAAATGTGCTTCTATTACCATGATCTATAACCTAGGCTAAGAATAAGATGAAGAGATTAAATAAAATTTACACAATAGGTAATACTAAATTAATTTACCAGGCTTTACATGTATTTTTTTACCTTGTCTGAAGCAAATGCCTTCCTTAACTTTTTAATTTCCAAAGCTAGTATACTTTCAATGATGGTTTAAAAAAGCATTGTTTTATTTGTGACTCAATATGCATCATCAAATGATGACAATGAAAGGATATATCATACTTATGCAGCAGTAGCAAACTGAAAATGAAAAAAATTCAACAATCATTATTTTTCTTTTTTAGTCAAATTCTCGCCTACAGCAAGTCTAACCTGATTTCTTCTTTGCCTTGTCTATGATTCATGCTAATTTCTGTGGCTGGTTTAAAGTTTTATAATACAGTAAATTTAGGCCAGGAAGGCAGGTTGCCAGCTGTTTCTAAGAATAGTTTTAAATTAAAATAAAGTAGGAATGTTCATTGTTTTCTTTGGAAACATAGGAAATTTCCATTGGATAGCTTTTATATTATCGTTTTCTTCTCATGCTGGAAAATTCACATTAGCTGCTTCTGCTTGATTCTGCCTTTCCAGATTAGCATTGGGATGACTTTGTAGATGTTGATGAAAGTGTGGGCAGTCCCCAATTTCTGGAACATGCTGTCAAGCCATCACTTGTTTTTGATGTCCAGCTGCATTGCTTTTCATCTGAAAGGAAAACTCCTGTTTCCTCTATACTTTACTCTCACCACTCACACCACTTCACTTCCGACATCAAATGTGTGGGTTTTTCCCCACAGTAACCAAGGCTCCAACTCTTGGGGCACCAACTAAGAGTCCTACAATTCAAATCAATTCTGATACTGTCTACTTGCGGTTAGCCAAAACGCCGCAGATGAAGGGCTCAGCACCCCCCCCATTTCAGATGCCAATCGCAAGTCCAGGTTATCACCTGTCCTTCTGACCGATCACCTATTAATTGGAAGTTCCTACAATCCTCCTTCGGTTTTAATAATTTGCTAGAACAGCTCTAAGAACTCAGGAAAACAGTTTGCTTACTGGATTACAGTTTGCCATGAAAGGATTCAATTCAGGGACAGCCACATAAAAGTGGTACATAGGGCCAGGTATGGAGGACAGGACATGGAGCTTCTCTGTGCCTTCTCCAGGCACCACCCTCCCAGCACCTCAACCTGTTCGGCAACTTGGAAGCTTTCTGAATTTTCTCCTTTATGGAGGCTTCATTATGTGAACTAACATAAAACCTTAAGCCCCTCAGCCAGCTGAATGAATCCCCTCTTGGCCAAGGGGACCCCAGAAACACCACAAAGCTGAGTTGCCGGCCACGAGAAGGGAGGTCAGACATGCCTTGTCATGCCCCCTTCCCTTCTTGGAGATGTCATTTGTAACTCATTAACAGGCCTAAGGCTATGCCAGGCAAAGCTTAAACCACACCTGCAGGTCCTCAATTTACTTAACAGATCACAGGAGACTTGTCTCTGATTAACAGACTTCTTAATCTTAACTTAAACCATTCCAAGCCCTTAGACAGAGCTTCATTTCTTTAACCAATTACAAATCAAAGAATCTTTAAACCCACCTACAACCTGTAATCCCCCTGTTTCAAGATATTCCACCTTTTTGGGCCAAACCAATGTACACCTTCCATGTATTGATTTATGACTTTATGTGTAATTCTTGTCTCCCTGAAATATATAAAACCAAACTGTAACCCAACCACAGTGAGGCTTGCTCAAGGCTTCTTGGGCGGGGGTCTCTGGGCCATGGTTGCACATATTCAGCTCAGAATAAACCTTTTTATATTATTTTACAGAGTTTGGGTTCTTATCTGTTGAAAATTACATATGCATGATTGATTAAATCATTGGCCCTTGGTGATTAAGTCAATCTGCAGTCCCTCTCCCCTCCCAGAAGTTGGGGTGGGTTGGGGGTGGGGCTGAAAGTCCAACCCTCTAACCATATTGTTGGTTCTCCTGGCAAACAGCCCCCATTCTGAGACTATCCAAGAGCCTCCATCCGCCAGTCATCTCCTTGAGATGCAAAAAGACACATCACTTCAGTGATTCCTATGGTTTTAGGAGCTGTATTCCAGAAAAGGATGGGGGCGGGAAGGTAGGAAGGAGGGGAAAGAGACCAAATATAACAGTTCCCTCCCAAGGAAAGTATCAGAACCAGATTACGCACAGGGGAATGCTATCAAAATCTTTAAAAAGCAGATAATTCCAATGTCATTTGTCAGCTGAAGAATGATGAGGTTCTTAAATTTGGAAATGAAAGCTTTATTTCTCATAAGGGGCTGTAACCTGCAGGTAGCAATCTCAAAGGCTGGGAAGCATAGATTGGGCAGAAGCCCAGAGCAAGCACTTGGAGGGAATGGTGAAAGAACAGGAATTTATGCTGAGGAGGGTGTCTGAATATACATATTTAACAAGTTATAGGAGGAGTCATGAATATTTATGAGAGCAAAAAACATGTGCATGCACAATTGAGCTTCATGCAGCTTCATGGACCCCCTGTTCAAAAAATGTCAGCATTAGCATGATCCCAGGGTGGAGTTTTTGACTCTCTGACATCAAAAGGTAAAGCAGGGGACATGAAAACCCTCACTGCACATTCTCTACAGACTGGCCAGAACCACTCTATTGTCTGAAAAAAGGGCAGTATTAGGCAGCCCTTGAAATCAGCAGAAGAGCAAGTCCTTCCAAAGGGCTGATTTCCCTCCAACCCATAGGGAAAAAAGCCTAATGGCAGTTAATGAGGAAGGGGATGTAATGAGACTTCTGACCTCCCGTCCTGTCATGGCTGCTGGGAACTCAGTTTTAAGATTTCTCTGAGGTCCCCTTGGCCAAGAGGGGGTTCATTCAATTAGTTAGGAGTTTAGGATTTTATTTTTATTTCTCACATTTAAACTATTCTGGGGCCTAGAAAGAGAAGGAAAGCTTCCAAATTATTTTTATGAAGATGATATGAAATACATACCTGACAAAGACTACAAAAGATAAAGCCATAGAACAGTCTTTCAATTAATATCAATACTAAATAAAGTACTAACAAGCAGAATTCAGTGGCAACTTATGACCGTGATAGATTTTCCCCCCATGAAATATGGATGGTTCAACTCTAGAAAATCTAATATTTATTGTCTATCACCTGATCACCTCCATGGATGCTGAAAAGGCATATGACAAAATGTAACAACTATCCTAGATAATAAAGCAAAGAAACTCTCAATAAAAGAAGACTAGGTGAATAATTCCTTATTGTATCTATCTCAGACCAAATGTCAACATAATCTATTAAGAAAAACTAAAAGCTTTTCTGCTGGAGTCCCATGCTTACTGTTATTTAATATTGTACTAGGCATACAATATGAAGCCTAGAAATAGTCCCAAGTACTTATGGAAACTTATATAATAAGGGTGATAATCTCAAATCAGTGGTAGAAAGATTGATTATTCACTTAATGGTATTGAAACAACTGGATAGTCACCAATAAAAAAAAATAAAGTTGGATGTATATTTAATACTGGACAAAAAAATACAGGCCAATTAAATCAAATATTTAAATTTGGGGGAGGTTTTTAATTAGAATTAAACCACAAAAGTTCTAGAAAACAATAGGGGAGAATTTTTTTTATAACCCTCAAGAAAAATATAATTTTTGACTCAAAATTTACAGATGATTTAACTATATGATAGGGTGAATTTCTTGAAGACTATAAAATACTTAATTGATTCAAGAAGAAGAACTTGACTAGAGCAATAATCATCAAATAGTTGGAAAGGCACTGAAAACTTACGGGGTCCAGCCTATAAGATACTCTCAGAAAAAAATCCTTGCCTCCTAGTAGCTAGCATGCCTTTGTGTAGTTCCCTCACTGAATCAGGGATGAATTAGGGCTGGCCCAGTGTCACCAATAGAGTAAGACAAAAGTGACAGTGTGTGACTTCCGAGGCTAAGTCACTAAAAAGCATTGCATCATCTATTTTGCTCTTTCTTGAACTTCTGAGCTCAAGCCATCCTCCAACCTCAGCCTCCCAGAGTGCTAAGATTACAGGCATGAGCCACGGTGCCCAGCCATATCTTGCTCTTTCTAACTGCTTATTTTGGAGGAAGCCAGCCACCATGCTGTGAGGACATGACGCAGTCCTCTGGACAGGCCCAGGGAAAGAGGAATAGAGACTCCTGGCCAATAGCCAGCACCAACTTACTGGTCATGTTAGCAAGATATTTTGATCCTCTAGTCCCAATAAAGCCATCTAATGGCTGCAGTCCCAGACAGTATCTTACTGAAATCTCATGAGAAACTTCAAGCCAGAACCACCTTGCTGAGCTGCTCCCCAAATCCTAACCCATCGAATCAGTGAGATAAAAAAAGGTTATTGTTATTTTAGGCCATTGAGTTTTGGGATGATTTCTTACACTGCAATAGATAAACAACACAGAGATCTGCCTCTAAAAAAGACACCAAACCCAAATAGCTTTAATGAACTTCTTTTAGACCTTTAAGTAATTGACAATTTTTTTTTTAAGGAACCACTCAGACTGCGTCCTCTCCCTCTTACTCCCCCATAAAGGGAGAGAAGAATGATCATCAAGGGCAACTGGCAGTTGCAGTGAAGCAAAACCAAGAGCCGGCTTCATGCTCAGGAGAGAACGCTGTGCCTCCTCCTCATGGTTTTTGGTATCCTACACATTCAGAAAAACTTCTCTAGTAATGAACTATAGAAATGATCTCTAAAAGTCTTGACAATTTTTAAGCTATTTAAACCATCCTAGGGCATAAAAACGAAATATTTCTAATGCATTCTACGAGATGAATATAACTTTGATATCAAAAACCAGACCAAGTATAGTACCCAAACAAATAACCAAATAGAATCAGAAAGGTAGACTAGCAATCCAACATTGAGGCTGTCTCAGTTATGACTATACATACAGATATTCTAATTAAAATATTTGTAAATTCGATCCAGCAGCATATTACTATAACAGAACATTATGATTAGAGTTTGATTGAATTTGTTCGTCACCAGAAAAATTTATCCTTGTAATTTACTACATTAGCATACTAATAAAGAAAACTCTGTAATAATGTCAAGAGATGCTGAAAAATTACTTGATGAAATTTAACAACCATTACATTAAACACATCTTAATAAACTAGAATTAGAAATAAAGTTTATAGAGGGTACTGACAGAAACCTTCAATAAGTCTAAAGCATAATGTAGATGCCAAGGCGGGTGGATCACTCAAGGTCAGGAGTTCGAAACCAGCCTGAGCAAGACCAAGACCCCATCTTTACTAAAACTAGAAAGAAATTAATTGGCCAACTAAAATATATAGAAAAATTAGCCAGGCATGGTACCACAGGTCTGTAGTCCCAGCTATTTGGGAGGCTGATGCAGTAGAATTGCTTGAGCCCAGGAGCTTGAGGCTGCTGTGAGCTAGGCTGATGCCACAGCACTCTAGCCCAGGCAATACAGTGAGATTTTGTCTCAAAAAAATTAAATAAATAAAAATAAAAATAAATAAAGCATAATGTAAATCATTAAAAAGATTCCCATTTAACTTAGAAGAAAATCAAAGATTTTCTCTAACATGATGAATATCAAAAAATTGTACTTGAAGTTCTACTCAAATTAATGAACTGGGTTAAAGGGAAATATTAAGAGGAGAAAAAACTGACTTTATTTGAAAGTGTATAATTGAAACTATAGAACGTCAGAAGAATTAATCAAAACAAGAAAAATGAAAGAAGGAAAGAAGGAAGGAGAGGAAGAATAAGAAAGTTTAGTAAGGTGTCTGGATAAAAGATCAATGTACAAAAATTAAAAACATTATCAATTTGAAAGTAAACATGCAAAAATATTTCATTTCCAATAGCAGAAAAGTATTAAATATTTAGGAATAGAGCTAACAATCAATGGGTAGACTTGTACTAAGAAAACTAAAAAACTGTTTTGAAGGATATAAGACATTGGTAAATGAAGAGAGATGCATTTTTCTGGAATAGAATAATAAACTATGAAAAGATTTCAATCCTCCCAAGTTAAGGTATAAACTCAATATAACCTTCCAATCCTCAACCAACATTTTGCTAGTTTTTAAAAAATGTGATAAGCTTACTTAAAACTTTATATGAAAGAGAAATTTGTTGGTAAAAGCTGCCTCCTATGAGTGAGGTGTGCACCATCTGGGGGATGGTCATGATGGAGACTCAGACTTTTCGGGGGAGGGGGGGAAATGGGCATTTATTGAAACCTTAGAATCTGTACCCCCATAATATGCCGAAGTAAAAAAAAAAAAAAAAAAAAAAAAAGCTGCCTCCTTTTTATATTTTAGCAAAGAGAGAAAAAAAATGGAAAGGGAAACTTGGCCTGTCAGATAACAGGACCTGCTATAAAGCTATAATGATTAAAACAGTTCTGTAGTAGTATGGAAAAATAGTATCAACAAACTGTATCAATGTAACAGTACAGTAAGTTCAAGATAGACTTATCTTTGAATGAGAATTTTTATACAGGTAACATTTCAAATAATCAAGAAATAGATGGACTATTAAATAAATGGTATTAAAATCATTGGCTATTCATCCAGACAGAAAAATATACTAACATCCCTGTCTCAAATATAACATAAATGTTAAAAACAGAACAGAACAGAAAATATAGTGAATACTATATATTCATAATCTCGGGTGAAGAAGACCATTCAAAATAAAATATAGAACCCAAAACCAGAGAAAAAGACATGCATTTGACCACATAAAAATTTAAAATTTCAATACTAAGAAAGAGACCATAAATAAAATGACAAGCTAGACAGAAAAGAATTCGTAACATATTTAACAGACAAAAATTAATATCCATATTATATAAAGTTTCTATAAATCAATAAAAAATATTAACTACCTTAGCTTAAAATATACACAAAAGGGTGCTCACTTCAGTAGCACATATACTAAAATTGGAACCATGGCCCCTGAGCAAAAATGACTGAAAGTTTGTGAAGCATTCCATATGTTTTCTTTTATCTCTAAAATTCTAATTGCTCAAATCTTTAAAATTGAAGCAAAATAATTTTATATTGTGACACTATAAAAAACAATACTTACAATACACTGATTTTTAAAGGGAAAAATAAATGTAACTTAGAATGTAAAGTCATTTCATCTACCTCTTGCTGCAAATTCCCTAGAACAGTGATTTCCACTATGCTGCTCCAACCTCATGTTTTTAAGCAATGAAACCCTTTCTTCAAACGAAAGCTTATTCAGGACATCTTTGAGAACACTGATGAGTGAGGAGCCGCTCTTAGTGAAGGAGGAAGCCTTCTTGCCTTGCCATTTTGAAACTTCTAGGACTCAGCTAAACATTTGCCCAACCCCAACCAGAGAATGTCCTTGGTTCTCTCAACTACTGACATGTGGGCTTTCAACAGATTTTCATTCCAGTTTAATTTACAGAACACAATAATCGATCATCCTTTAATTTCAAGCCATTGATATACAGTTGACCCTTGAGCAACACAGGTTTGAACTGCACGGGTCCACTTACATGCAGATATTTTTCTGCTTTTGCCACCCCTGAGACAATAAGACCAACACCCCTCTTCCTACGCCAACATGAAGACAACGAGCATGAAGACTTTCATGATGATCCACTTCTATTTAAGGAATAGTAAATATATTTTCTCTTCTTCTTTTTTTTTTTTTTTTTTTTTTTTTTTGAGGCAGGGTCCCAGTTGCCCAGGCTGGAGTGCAGTGGTGAAACAACAGCTCACTGCAGCATTGAATGCCTGGGCTCAAACAATTCTCTTGCCTCAGCCTCCCAAGTAGCTGAGGTTACAGGTTGGTACTACCATGCCCAGCTCTTCCTTATGATTTTTTAAATAACATTTTCTTTTCTCTAGCTTACTTTATTGTAAGAATACAGTATGTAATACATATAACACACAAAACATATGTTAATCACTGTTCATGTTATCAGTAAGGCTTTCAGTCAATAGCAGGGTATTAGTAGTTACATTTTGGGGGAGTCAGAATTTATATTTGGACTTTTGACGGTGCAGAGGGTTAGGGCCCCTAACCCCTTTGTTGTTCAAGTGTCTATTATAGTTTATAAGTCTCAAAGCAGTGGCTTTTATTTTGTAACATTATAATTTACTTATTAATTTAATACATATTTTGTCTTTTATAAACCAGGCTGTCAAAAATATGATGGCAAACAAAACTGATAAGAACCCTGGTAATAAGTAAGTGAATAAATAAATAAGTAGTAATAAATAAGGTAACAAATAAGTAAGTAAACAAGATAATTGCAAATTGTAATAAGTGCAAAAAAGAAATAAAGTAAGTGTTTAAAATAGGAAAGTGAGAAAATATTTGATTAAAGACTTAAAAGTAATTATTATCTAAAAATAAGCCATTAATTTACTTTGCATATGGGCAAAGAGCAGGAAGACACTAAAAAGAAGAAATACAAAAGAACAGTATGAAGAGATTTTCCACTTCACTGGTGCTAGGGAAATGCAAACTAAAATATGATCAACTGTTGCATGCTCACAAGACTGCCTTTGTTTCTGAAAATGTTCATTTAATACATTCCTTTAAATAAGAACACATGAATTTTATAACCTAAAGTTACTTATACATCAATTTAGTATATTACAATGTGTTAAATGAGATTACAGGTATATTAAAATTGTGTTGTCTAGGTATTCAAAAGTAAATTATCAATTAACTCAATATAATATTACTTTAAAGTCTTAACTATCTTGAAATTACACATTAAGTTTATACATTAAGTTCTACTTGTTTGTAACATTATAAGACTATTTTTTAAATGTTGCTATTGTAGGTCATTTGCATTTTAATACAAAATTTCAGAATCACCTTGCAAAGTCTAAAAAATTTTGCTGGAGTTTTTATTGAGATTGCATTAAATCTTTGTATGTATTTGGACAAATACGGTATCTTAACAAATTTGAGTTTTCCAGTATTATAGCATAATATATCTCTCCAAATATTTGCTCTTCTGTAATATTCCTAACATCTTTATGTAGTTGAGAGAGGTCCCTTTTATTTTTAGTGTTCTGAGATTTTTACCAAAAATGAACGTTGAATTTTTTCAAAGTTCTTTTTCCTTGATAAGTTTAGATAAAGTTTTATGATTTATTCTTTTATAAAATCTATAATATAAATTTTTAAATCTATATATTAACATTTTTGCATGTTTTATCTCCTTCCCACAAATTTTGATATGTTGAATTTTTATTCTGAATATCATTCAATTCATTATTTTCTACTTTCCCTTGTCATTTCTTCAAAATACACTTGACTTTTTTAGAAGTGAATTGTTTAATTTTGAAATATTCAGGACTTTCCTAGATGTTAAAGATATGGAATACTTCACGAATTTTCATGTCATCCTTGCACAGGGGCCATGCTAATCTTCTCTGTATTGTTCCAATTTTAGTAATATATGTGCTGCCAAAGAAAGCGTGGCAAAGATTCTTAAGATGTATCACAAAACTCCAAGTATTGTCCTTTATCTTAAACTGGAAAACAATATCTGGTCACAAGGCCAGCAATTAACATCAATCTTCACAACCAGACAAACACAATAACGACGACAATGTAACAACAAACAAAAACCAACAAAAAACAGAGGCTGAGAAACTGTAAGCACCACCTTCCCAAATACATTTGGTCTATATAGTCAATTTTTAATAAAATTTATCCTCTAACTCTAATTGGCAAATTAAAAAGGGAATCACTGTTAATCATCCTCTGTTACACTCTGTTTGGTGTAGCACATTTGTAATTCAAATACTATCTACATCAATGTTTAGAGAAGGAATGGTGACCTTTTATTTATTTTTAAACCTTTTTTTTTTTCAGAAAGAAGGAAACAGACTAAATTCATGACAGCCAAGTATTTCTAGGCATCCTCCCATGTTCCTGCCCCCTTCCCCGAGAAATTCTTGCACATGCACAAAGGAGATAATATACAATGATGTTCACTGAAGCACAGTTTGTAATAATGAAAATGGGGAGGCAACCTAACTGCCCATCAGAATAGAGAATGGGTTTAATCATGCAGGTTATTATTTAGCAGTTTTTCAGAACCACAGCTAACAAAGAGTGTGTGTCATGTGCCCTGCCCTGCTTTGAGCACCTTACATGTATTCACTCATTTTATGTTGTGAGAGTTAAATGAGCTCAAATGTGTCAATTGCTTAAAACTGTGCCTGGTCCATAGTAAGCACTCAGAAAATTTCAGCTGGTGATTTTCACCTTGTTGTTTTATTTTTTTAATTAATTAATTATTTTTAATTTAATTATTTTTTAATTTAATATTTAAAAAAATTTTTTTAGTATGAAAGTGGGGATTTGTGAGGAGGGTTGCTCAGTTTCCTCGTCTCTTTTTGTTGAGACAGAGTGTCGCTCTGTTGCCCTAGGTAGAGTGCAATGGCATTATCGTAGCTCACTGCAACCTCAAACTCCTGGGCTCAAGCAATCCTCCTGTCTCAGCCTCCCAAGTAGCTGGGTCTATAGGTACCTACCACAACGCCCGACTGATTTTTTTTCTTTTTGGCAGAGATAGGGTCTCAACTCTTGTTTAGTCTGGTCTTGAACTCCTAAGCTCAAGCAATACTCCCTCTTTAACCTCCCAGAGTGCTAGGATTACAGGCATGAGCCACTGTGCCGGCCTTTCACCTTGTTTTTATTGCACTACTTTTTCTACAATATTATCAGTATAATACCACCACCTATATTATTATCCCCATTTAAAGTAAAGGAGGCCAAGCACGGTGGCTCATACCTATAATCCCAGCACTTTGAGAGGCTGAGGCGGGAGGATCTCATGAGGTCAGGAGTTTGAGACCAGCATGGGCAACATAGCAAGATCCTTGTCTCTAAAAATAATTAAAAAATAAAATAAAATTAAAAAAAATAAAGGAAAGGAAACTAGGACACAAAGAGGATAAGCTACTTGCCCAAAAGGTCTGACTTTCTTAGGATTCAAAAGCCAACAATAAAAAATTAAAAATACATGATGGAAATCCTTGGCCCTGGGATTGTCATCCTCCCTATGAAATACTATCTCTTTAAACTGTCATTCCTTTCTTCTCCTTTCCCATGACCAATGATGAAGCAGAGGTTTTTGTTACTAGTCAAATAAACTGAACAGAGAGCCCATAGAGTTCTTTCTGTGATGGTCTCCCAGAAGAGTGGGGAAGAAAGTGAGGAAAGCAAAGCAAAACAGCACCTTCCTACAGATTTGGTGGGACCAACCCCACCCCCACCCCACCCCATGCACAGCACCTACCTTTATAATACAGAGCAGAGATTGCCCCCAGCATTCTGTCAGAGTTCAAAGGGCCTTATTTTTCTGAAGGATGCCTAGACAGTGTGACTTGGCATTCTGCCCCGGGGAGTTAGAAGCGTGTGTGTGTGTGTGTGTGTGTGTGTGTGTGTACACATGCATTTGAAAAAGTTTCCCCAGATGATTCTGACCTCCCCAAAATATACTATAAGGTCAAGAAACCACAGCTTTCAGAAAGTGTAAAATCACATTTACAGAAGCATCCCACTCCAGGAAAAGAATGTCATTTCTGATTTGTAAAGGTCACAGGGAGGGAGAGGAGTCTTTCATTTGTCATTCCTTCAGATTCTGAGGCAAGGCACCTTGGTATATCAACTGCAGACAAAATCATTTTGTTCATTTTGAATTTCCATCACCATCACAGAGAAGCTGCAGGCCAAATTCGTTCTTTCCTTTCCTCATCATCAGATAAAATAATTTAAAGATAAAAAGATGTCAGATGTAAGCGTACACATCCCCAAGTCAACAATCTAATACAATTTGTTAAAGGAGCTATTCTACACTGACCATAAGCCTCCAAACGAGGCGGTGAGGGAGGCATGGACTGGGGGCAGGAGCAACCATCCATCTTTGCATCACGGAGCACTGGGATGCAGTTCATTATTTAAAATAATTATTCAGAGTGAATTTATGGTAGGCCTGCATTTTAAAAGCACTGAAAAAACTTAAAGGTAAGTTACAAACAAAAATATTGAATTTCAGGCTGGACATGGTGGCTCATGCATGTAATCCTGGCACTCTGGGAGGCTGAGGTGAGAGGATCGCTTTAGATGAGGAGTTCAAGATCAGCCTGAGCAAGCACAAGACCCCCATCTCTACAAAAAAATAGAAAAATTAGCTGGGCATGGTGGTGCATGCCCATAGTCCTAGCTACTCAGGAGGCTGAGGCAGGAGGATTGCTTGAGCCCAGGAGTTTGAGGTTGCTGTGAATTAGGCTGACGCCACGGCATTCTAGCTGGAGCAACAGGGCACAAGACTCTGCCTCAAAAAAAAAAAAAAAAAAAGAATTTCTTTGGTCTGGTAAAGTTCTCTCATTTATGAATTATTAACGATGATATCTAAAAGCACTAAGAAGCCAAATTTTGGTTTGTCCTTAGACTGCCCTGTTTCAATAGATAGAAGATAACACAGCATGTCTATTTCCCACATACAGAAATAAAGCCACTTGCACATATCTCTTTCTTTGTCACCATCTGAACCTCTATTTGAAAATTCAGTGATGATCAGAATCTTTTCAAAGAAAACTTTACAAAATATGGATGCTCAGATGTCCTCCATCTCCCTACCATGTATTCAGACATGGTGGGAATGAAGATCTATCCATGGCCTGCACTTGTTCATTGAAGATGGGGTTAAGTTTATCCTCCAGTCTCTGTGGATTTACCATGTTTGGATTTGCTCAAGTTCTCGGCATTCTATGGCAGGGGTCCTCAACCTATGGCAAGTTGTATAATGATTTCATTATATATTACAATGTAATAATAATAGAAATAAAGTGTACAATAAATGTAATGTGCTTGAATCATCCCAATGCCCAGTCCCCAGTCTGTGGAAAATTGTCTTCCATGAAGATGGTCCCTGGTACCAAAAAGGTTGGGGACTGCTATTTTATGGGATTCTAAGCTAAAATCTCTTGGAACTTTAGACAGGTTACAATGTTGAACTCTGTGTAGCTGTTCTCCAAGTTACATACCCCAAAGAGAAATTTTTGAAGATAGTCTATGTAACAGCATCAGGGAAAAAAGGAAATTGGTTGTTTGGTAGATACTCCATTAATGATCATTTATTAACTTCCTACTATATGTTCTGGATTACAATAGGCACTGTGAAAAGTGGAGAGAAACTCTCTGAAGATTATCTACTTTTGAGCAACTACAGTTAGAAATTAAAGTCCAGTGCTGTGGCTCACACCTATAATCCTAGTGCTCTGGAAGGCTGAGGCAGGATTGCTTGAGCCCGTGAGTTCAAGACCAGCCTGAGCAAGAGTGAGATCCCATCTCTACAAAAAATAGAAAAATTAGCCAGGCATGGTGTTGCATGCCTGTAGTACCAGCTACTCCAGAGGCTGAGGCAGGAGGATTGCTTGAGCCTAGGAGTTTGAGGTTGCTGTGAGCTATGATGATGCCACTACACTCTAGCCAAAGCAGCAGAGCAAGACTCTATCTCAACAACAACAACAACAAAAAGAAATTAAGATAATGAAAAAAAATTTTTTTTCCAGCTTTTTCTTATTTTCTGTAATTACTAAGGGTAGAAACTCACTAGGATTATTTTGTTTAAGAAAACATCATGGATGTTTTGGTAAATCCCTGAGTTACTCTGAAGGGGAAAAACTGAGACAGGTGTAAATTGCACTTCATATTCAAATATTGGGAATTTTTATTTTCTCAGGATAGTCTAAAGGCCCAGGAGGCTTGGGAGTCTTAGGACTTGAGAAGGAGATGAGAAAAAGATTTCAGAGTGCTGGTATATATGGGCCTAGGGCAAGATAACCAGTGAGAACTTTCCAGAGGCAGAGGTGGCTGAAGAAATTCAAGAATTGTGGTTACTAAAATTCGTGTGCTGTAATATCCTGCCCTATAACAGGCTTGTATGAGTAGGGCTTAGTGCCTGATGAAGGGGGCTGTGTCCACCAGTGAGCAAGGCAATGTTGAGAAGGCAGCAGCCACAGCTAGGAACAGGAGAGGGAGGGCTGAAGATTGAGTGTATTTGATATTAATATCACTATTCACAAGGACCATGAATCCTTTTAAATATTTATGCTTATGTTTTAGAATGAATGACCTGAATTTTTAAAAATTTACCATTAAATTTACCATTATGTATGTTTCTATTAATAATATGAATTTTTATAATAATAGATGCCAGCATAAAATATATCCAGGAGATCATTGAGGCCATTGGATCATTGGACGCTGTACTGACATAGAACTGGGTTCAAATTCTGGCTCTTGGTCTCAGTTTTCTCATTCACAATATGGGATGTCTAAGTTCAGCACTGAGCACGTCTCGTGCGTGGTAAGCACTCAATAATGGGAGTCATTACTATTTCCTTAAATGAGTTCAGGAGAAGTGTTCTTTTGATCTAATTCTGAGACATTGGAAGAGTTCTTTTGTTAAGATGTTCATAGCATCAGAAAGAGAGTTACTTTTTATTTCTTAAAAATATTGTTCTATATTAAAGACAGGTGACTATTGTCAAACACTTTATTAGTCAGGATTTTTCTGGCTGTAAGTGACAGAAGCCTCAACTTAAATGGGCTTAAGGGAAAAGGGAATTTATTGGCTCTAACAATTGAAAATGCCAGGGACCTTCAATCTTATTGAATCCATGAGCTCAAAAAATGTCAAGAATCCATCCCTCACTCTTTCTCATCATCTCTCAGCTCTACCATTTTCTGCTGAAATTTGGCATCAGGTTGACCTGATGTCTGACCACTGTCACTGTCAGGCTTAGATTGCCCAAACTTGATATTTAGGAAAAAGAGAACTTCTCCCAATGGTTCTCACAAAAGTTCCAGAATTGAGTCTCAGTGGCTCTGAATGAGTCACGAACCTATCACCAAACCAACTCATGGGCTAGAATAGTGGGATACCCTGATTGGGTAGGACCTAGGCCTAGGATACATGTTCACCCCTGAAGCTAAGGGGAGGTGACTAATTCATAACACATGGATGGGGAGTGGGAAGGGGGATGGCCTGCTAAAAAAAGTTAAGAGCGCTATTGCCAGAAAAGTGGAAAATGGATGCTGTGCAGGCCAAAACACAGATCCATAAAAACCTTGAATGACATGGGTGTTAGAGGACAAAGACAATATTATGTACTACAAGCACATAAAGAATAGGATTTGGCCCACAATAGAGCAGGTCTATGTTGTAGGAGACTCTTTATAATGGCATTTTTAGCCATCTATTTTATTGTAATTAATCTTCTTTTAAAGAGAAGATGCATCCATATACCATCATTACATAGCCAATTATATCCATTGTATAATAAGTATTTTTTTTTCTAGGTTTCTTAGCATATACTGTTTTGTGTTGGTCTTAGTCCATTTTGTGCTTGTCTTAGTTCGTTTTGTGCTGCTATGGAAGAATATTTATTTATTGCTAGTCAAATTTAGCAGACTGAGTAATTTATAAACAATAGAAGAGTGTTTGGCTCATGGTTTGGGGGGCTTGGAAGTCCAAGATTGAGAGTCTTCCCCTGGAGAGGGCCTTCTTGCTGTGACAGAACACGGTGGAAGGCATGACACAGCGAGAGAGTGGGTGAGAGTAAGCAACAGAGGGCCAAACCTGCTTTTATAACAAATCCACTCTTGAGATAACAAACCTATTTCTGTGATAATGACATTAATCCATTCATGAGGGCAGAGCCTTCATGATCTAATCATCTTTTAAAGGTTCCACCTCTCAACACTGTTGCATTGGGGATTCAATTCTCAACACATGAACTTTGGGGGACACATTCAAACCTAGCAGTGTCTTACCTTGTATTTATTTTTACTTATGCTATTCTAGTAGGAAGATTTTTTAAAGTGTCTCTCCACATGAAGGATAAATATATTTAGAGAGAGCTAAAAGAATCTTCTCTCCTTGAAGCATAGATTTCTTTTTTTTTTTAACCTCTTCTTGCCTCCAATTTTCATGTATACATGTATTCTCCAAGACTCTGATATATTCAATGTGTGGTAAGAAAGCAAACACTGAGAAAAGATAACCTGTACCCAGTTATCACAGCTGAGGGATCTATGAAATTATAGACATAAGCATATTAGAGTTGAGGAAAGCCACAGGATGTTGGTAGAATTTAAGAAGGGAGAATATGATGTGTTTGGAGTGTCTATTATTCTCTTCTATGCATAGTTCTCAATGCATTTACTAAGAATTTCTTGTTACATAGTCATAATGTTGAAAACAGTATATGTTGCAAGAATATATTAGGTCATTAAATAAAAGTGTAGTTTATTATATCTCAAACAAGTAGCAGTACAATTAATCAAAGTATGCACCTAAACTATTAACTCAGTTTAGCCATCTTAATGGTAGTTTATTTATGCCAGCAGCAAAGAAGACCAGAGAGCGAGTAGCAATGAAATTGTGAAAGGTGTTTTCAACAGCTTGTTGAGAACTGAATATTTTTCCTTGCAAGAAATGGTCCAAAGCCTAGAAGAAGTGGTAGTCAGTTGGTACAAATTCTGGTGAATATAGTAGATAATAGAGAGTCTCCAAGTCCAGCTGCTATAGTTTGAGCGGTATTGTTTGTGCAACATGTAGCCGAGCATTGTCTTGCAAGAGGATTGGCCTGTCTCTATTGACCAATCTTGGATGCCTAATCACAAGTATCCTCATCATTTTGTGAAATTTGTTGCAGTAGACATTTCCTATAATTGACTGACCAGGTTTCATGGAGCTGTAGCACATAATACCAGTGCTGGACCACCAAACAGACACCATTAGCTTTTCTTGATGAGTATTCGGTTCTGGACTGTGTTTTGGCACTTCATCTTTATCCAACCATTGTACCAAACACTCGTGATTGTCAAAATGAATCCATTTTTCATCACATGTAACAATACAGCTTAGATATGTTTCAGCTTTATGTTATGACAGCAAAGAAAGGCAAGCTTCTAGATGATTTTTCTTCTGACACTTGTTTAATTCATGCAGAACCCATCTATCCAGCTTTTTTGCCTTGTCCATTTGTTTCAAATGGTCTAATATTGTTGGAATAGTAATGTCAAACCTTGCTGCTAATTCATGCATAGGTTGAGATGGATTCTCTTCCACTACAGCTTTCAGCTCATTATTATCCACCTTGGTCTCAGGTAGCCCACGTGCCTCATTCTCAAGATTAAAATCACCAGAATAGAACTTCTCAAACCATTGGTGTACTGTGCGTTCATTAGCCACATCCTTCCAAAACACTCCGTTGAAATTTCAAGTTGTCTGTGCTGCATTGATTCCATGATGAAATTCGTATTAGAAAATAACATGAAGTTTTGACTTATCCATGGTTTCACAAAAATTGCTGTAAACAAAAATTTGAAAAATAATCACAAGCCAAAGTGTGCATTTGAAAGACCGAGGATATAACTTCACAATAAAAATAAAACAAGAAGTGTCAAAGTGAAATGTCAGAGATAGCAACTGTCAAACTTAGTGCATAAGGAAATTGGACATTTTATACTTAATAACCTCATAATTCTGGTACTGTCAAAAGAATTTCTCTTTCTTTGGAATTCTTTAGGAATCAGAGTTCAAAGAGAACACAGAGAGTTGAGTAAGGAAGCAACCTAAGCCAATGGGATCTTTTCTTTAGCTCAAGACTGGCCAACATCCCTGCTCTGTGAAAGCAACAGTGCCAGATGAGAATTCCACAGAGGAATTTGTAGGGAGCCTTTAGGAGAGGGCGAGCTTTGAAATCCACTATCAGTGGGCTTACCTCTGATAGTCCGGGATGGCAGGTGAACTACAATGCCTGCAGGTGAGGTCTGGCTTCACTATTGATACCCAAACCACCAAAATTACTTGGGGAACATTTAAAAAGCAGACTCCTGGTTCTACTTCAGGTACACTAAACCAAAATGGGGATAGGGCACTAAATCTGTGCCCAACACTGTTCTAGGTACTTTTATTATTCTAGGCACCATTATTATAATAGTCACTATTATTTCATTTTATTTGTTCAACCATCCCATTAGGCAGGCATTGGCTTCTTTTACAGGTAAGAAAGGTGAGGATCAGAGAGGTTAATTGGAAGCATGTCACAGAACTGTGATTCCAGCCAAGATCTGCCTCTAGCACCTTTTTAACCCCTGTATTCTGCCAGACCTAGAAGTGGGGCAATGCAGATAAACTTGAAGTTTTATTTTTTTAATAATTAATAAATAATATCTATGATTATCACCTAGAAAAAAATCAGAAACATATTCTATTTATGATGCTATTCATTTCATATGTAATCTTTTTTACAATAAACTTTATTTTTAGAATAGTTTTAGATTTTCAGAAAAATTACAAAAATCGTAGAAATAGCTGGGTTTCATATATCCTGCACCCAGTAGATGTTATTATCAACATCTACCATTAGTATAGTATATTTGTTACAAATAAGGAATCAATGTTGGTGCATTATAAACTAAAGTCCATATGTAACATTTTTTTTCAAGTATATTATTCAGAGTCAGCTTACCTGTATGCAAGAGTCAGGGTTACCTGTTGTGGCTAGAGTGGTCTTGGGCAGGAGACATAAGCTGTTCAATCTAAATTTACTCATCTATAAAATAGAAGTAATAATAATGATTTCACAAGAACATGTTGGTATATTTGAGGAGGGCTCCATACCTAACACTCTTTTCCCTTCCCTAAGTCTGGTAGAGGCCAAAATAGCTCTGTTAAGACTAAAAGTGATAAAGAAAAATGTGGTTATTTGCAGTCAAGTGGTTTTATAATATTAAATTCCACCATAAAAGAGATTTGCATCACAGATCAGGCTGGCCAGACAGCTGGGCGCACAGAGGAACAATGAACACGTGCATCAGCCAGGAGACTTTCTTTCAAGAAGCCAGGAAGAGGTGGGGCCATGCATGCCATTTCCCCTTCAAAGCTCATCAACCAGTGGAAGTCACCCCTTCCTGGGTGGAAGAACCAGGCTCTGAGCATGATATTGATGCCAATTGGGTAGCCTTAGAAATTAGAATTACACTTAAGAACTGGCCTACATGTGCGAGCTCAAATGATGTGTCTGGTAATAAGTAAACACAAAAAAGCATTTGCTCCAAATAACTCCTTCTGCAACAGATATTGATTTTTATTTTTCAGCAAAGATAGAGGTATTTTTGTTTCAGAAATAGTCTGTTTGCTACCAGTGAGTAAGCACTCATGCAGGCTTATAAAAATGTTATTTTGAAATGAATCACTTTATAATGACTATAGAAAAGTCGATAAGATGATTGCATCTATGGATTACGTTTTACTTACAGTAATTTCCAACACTGGCTCATCTACAGTCACCTTTTTGAAAATACAGATTCCTATGTTCTGTTGGATCAGAACAACCATGAGTGAGGGTGAGGTCTCTGTATTTGTGACAAGCACCTTAGGATCTCTGATGATCAAAGAGTTTGGGATCCACTGATACAGACTGTGTTGAGGGACATTTAACACTGACATCTGATTTTGTAGGAAAAATTCTTTTTTTTCCTAAAAATCATAGTTCTGAGTTACCAGGCTATATAAAATACTTATTTTATAAGCATTTGTTATTTTGGAAGTTTTTTCAAACAAGTAAACTATTTCAATCTCAGCAAAACTGTTATATCATATAATTTGCCTGGCTATAAACTATCGACTAGAAAAGTCGATAAGATGATTGCATCTATGGATTACGTTTTACTCACAGTAATTTCCAACACTGGCTCATCTACAGTCACCTTTTTGAAAATACAGATTCCTATGTTCTGTTGGATCAGAACAACCATGAGTGAGGGTGAGGTCTCTGTATAAAGCATTAACAGACAGGCTATTGGAAAAGTTAAATCTTTAGGAAATTTGCAATTGGAATGCAAATGCTATACCTATGTTTTAATTCTCACCATTTCCTGAGAAGGTATATTCTTTGAACAGACTACAATATAAATAGATATTGCCTAGCCAACATTAAAAATAGGAACATGTCTGAAATTCACACACTTACATGTCTCCGTGTACTTCCTGAACCCACCCACAACTTTGTCTAGTTTCTATCCCTGGCTGCAGAAACAGCATATCCCCTTTTTCTTAAAGAGGCTTCTCTCCTGCTACATATCAATGCAGAAGCCATTGATACTGTTTCTTGTAACAGTGTCAGGAATAATGTTTTTGTCCTTCCTACCTCATGCAAGGAACCCTGGGTTCTTTCTTGTTTTTTCTTTTTATGACAGGGTCTCTCTCTGTCACCTGAGCTAGAGTGCAGTGGCTTAATCATAGCTCACAGCAACCTCAAACTCCAGGGCTTAAGAGATCCTCCTCCCTCAGCCTCCCAAGTACCTGGGATTATGGGTGTGTGCCACCTTGCCTGGCTAATTTTTCTATTTTTCTGTAGAGACAGTGTCTCATTCTTGCTCAGGCTGGTGCTGGGTTCTTTTGGAACAAGAGTTTGTTAGTTCTCTCCACATTTGCATGGGGCTGGGCTGGGGTGTGGGGGGTGGTCAGTATCATTTTGAATGAGGCCCAGCATGAACTCAGCAGATTCATAGAGCAGATCAAAATGGAAGATAAATTAGAAGTTGGGTTACAAATTTGTTTCTGCTGCTTTTTTAACCTCCCCTCCCAAATTTTTTTTTAATTCAGGGAGAAAAATCAAACTTATATCTGCCAATTCATATTCTATTTAGTTAGTTTCTCTTTGCCTTGTTCTAAATATTCATAATTATGCTTGCATTTTCATATGCTTATGAGACATCTGAATTAGCAATTATTTTATTAAGTGCTATATCAGCTAGCTAGTGCTGCATAACAACAAACACTTATTTCGCTCATAACTGTAGGCTGGCTGGGTGGTTTTTCTCTAAGCTGGCTTTGCTCTTCTCTGCTGGGCTTAATTATATTGCCTGTGGTTAGCTGGGGGTTTGACTGGAGGCTGGTGGTGTAGGATGGCCTCACTCACATGTCTGGCCAATGGCAGTTTGTTGGCTGGCGGCTGGTTGGCTAGGATACCCCGGACTTCCTCCAGTGTCCTCTCATCGGCAGGCCAGCTTGGGTGCCTTCACGTGGCAATCTCAGGGTTCTAGCCACAGCACAGGAGAATGAGGCCCTAATGTGCAAGTGTCTGCTGGCTTCATATTTGCTACTTTCATTGGCTACGTCAAGTCACATGGCCAAGCCCAGATTCAGAGTGCAGGGAAATAGAATCTATCTCTTGATGAGAAGAACTTCAAATTCACATTGTGAAGGGATGTACCTGCAGAGATGGGAAAACATTGTGGTCGTTTTGCAATCTAGTACAAATGCCGAGTTTCTACAAAGCCTAACATTATAGAAATATAGATAAGGTATCTACCATGGTTTGATGGCTGGAGTTTATGTTGGATTTCAGCCGTACATGCTGATTGAGTTGTGAATCAGGCAAGTCCAGAAAAAGAATCCCATTTGACAACACAAATCCCTACTTTTTTCCTTCATCACTTTGGTTTTCAGATTACCCGTGGAACTGGATGCCACACAGACTGCTGCAGTTGGGCAGAGTGTGGTGATTATAGATGGGGCTGGGTGAGGAAAGGCTGCCCACGGGCTGTGAGAGTAGGCTTCTCAAGCCTTTAACTTTCTAGGATGCCGCCACAGACTAAAAGGTGACAGAAACAGAGGGCAAATAGCAAAAAACACTTTCTTTTTTGATGAGAACAAATAGATGTGGCCTCACTGCACAAAAAATATGTATGCATGATGTAGTGCATGGGCATACTTGGCAACTGTTGGAAGAAAGATTTAGCCTTAACTCCAGTCCCCAGGTGAGAGACAGTAAGTCAAAAACCCTGGAGCAAAGTGATCTCATGCGTCACATGTCACGTAATAATGTCTGAGAATCATTGAGTGTGAGAAAGGTAGTAATTTTTTTGTTTGCTTTTTGAGATAGGGTCTCACTCTGTTGCCCAGACCAGAGTGCAGTGGCATCATCATAGCTCACTGCAAACTCAAACTCCTGGGCTCAGCCTCCTGAGTAGCTGGGACTACAGACACATGCCACCACGCCTGGCTAATTTCTGTATTTTCTGTAGAGACGGGGTCTTGCTATGTGTTGCTTAACCTGCTCTTGAACTCTTGGCCTCAAGCAATCCTCCTGCCTTAGACTCTCAAAGTGCTAGGATCACAGGTATGAGCCACCGCACCTGGCCAAAGGTAGTAATTCTAATGAGCCTGGACGTTCATGCAATATGGTCCTATTTCTCACTTTCCTTGTTCATGATGAGGAAGACTCAGGTTGCTCTAAAGATCTTTTCTCCCCACCTCATCATCTTCTCCTCCTCCATGAACAGGTTCTGTGAACTGTGGTTCTTAGACAATATTTCCCACTTCTCCAAATGGCCTGCTCATGAATTTCTCTCTCCCCATAAGGCAGTGGAGTGAAAATAAACATTAGCTGTCAGCTGTCAATCGCTTTAAGTAAAGGCCTCCAGATGGGCACTGAAGAAATACTCCCCTTTCTGAACTATAACAATATTCAGCTTTGCTCAGTATCTTCTGAGCCAAAGTAAAGTTTAAGTGATGGGTAAATAACAGGGTGTTGCCTGAATTTTCCATATACTTCAGTTTTCCTCTCGTTTTGGAAAAGCCTAGGAGAGAGGAAATAACTGTTAAAAAACAAGCATTGGAAGAGAACTCGCAGTTATAAGGATCAGTGCCTTAAGTTTCTAAAGGGGGTGTTGGCCACTACTGATCCCCAGGGAGAAGGGCTGAGAGCCCCTGGGCCCCTCCCCCACCAGAGCACTCATCTGCTCTTATCTGTTTCATACATTGGGATTTTTTTTTTTTTTTTTTTTTTTTTTTGAGACAGAGTCTCGCTTTGTTGTCCAGGCTAGAGTGAGTGCCGTGGCGTCAGCCTAGCTCACAGCAACCTCAAACTCCTGGGCTCAAGCGATCCTCCTGCCTCAGCCTCCCAAGTAGCTGGGACTACAGGCATGCACCACCATGCCCAGCTAATTTTTTATATATATATCAGTTGGCCAATTAATTTCTTTCTATTTATAGTAGAGACGGGGTCTCGCTCTTGCTCAGGCTGGTTTTGAACTCCTGACCTCGAGCAATCCGCCCGCCTCGGCCTCCCAAGAGCTAGGATTACAGGCGTGAGCCACCGCGCCCGGCCCATACATTGGGATTTTGCATAATATTTCTTCTCATGAAAGGTTTCTGATTCTAAGACATCATTATGCAGGTAAAGAACCGGAGGCCCAGCAATGTGGGGTGACTTGCTCCAGGTCACAGCTGCTGCCAGTTACAGAGCTGAGGGCAGAACTCAAGTCTGTTTCTAGTCTGATGTTCTTTGCTCTATAGCGTGCCATCTTCCACTTCTCTGCATCTAAACTGGGCAACTTTAGTAGATGTTCACTTCAAGATACCATAAATATTGCCAAAATGTTTGGCACAAATCAGAAGATCAGAAGATGAAAATTGTTATTTCTCATTTGAACGATTGCTACAACATAATCTCGATTCTGGCTTGGAGTTCTTACTCTGCCTTTCATGAGCTGGGTAACATGAACTTTCTCTGTCACTGTTTCCTCAAATAGAGACACTCTAACATAGAGACACTGAAGCTCAAATGAGCTACAGCTCTTTTTTTTTTTTTTTTTTTGTAAGCAAGTTGACAAATACAGAACATTGCAATGATTACAAGTTTATTGCTTTGATTGTAAAAAAAAAAAACCCCACTTAATATTCATGAATTGTAAAGACCTCTCCTGAAATGAGTTGTCCCTTAGCACTTTTGGAAAAGCTGAAGGTAATAATCAAAACAGTCACCATTTATATGGTGCATAGCTTGAAGTGATTAGGCGGTAATCAAAGGACCCATGTTCTGTCTGCAAACCATGTACTCAGGGGTACAGTGAGAATTAAGGCATGAGCCTTAAGAAACCATTTGACCGTTCTGAATCTTACAAAGCCTGGGGTATGAGAGAATAATTCACTGGCTGTCTTTTAAATGGTAAAGCAACCCAAGTACCAAGAACTTCAGTTAGTCCTGAAATTCTCTGCTTCCATTTAGGAGCTGCTTCTAAATGTGGCAGCTCTCCCACTGCCTAATTAAAATGCCTTCCCAGAACAGCTTCTAATCTGACAAGGGTGAATAGTTGCCAAATGGTCCCCTTTCTTTGCTGGGCCTGTAGGTAATTTGCCTCCAGCTAACAAGAATTGGCACTACAACCCAAAAGTAGGACAGCACTTTGGACAATGGGTGAGGACTGTTCTGTGATGCTTAAGTGTGGAATGAGCACTGTGGTGTGAGCTCAAATTATTCTGTCAGTAAACTTGGCAACTGCATGTTGGGCAATTCTGTAGTACAAGGTAGCCCAAACGGTATTCGGATGAACAGTTCTCTAGTGCATGCAATGGTTTCTAGTGAGTTTCACAATTATGTACAATATCCAGATTATGTCTCCATTTGTAGGTCAAGGAGGGAAAATAATCACAGGGTAAAGAACTGGTGTTGGGAGATTTGAGTTCAGGTTCTGGCTCAGTTATTGGATATCTTCACTGGATTAAACTTTGTGCTCCTATTTTCTCATCTGCAAAATGGAGGCAGAAAGATATGTTATTAAATGTGGCAGAAAGATAAATTAAGGAATTCTAAAGCCGTTTTCATGTACTAACAGCTTCTTATTTTATGACTAAAGGTAATAAGAACCAACAACTTTCTTTTATTCTTTGGATTGTCCCATGTATCAAATCTCAATGGATTTTAAAATTATATTGAGTCTGTGGTCTATTACCCTTCAATGAAGCATGTTAAGGAATCTTAGTGCTTTGATCACTGCCAAGGCTAATGATTCAGTAAGGACTAAATTGTGATGCAAGGAACAGAGATCTTACTGTTATGGTTTAAACATACGAGGGTTTCTTCTTTGACCTACAAGAACTCTGGAGATGGGAAATGCAGAGCTGGTATTGCGGCTTTAGGAAGGAGCATTATGAAGAAGTTCCTTTGTGTTTGGCTACTAACCTCTTACCTCCTAATTCAATGTGACTGCTAGGATGCCAACCATTACATCTACATTCCAGGAACAAGGGGAAATAAAACAAAGAGCACTTCATCCTTTCACTAGGAAATATTGTTCTTTATCTGGGCATGCTGCTTTTACTAATTTTTGTTATTATAGAAAAAGGGGGATGGATGTCAGGTAGCCAGCCAGCAAGCTCTATCATAGCCAGTTACCTCAGCTGGGTTCCTTGGTTGAAGGTCACTTCCCCAGCCCTGCACAACCTTCTCCCAATACAAGGCCTGGTGGATAACAGCAGTTGGATGGAACAAATGCTTTTCGCTCCCAACACCTTGAAGCCAGGACTGAGCCTGACAGGGGAAGCCATGTATTCCTGACTGTGGACACAGAAGACCATCCGCACAGGTGAAAGGCAGCCCTATTGTAGATGCCACTATGGGAAATTGATATTTTGCATTATTATAATAAAAAATCTTTTTCAGTTTTGTCTAGGAAATAAACTAATCTCCACCTTCCAAAAAATACCCCAACAACTGTTTTTAATGACTCTGTTCTTGCTATGAATAAATTGTATAACTTAACAATAAGAAACAGAGGGGATGCATTATAACACTTTTTCTTTATTTTTAAAATAATAGCTCACCCTGGAGTTTGGATTAGGTAAAAGAATCTCACAGGCTGCATTTCTTTCTAATGGATTTTTTTGTTTTGTTTTAATAATCTTAGTTCATCTGAGCAGTCAAAAATGTCTAAAAGGTATGTGGGTTTTAAGAAATTAGGAATAATACCCAGTCTCACTTGAGCAGTTTGATAGCTGAAGTCAGTTAAGGATAGTACTTTAGCTCAAACATTCTAGTCTGGGTTTTGTATTTGCCAGAGATATCTATTCCCCACTTGTGATGGTTAATTTTCTGTGTCAACTTGGCTAGATCATGGTACCCAGATATTTGGCTAAATACCAGTTTAGATGTCACTGTGAAGGTGGTTTTATTTTTTTTAAGATTAGATTACTATTTAAATCAGTAAACCTTGAATAAAGTAGATTACCTCTATAATATCAATGGTCCTCATCCAATCAGTGGAAGTCCTTATGAGAAAAAGACTGAGGTCACCCAGGGAAGAAGGAATTCTGCCTCTAGAATATCTTCACTGGATTAAACTTTGTGCTCCTATTTTCTCATCTGCTAAATGGAGCCAGATGCCTTCAATTCTCAACTGCAGCATCAACTCTTCCCTGGGTCTCCAGCCTATCAGCATACCCTGCAGATTTTGGACTTGCCAGCCTCCACAATTGCATGAGCCAATTTCTTAAAATAAAGCTTGTTCTCTAGTATATTTATAATATATAGTATGTGTGTGTGTATTGGGTTGGAATCACAGTACCAACGTTATATTTCCTGGACAACCCTCTTACCTCTCTGAGCCTTAGTATCCACATCTATAAAATAGGTAATGATGCTGTTTAGAGAACTAAATGATGATACTAATGATAGCAACTAAAAATACCTACTTTTTCAGAGCACTCACTATGTGCCATGTGAATATGGATTCTCTTTTCCTTCCCACACAGCCTTAGGAGGTAGACATGAGGAAACTGAGGTCAAGGGGTTAAGGAGCTTGTCCAGGTTTACACAGCTAGGTAGATGCAGAATCTAACTAGCTCCATGCTGCCTCCATGAGACAAGTGAAGACTTCTAGTCTATGCCTGGCACAGAGGAGGCGTTCAATATTAATTCTCTTCCATCTTCCTCTTCCACTGCCTTTTGTCTGATTAGTCAGCTGTTTTTGCTAATGTCAGAGCCAGTGAAAGCAAAAAAGTGTCGTACCAATCAATTTATAGCTCTTGTGCAGTCAGGAATCTGCCCCAAGGTGATTCATTCTGCAACTTCCTTGCCAGGAACTGAATCTGAAAACAGTGACTGCCTGCTCCAGCACAGCATCTTGGGTTGCCTCGGTTTTCACGCCTGCTAGTGGTCAGAGTGGTCAGTAAGGGGAGTGTGGTAACCTACTAGACACAGCCACTGTCTATACTGCTGATTTCATCCCCAGAGCCAACCAAAGCCTGTGTGTTTGAATGCATTGTCTCCTCTTTCATGGAGAAGTGAGAAGAGCAGAAGGTGGTCTGAGTCTTCCCTCCTGGCTTGGTGCTGCTCAGAGAATAAGCTGTGTTTCTCGTTCGGTTATTTGATGTGGAAACCATGAGAAGCGGCACAAGAACCACCCCTCTCTCTGTTCCTTCTTTTTTCTTTGAAGCCACTAAAGAGATCTGTTCCATTAGCACGAAGAGTGCATTTATGCATTTTGAAGTGGTTCTTTGGCAAACCTGACAACTGTTCTTTGACAGGCTACAGACATTGTGTCTGCAGCTATTCATCAAACTGATGGGCATCCTTATAACATCAATATTCCCAAATGTAACTTTATCTCCTTAAAATTCATTTCATGCAAGGATGCTGATGTCGGTACCAAGTTATTCTATAATTGTAGAGGAAGAGGGTTTGAGATGCCTCTGCAGTTGGCATGACACATGTTATATCCATGCTTGGATTTTGATCAACTTAAATCATTTAAAGTTTGAGACTATTCTACAAAGACTGGTTTTATTTCGAGCTGATTATTTCAGGGATTCTAGTATGCTAATGTAGGCACCATTATTTTTTTTAATTAAGCCATTGCTGCAAAACATATTTTTAAAAGACTATTTTAAAACTTTAGGCCTTGTTTTATACATTGTTATGGTCTGATGCAATGTCTGATGTTTGGCATTTGTTATAACTATACGAGTACAAGGTATACAAGGTATGGATACAAAGTCACAAATATTGTGGCTTCAACTCTTTTAAAGTCTCCTGTCCCTCCACTCTTTCCCAATTTTCTGGTCTAGGAACACATTGTTCTTCTTCATGTCTTGCATGTGCTATCTCCTTGGTCTATAATGGTCCTCCTGTCCTTCATCTCCCTCCTCCTGCTACACTTCACAAGTCCCTGCTCATCCCTTGACACCCAGATCAAATGTCACCTCCTTCAGGAAGCCTTTCCTTATCTTCCCTGGAGCTTAATATCTATTTCCTATAATTATCCAAAGGCATATAACTGCACATAAAGTTAACCCTTAACTATCTACCTAATGATCCTAGAAGGCCTATAGAGCCCTTGAATGAAATCCATGCTCACAACAAGGAAGGAAGTGATAACCATAGTTTGATTCAATGCCTTGAGGATAAAACAATGTCTTCTAGGATTCTGCTTGTCCCCCAGTGGCCAGATGGCAAGACTAATACCAGACTCCTTGAAGACGATTTAAAAGTGCTGGAAAACAGAAGGCAAAAAAATTACCCTTGATCTAATTATCTAGTGATAATCTCTGTTGATGTTTCTTGAATATCTTTATGGTTTGTTTTGTTTTCTATGTATGTGTCTATAGACACTTTGGTTGTCTCCATTCCTGAGGCCACAAGACAACCAGCCGCCTTGACCAAGTTCACTAGGCCTTGTCTTTTTTGAGTAAAGTTTTTACTGAAGTATAACATATATACAGACAAGTTCACACATAAATTGAGCGTACAGTTTGATGACTTTTTACAAAATGAACAGACCTATGCAGCGAGACCTGCATCAAAAAACAGCATTTTACTGTTGCCCTGGAAGTCCTCCTTGCACTCCTTCTGGTTACTACCTTCCCCCCAAAAGTAATTATTATGCACTCTTCTAGCACTAGGTTAAATTTTTAGTTGTTTTGGAGGTCTGCACAGATGTACCATCCAGTATGTACTCTTTTGTGTTCTGGTCTTCTTTTGCTCAACAGTAAGTTTATGAGATCCACCTAAGTTGCTGCAGGTAGTTGTAGACAGCTCATTTCTCAGTATTACATTTTATGAATATACTACAATTTGGTTTTTATTTTGTTTGTTTTTGTTTTTGAGACAGAGTCTCACTCTGTTGCCTGGGCTAGAGTGCCGTCACGTAAGCCTAGCTCGCAGCAACCTCAAACTCCTGGGCTCAAGCGATCTTCCTGCATCAGCCTCCCAAGGAGCATGGACTACAGGCGCACGCCACCATGCCTAGCTAATTTCTATTTTTAGTAGAGATGTGATCTCACTCTTGCTGAGGCTGGTCTAGAACTCCTGACCTCAAGCAATCCTCCTGCCTCTGCCTTTCAGAGTACTACGATTACAGTCATGAGCCACTGTGCCTAGCCCTATAATTTGTTAACTCATTTTACTATTGATTGGCATTTGGGTTGTTTACAGCTTTTGATTATTATAAATAACACTGCTATGAAAATGTTTATGTGTTTATTTATTTATTTTGAGATAGAGTCTCACTCTGTCACCCTGGCTAGAAGTGCAGTGCCATTTGGGGGATGGACACACTTGAAGCTCTTACTCAAAGGGGAAGGGGGGACATGGGCAATATATATAACCTTAACACTTGTACCCTCATAATATGCTAAAATAAAAAAAAAGTGCAGTGGCATTGTCATAGCTCACTGTAACCTTAGCTAGGTTATAAGCTAGGTATAAGCTAGGTATAATAACCTTAGCTATTTCAAACCCTCAAACTCCTGGGCTGAAGCGATCCTCCTGCCTCAGCCTTCTGAGTAGCTGGGACTACAGGCACACACCACCACACCCAGCTAATTTTTCTATTTTTTGTATAGATGTGATCCCGATTTTGCTGAGGCTGGTCTCGAAATCTTAACCTCAAGTGATTCTCCTGACTCTGCCTCCCAGAGTGCTAGGATTACATGAGTGAGCCAGCCTGCCATGAAAATTCTTGAGCACTTTTTTTAAATTAAAAAAAATTTTTTTTGGTCAGGCATGGTGGCTCACACCTTGAGATCCTATCTCTATTAAAAATAGAAAGAAATTAGCTGGGCAACTAAAATAGAAAAAATTATCTGGGCATAGTGGTACATGCCTATAGTCCCAGCTACTCAGGAGGCTGAGGCCAGGAGTTTGAGGTTGCTGTGAGGTAGGCTGACACCATGGCACCCTAGCCTAGACAACAGAGCAACACTTTGTCTCAAAAAAAAAAAAAAATTAAAAATATTTTATCTGCATTTCTCCGACGTCCTTTCTTACTTTCAGTGAACATTTTATTATTTGCTTTTGTGAGGTGATTTCCCAAACTTTTGTCCATTTTTCTATTGGATTATCTTTTAGTCATTATTTGCTAGTCATTTGCTAGATATAGGCACAGCAAATATTTTCTCCCACTCCATGATCTGCCTTTTCACTCTCTTAGTGGTGTCTTTTAATTAACTAAAGTTTATAATTTTAATTAAAATTTAGCAATTTTATCTTTTATGGTTAATGTTTTTGTGTCATGTTTACAAAATTTCAGCTCTCCCCAGGGATATGATGATATTCAATGTTTTCTCCTAAAATCTTTGAGGTTTTACCTTTCCTATTTAGATCTATAATCCAACTTAAGTGACTTTTATACATGGTATGAGGTAGAAGTCAATATTCATTATTTCCATGTGTATATTTAGTTGACCAGATCATTCAGTAAAAAGCTTATTCTTTCCTCACTGCACTCAGTATTATTCATACTACAAATGAGCGATCGTGTAGGCATGGATCAGGACCTTGTCTTTTAAGTGGCCCCTTAGCAAAAAGTGCATCTGTCTGAGCCTTCCCAAACCCTCGGTCAATCCAGAGCAAGGAATTGGGTCCCAAAATCTATTTCCTTCACTGTGTTCAGATAATATTTGATAATACAGAATCATTTCCTAAATACCCTGAATACCTTTCAGATGCTAAAACTGTCAGCTTAGCCAACCAGGATGAAATTGAACTGGCACTTAGTAAAATCTCAATAAATGTAGCTATTATTATCACTATAAACCCACCTTGGTTTCTCTTTAATTCCAAAGCCATCTTAGTCTTCTAGAAATGACTCTGTCCCAGGCCTCCTCTATTCAAATGGACCTAGACTGATTTTAGATTTATAACTAGATAAGTAGCTGTTGGCTTCCCTGTGATTTGTTCCCTAAAATTATGCATCTAATCCATACCCACACAACACTAAAATTCCACATTCCCTAATAAAATAAAACTCTGTCAAATTAAGGCTGTGTTTGTAATGACCGATCTGATTTTAGGTTGAGGAAGAAACTACAGGTATCTATTGGAGCAAGTCAGATAGAGGGTTATTTTTCATACCTAAATGTGCCCAAGGTATAAGGAATGACTCATTTCTCTCATGGAAAGTGTTCTAGGGCCTCTATATTCACAATGCAAGTCCCACCATAACATTTGGGATTGACTCAGGACCAGTGGCTACCATGCTACCCACCTACGCTCAAGCAGTGGGAAGTAATGGACAATTTCCATTCACTCAAATTGGGATTAAATATTTAAAATGAAATGCAAGACTAACCCAATCAACTATTCTAATCATGAAAAAGGACTTGGCCTCCTGGAAAGATTCTAGATCTGGGTATATTGAATACATTTTCATGTGCCAGAAACTATAGGCTTGCAGATCTTATTAATTAGACCTGGTTTGAAAAGGAAAGATGAAGGCAAATCCAGTAGAAATAATCAACTTGTATCTCCTACTTCTCATATATGCTAGACACTTTGTATATATACATCAACTGCTTTATATAAATGTATCATGTAGACCTCAGAAGAGCCCTAAGTAGTAGATCTTACTACTCCTATTTTATAGTTAAGGAAACTACGGTGCATCTGCAGATCCAGATCACCCATGCTGGCATGGAACTAGCTGGTGAGTTGGTCAAAGGAAAGTTCTTAAGAATGTCAAGACAGTGAGAGCAGAGAGGCTGAGGGTCCTCTTCACAAGAGTGGTTCTCTCCTGAAATTGGGTGGGAATGGATTTAATCCAACCAACCAATGTGGAGTGGAGCAGATCTCCTTGAAGAAGAGAGTCTATGTTGATAGAAGCCTACAAAGAAACCCATTGCTAGATTTGAGGAGGGCAGATGATTGTATGGTCTGGGCTGCAGAAATTCTCATTTTCCAGAGTAGCATCTAACTCTCCTCTGGAAGGATAAGCAAAGATCCCACTATCTCAGCCTAAATCCCTGGTATAAGAACATTTGTTGGCATGCTGGAGAGTTGCATGTCCTCTGAGCAGATAGCAAGGGTGTTCTCAATTACCTTCTAGAAATCCATTCTTCTGAGTTGGCCTCAATTATCAGGTATAGGATTTAACACTTTAACCCTGAAGCAAAAGGACGAGTTGTCCTATTTTCCTTACCCCACACACTTCAGCTTCTACTAGCCCTCAGGACAAGGAAGAGAGTTGAGGTTAGCCACTGCCCAGGAGGCTCCTCCTCTCAACCTGCTGAGAAGGGAAGGAAAGCATCCTTGGAAAAATGATGACTCTAAGCCGGTTTAACGTGGTGCCAAGACATTGGATGTAGACTCTTACTTTGGAACATCCTGGATTTATTGAGAGTTTTGTCAGCATCTCACCTAGATCAGGCCTGGAGAGCCTCTACCTGGGGAATCCCTTCCAGAGTTTAACTTATCCTGGGCATGCAGCTGGCATAGTTTTCCTCCAATTTGCCACACACGGGCTAGATGGTAAGGGATATTGACAAGTAACACTATCCCAGCAAATCAAATATTCCAATTGCAAAATGGGGCTTGTTTCCCTGGAGAGAATAAATTGAGTTCACCAAATCTTCTGCAGTGAGGTTCTCTGGAGAACTATCCTTAATAAGTCAAGGATAATCTGAGGAAGAAGCCAAACAGGCTGATGCTGGGAAAACTAGTGGGGAAATATCATTTTCATTCTTCCATGTTCAAAGAGCAAATTCTCTCCACTGTTGACATTCCTGACTCCCACCTTTCTGGCCACTGCAAATACAGGTGGAGAAGTAGAAATGGGGGATTGTAGAGATGGAAACAATAGGGGGGAAAAGAGAGAGAGGGAGTAGGAGAGAAGGAGAGATGGGACAAAACTCCAAACAAAAGATAGGTTTGATGGTTAAAGAATGCTTAAATCTATCAGCTAAATTAAAAACCAATTTAAAAAATTTTTAAAAATGAGATAAATGATATCTATCTTAAAATTAGATTTGAAAAGAAATATAAAAAAACTGAAAGCAGCAAGACAAAAAAAAGTTAAGACTAGAACTAAATATCCCCAATTAAGTGTTGATAAAAGTAGAATAAAAAAAATTTGTAATTTTTTAAAAGGCTAGTGAAACAAGAGATGAAAGCTTTGAAATGGAAAGCAATACAATTAAGATGGAACTAAAACTCAAATGATAAAAAGAAAAAATTTAATTTAAATGTAATTTAAGAAGTGGAACTAAGTCACAAAAAAGGGAACTTATAAAAACAAAAACTCAACACAGCTACCTGACCAGTGAGTCCAGGCAAGGGAAACTAGGAATGAGGAAGTTCTTTGGACAGCGAGGCTTTTCTCATAAAAGAATTTTCTTGAGGCACATCCTTGGTGGTAGGTTTTTTAATTGGTTATGTATTCATTTATGTATAACTCCATCCATCCATCCCACAAATATTTATTGTGCCAAGACCTGGGAATTCAATGGTGTGAATCAAACAGAACTTTGTCCTCATGAAGTTTATGGTCTAGTAGCAGTATCTTGTGGTGGGAGAGAACACAGACATTAAACAAATGATTATACAGGCAAATTATTAATTAGCAGCTGTGGTGAGAGTTACAAAGAAAAAGCCCAGGGTACTATGGAAGGACTGACGTGGCCATTGATGGCATGCATGTTGGGGGTAGCCAGGGGGTGTGTACATAGGTGGACATCAGGGAAGTCTCTCTGCAAACATATTTGTCCAGAAATTGGAAAGGCATATTAGGAATTAACTGAGGCAAAGTAAGAGTGAAGGTGGTCAACATATGTCAAGGCCCCAAAACAGGAAAGGCCTGTTTAACATGCATTTGAGGAACTAAAATAAGGCTGTGGCTGGAACAGACAGAGCTAGTGAGGGAGAAGTGTGAGATGTGATTGAAGAGGATGGGAGCAGCCATGTTAAGAACTGTGGTGTTTATCCTAGGAATAATAGAAAGCTGTTTGTATGTTTCCTTCGTGGCACTTAAAACAACTAAAAAGTGTTGCATACATTTGTCTATTTACTTTTTTAGGGACTGGTGGGGAGTCCCCTTCCTTTGGGGCAGGGACCATATCAGCCTTGAGCATCGTTGTATTCCCAGCATCTACACAGTAGAGAATCAGGAAACATTTTGAATGAATTAATAGTGAGTAATTTTGGTAGGGCCATGACCAAAGTCCAAGTCTTCTCCAAAACCTGTGCTTCCTCTAGGATTCTGTATTACTACCCTAACAGTTTGCTTTGAGGCCTCTCTGCTCATGAAAATGGTAGATGTGAGATGTCTCTCTCAATGTTTTTGCCATTCTTAATATAGCAACTCAGCTTCTGAAGCATTGGTTACTTCTGAAAGTTTGGGGGATTACTAATGAGTAATGACAACCTTTCATGACAGTAGAGGGATGTCATTGCTGGTGACAAATTGTGCAAGTGGAGGAAGGAGTTTATTATTGTATATCCATGAGCCTTGGCATTCTTTTCCTAAAGAATTAACACATGCAGTGACAAATTGCTTTCCCACCAACAATTTTCACAAGTCTCAGAGAAATCTTAGTAACACTTGGCTTCTTATTAAGTTTTTCTCCCAAGCAATGGTACACCTAGTGTATTTGACACCTACAACAGATCAGTTTTAACACCCTCCTGTTGTATAAGACAAGGTTATTTTTAGTAATAGTCATGTAGTAATCAGAAATGTTAACTTTTTTCTTGAATTTTTCTTCAGTTTTGAAACAACAATGCTGGAAGAATAAATTTCAGTTTTAAAAACATTTTTTTAAATTCAGTAAACTATGCCATACGTTGGACTAAAATTTGCATTTACCAAACAAAAATAACACATTTTGCATTTTTGAACTCTTTGTCACTGTTTTAAATTTTAGATACAAATAACAAACTCAGAGTGGTCACAGAGAATGTCAGAATTAAAGTAAGTCAGATTCTCAGTTTTGTTTTTGTTTTTGCTTTTTTTTTAGTTTCGTTGTTTTTAAAGTCACTACTCTATGATTGTTTGTTTCAAATATACTTGTTTAAATGAAGAAATATGTAGTATTTCAAGGATTGGAGGTTCAAACTGCACCTGAATGGAGCTCAAAGGATTCTGAACTGTCAGGAATGTCTTCTCACAAGACTCTTCCTAGCTCATTCTATGAGGGGGGGGGACGAGAGGAGAGTCTAAGGGAGAGAGGCCTCCAAAGAGTGGCAGCAACTGTATAACTTTGAGTTCTCCATAGAAAATATGATGCTTATAAAAGGATAACAAAATATGCTAATTTGAAACTACATATATTTACTTCAACTCCATATTAGGTACTACAATTATTTAAAATTTAAACCAACAAAATATCTTTGGAGGTATGAGTATTTCATTGCTGGCATTGTTTAGAGTTGCTGACATAAAATAATAAAGAACAGACCACTTCTTGAATTTGTTATTCAAATTATCATCCTTATTAAATCCTCTACAGCCATGGTCCCCAATACCCAGGCCAGGGCCCAGTATCAGTCAGTGGCCTGTTAGGAAAAATTGTCTTCCATGAAACTTAGGAACCCCACTGCACAGCAGGAGGGGAGCACTATCTGGGGAGCAAAGCTTCACCTGTATTTACAGCCACTCCCTATCTCTCACATCCTGCCTGAGATGTACCCCCCTCATGCCCCCCCAAAATTGTCTTCCATGAAATCAGTCCCTGGTGCCAAAAAGGTTGGGGACCGCTGTGGAACGTACTCCTTTACTGCCTGTCCCTAAGGAAGACTGACCCACTGCGGGCCGTTGGCATGGCACTACCTCCAAAGACCAGGAACAGCTAAAACAACAAAACCCCATCAACAATATTACATGTTATTTAAGAAATCAAGAGCTCCCCAACCTCCCCTCTGGGATTTAAGAATAATTTCAAGAAATTAGTTTTCTAAAATGCACTTTGGGAAATACTGGGAAAATCTCCAATGATCCTCTATTTTAAAAAGCATTCTGACAAACATCCTTATATGCTTATTCACTTATTCCTTTGAGATAAACTCCTAAATGAGGAATTTTGGGGCCAAAGTGTACACATTTTTTAGAGGCTTTCCATGCTTTTACTACATATCAGACTAAGTTGTAAACACAAAGAACAATCACTATTTCCTATCTCCAAAGTTTCCACTGATACTACCATAGAAGCTGTGTGTGTGTGTGTGTGTTTTTTTACTCCTTTTATTTTTTACTTATATATATTTGTGGGATGCCAGTAAAATTTTGTTACGTTGATATTATTGCATTGTGTGAAGCCAGGGCCTCCAGTGCATCCATCACTAAAGCAACACACATTGCACCCACCAAGCCGCCTCCCATCATCCACCCCCTCCCACCTGCCCATTGGTTTTTGGTTGTTTTTTTTTTTTTTTTTAAGTGCTGGATTTAGAGATTCTCTGGACTCAGAAGTAGGTGGAGAAGATCTGTGGTCAGTAGGCCGGATTCAGAGGAGCCAGACGAGGACCCCTGGGGCGGAGGCCTCTCCCCGCAGGACGCCACGCCCCCCTCACTCCCCACTGCCTGGACTTTTCTGCTTTTCTTGACAAATTCCTATTTAGAGATAATATTCCTCAAAACATCTATCTGAAATTTCTACGATGAGCAAGAGAAATTCTTATTGAAGTTGGGGTTTGAGTCCCAAGGCACATGGGAGGGGTGTGACAAAGCCTGTGAGCTTGGCCACAGGAAGACACCGGGCACGGGGGTGCAGGTGGAGGATGCTAGCGACACAGAGAAGGAAAACAAGACCCGATTCATCTGTTTCAAAATTACCCGGAGTAAAAGTGTTCCCTTCCCTCTTGTTCTTGCTTCATCAAATGACTCCACTCATAGGACCTCAAACTAGTACATTGGTTTCATGATATTATGGATTAAAGAGTGCTTTCATGTGAACTTCAGGTTATTTATATAATAAAATATTCAATATATAAATGCAAAATATATTCATTTCAGCTTACCGATATATAAAAGCTGTGAACTTCAGCTATATATATATATAGTTATATAAATAACATAGATTACATGGAAAATATCAGTTCTATATAACCAGTCTCTTAATAAACAAATAACTGAAACAGCTGAATAACCAGCTAAATGCCAGAATCCATGTGAGGGCTTAGAACAGTATCTAACACAGTAGAGCACAATTACGTTTGGCCACCATCACAGCTGCTATTACAAGTCTCATTGTAGGGGGCATGGGCATGGGGGAGTCAGTAACTATGGCCATCAGTGCAATGTATCAGCAGCCTAGTAGTCTGGAATTCTTTAGTATTGCTACCCAGAATAAACATGGGATTCTGTTGCTAAGGAGGATAGGGAAAATGGAGCCTGGGGCTATCAACTGGTGACATTGCCACATCAGGACTTGCACCACTGGTGAGGACTTTGCCTCTGGGACAGGCAGAGCTGTTCTGTAAGAAGCTCCACTTCTCACTAGTGGTGTGTGCTTGCATAACTCATTTCATTTTCTAAGCCTCAGTTTCTCACATGCAAATAGAGATAATAATAGCGCTTAGCTTTTAGGAACGTTGTAAGAAATGAGACGTAAGGCAGTCAGCATGGTACCTGGACCCGAGTAGGGGACCCAGAAAATTTTGGTAATTATTATGTGTCCAGCCTGGCTGTCCTTTGTGGTGTTTATTTTTTGCCAGGATTGACAGATATGTCTTTCCTACAATTTAACAAAAATGAACAGCCCTAGAAACCAGAGTCAGTTCATAATGAGGCACAATTACCCAAGAAGGTCACCTTTAAAGGTATTTTCAGCAAAACTTTGTATCTGTGGGTGCAGAGACAAGTCTTTCACCATCTGTCTCTAGAGCTGTCACTTATTCCCCACCCTGCTTTTGTACAACGGGGCTATTTCATTAAACCTAATGCCCACTAAAAGTAACAGCTGACAAGTGCCATTGTTGCTTCCCATGGCTCTTGACAGCAATATGGGCTCATTTTTTCACCTGCTGCCAAGCAGAAAAATTACCAGAATTCTCCCTTTGTTTATTCTAGCTTTGGTATTTATAAATATGAAAAGAGACATGGTGAAGATTCAGGGCAAAGTCAGGTTTTTTTAATTATGTGAAGGTTGAGTTTGCAGAATGAGAAGTAGTGGGTGGAATGCCTGGCGAAGGAGGCTAGGCAGTAAATGTCGTCACTGGCTTGGTTCACTGCCCTGAGACATACCTCTGTCCATAGCTAAGCTCTCAGGTATCAATACCCTCAAGCCTCAAGCTGTAGGACGTCAGCAGGAAGGAACTTACAGAGCCCACGTGGCTCTGCAACAAGTCTGCAACTTGAGATCTCAGTTCTAGCAACATACCTGAGTCCTACTATTGTTCCTCTGATCTTAGAACTCTCCTGATATTCCAGCTCTTCTTCTGAGATTGAGTCCTGCCTTGTTCTGACCAGTACTTGTTCCTCTAAATTGGGACTCCTGACTGCTGCCCCATGGCTGGGACCTTGAAAATTCATGCCAGGAATTTTCTGATGCCACCAATGGTTTGCCACAAGACTCTGTGTCATGGTATTCTTCCTAATATCCTGAACCCCCCACATTTTGCTGTCTAATTTAGATTAATACTCATCACCTATCCCTTCATCATACTAACCAGAGCTGTGGTTAACCAGCCTGGCTGAAAGCCCATGCCAGTTGGGTTCAATACCACCTCTGGACCAGGGGTACTTATAAGTCCTGGCCCCTCTAGAATTTTCTTGCCAGTGCCTACCAAGTTTCAATTTTGCCATAGGCTCCTACCCAAGTCTGTAATTAACTACAAGACTCTGGATAAATACCATGACTGAGAAACCACAAACTGAGTTACCTGTAGGGACCAGGTGTTAATATAGATCATTCAAACTGACTGCTTCTGGGTCACAGCAAACTAGATTGTTATCAATATTCAGTCCTGAATGGTTACTGCCATGTCAGACTATGGGGCTCTTGTTGCTAGGTCTCCAGTCTTTCAAAAGAAGCTACAAAATCAGGTGTGTAGGGGTGTGTGTGTGTGTGTGTGTGTGTGTGTGTGTGTGTGTGTGTGTGTGTGTGTGTGTGAGAGAGAGAGGGGGGGAGAGAGAGAGAGAGAGAGAGAGAGAGAGAGAAATATCTCCTGGTTTTTCAATATTTACAACTAATTCATATTTTAACCAAGACTGTGCATGTCAGTTTTGGCCTATGAGTAGCCAGTCTGAAAAAGCTTCATAACAATAACAACTTCTCTGTGCCACAGATCCTCATCTGTAAAAGGAGAATGCCTTTCTGCATAAGGCCTAGGGTCCCTTCCAGTTCCAACACCCTTGTGGTTCAGTGAAGAGAGAACTTTGGTCAGGAATGTGTAGCTCATGGACTATTTCCTATCTTTTAAGTATGAGTTTATTGTTTTCCTTGACAGAGTCTCACTCTGTTGTCCAGGCTAGAGTGCAGTGGTATCATCATAGCTCACTGCAACCTCAAACTCCTGAGCTCAAGCAGTCCTCCCACCTTGGCCTCCGAAATTGCTAGGATTATAGGCATGAGCCACTGTGCCCAAACTTAAGTATGATTTTTAAAGTTGTTTTAACATGCGAGAAAAAATAGGAAATGGGCATGGGAAACCAGGTGATTCTCTCCACTCCCTCTGTTACTCCTCACCCTCAATTAACTGCAGCCCTTTGGGCTTCCCTGGAGTGGGTACTGCCTGGAAGATGGGCAATGTCCTGCCATACCAGTCACTGTCTCTCCTCTCCTCTCTGCCTGTTCTCCACACAGTCCCTGAATGCCTTGGTAGGATTTCCAGGAAGCAGTTCCAGCCCAGCTTGGTCATGGATACTCTAAAAGTCATTCTGTGTAACTTGTTAGTCCAGTTTACCTAATGAGCTTGCTTTTTTTTTAATGAGAAATCCTGTGTTTGTTCCAGTTGGCTGTGTTCTGTTTCATGGAATGCACCCTCCTCTCCCCAGCTATTTATCAAGTGCCATCTGCTGAGAGAAAAAGAATGAGTAGCTACCAGGGAAACCACTAGATGTAGTGTTGAGTTCACTCAGCATTCTGGGCTCTGTCCTGTGGGATTAAGGCATTGAGCTCTATGGTCACTGATATATAATAAAAACCTGAACACTCCTCAGAGGGAGAGGATGATAGAGTGGAGCTCCTCCAGCCTCTTTTTCAGGTAGGGGGACACCATGATAGATGTCAGATATCACAGTGCGTGAGATAGACACTACCCCCCAACACACAAATTAGTACATTGAAGAGGAAATGTCTTCAAGAATCTGATCCACAATCCTTGAGCTGCTCCAAGAGATCAAGAAGAGATTGGGGTAGAAAATATCTTTAGAGAGAAGGATGGGGTGGGTGGGTAGAGTGGATGTTGTCAATGCCCCTTCAGAGCTCCTTGACCAGTGGCCACACTCCCTCCCCACCCACCAGCTCCTGAGGGGTTTGTGTCATAGCAATTCTCAGCTGCCCCCTTCTCTGGAGAATTGCCCTTTGGCAGACAACCTTGGCCAGCAAACCTTGGCCCAACCAGCAGGAGAAAATAAATTCAACTTCTCACCCGAAGGTGGGACTCTCTTTGTGAGGCACTGTGGGCTGCAGAGTGTTCCCTCAGGGATGAGACTGTCACTAGGCTCCAGGGGGGTCACATTCTTGCTTGTTTTCTCCTCCTCCTTCCCCCTAGATTTATGCTTTTCCTCTCTCCTCTTCTAATGAGGACACTTCCTCAACAAATCACTAAAGTGAGAATCTTCACTTAAGGTTCTGCTTCCAGGGAGACTGACTTGAGACAGTGAAGGTGCACCTCCTACACAGTGGGGACATATATCTTGAAGATGAGGCCTTCAAGGCTACTATAATACATGGAGAGCTTTGAAGTGCTTCTAGGGAGACTGACTTGAGACAGTGAAAGTGCACCTCCTACACAGTGGGGACATATATCTTGAAGATGAGGCCTTCAAGGCTACTATAATACATGGAGAGCTTTGAAGTGCTCCCTACAATCAAGAGACAAAAAGACTAGTCCCTCGCTCAGGCTTGAGGAAGGTAAAGTGGACCATGAATGGTACTTGACTTTCACCTTGGAGAGCTAGAAGCAACTGCCTCGATGGTGGAGCCAGGGAGTCACACTATGGACATGGGCCTGACCGCACATGGTGGGGAGCTGAAAGAATCAGGAACATCTCATGGACCAGTATGGGTTGAGAAGAAGAGCATGTGGTGTGTTAGAGAACTTATTCATGACACCTGGTAAAGATGGTAAAAAAGACTGTATTGACCTCTGTGGAAAGCAATATGGAGATACCTTAAAGCAATACAAGTAGATCTACCATTTGATCCAGCAATTCCACTACTGGGCATCTACTTAAAAGATCAAAAGTCACTTTATGAAAAAGACACCTGCACTCGAATGTTTATAGCAGCACAATTCACAATTGCAAAGTTGTGGAAACAACCCAAGTGCCCATCAATTCATGAGTGGATTAATAAAATGTGGTATATGTATACCATGGAGTACTATTCAGCTTTAAGAAACAATGGTGATATAGCACCTCTTGTATTTTCCTGGATAGAGCTGGAACCCTTTCTACTAAGTAAGTATCTCAAGAATGGAAAAACAAGCACCACATGTACTCACCAGCAAATTGGTATTAATGGATCAACACCTAAGTGGACATATAGGAAAAACATTTATCGGGTGTCAGGCAGGTGGGAGGGGGGAGGAGGGGATGGGTATATGCAAACATAATGAGTGAGATGTGCAACGTTTGGGGGATGGTCACACTTGAAGTTCTGACTCGAGGGGGGAGAGGGGCATGGGCAATATACATAACCTTAACATTTATACCTCCATAATATGCTGAAATAAAAAAAATTTAAAGAAAAAGACTGTATTGTCCATGGCCATACCACCCTGAATGTACCTGACCTCAGAAGCTAAGCAGGGTCAGGACTGGTTGGTACTTGGATGGGAGAAAGACTGTATTTAAGGGGGGTATAACAATAGATATAGGACCACTGCAATGGGGTCTTGCAGTGGGGAAGAGAGATTGGGCTTGACTTTAACTCCAACAAGGACAAGTAGGGATTTATAGCCAAGGAGCAGGATGGAAGTCAGAGGATGAAAAATTTCTAGGAGGAGACATCACGGGTAAGGGAGATTCTTGCTAGACTGACTCAGGAGAACTCTTGCTGAAGGCAGGCCAGGGTAAGATATCAAGAGTGGTCAGATACCAAGGATGGGAGATTTTCACTAAACTGACTTAGTGGGAGTGTTGCTCAAACGGCATTCTACAAAAACAGAGAGAAGAAGCCCAAGATTGGCTCTAGCCAGAAGGGACTCCAAGGAGCCTGACTCAAGTTTGGTCAAAGGAGAGAACCTTTGTCAGGGGTCTTCTTGGTCTATTAGGCTGCCTGGAGGGGTCCACTCACCTCAGCCAAAAAGGGTGAGTGGTGTACATTGGGGTACAGATGTCACAGATGGCCACTGAAGGTGTTCAGAATGTGCCACCCCAAAATATGCTACTTTGGCATATTGGTTATTTTGAGGTAAAGGTAATTGAGAACCAGCCAACACAGGGAAAACTCTTTATTTTCCCTTCACCTGCCAAAAATAAAGTATAACATTTCCCATTTAAAGGAATTTTACATTTATAAAGAAAATTTTCATTATTAAATTTATCTGTACCAGGAAGAGAGCTACTGTCAGACACCTGAGAGATTCTTATCTGCACAACAATGCAAACTTTATTCAACACACATTTCCCATAATTTGTCTCCATATACCCACCCCCAGAAGCCCTAAATCTCTATTCCTTTCTGTTGCTCATGATGATATGTAAGTTGCAGTTATCTCCCCCTTCCTTCAATCTCATATTTTTGTGGGACTCTTATGTGTACATACATAATTAAAATTGTTTTTCTCTTGTTAATCTGTCTTATGCCAATTAAATTTTTAGATCAGCCATAGAACCTAGAAGGATAAAAGGGGGCATTTTTCCTCCAGTATACCACTCAAAGTAGAGATCAACCATCTCAGATCAAGGAAACCGAAGAACAAAGGGCCCAACAAGAAACCTCTGAAGAATCCACAAAAGTGCCCCATGAGAAAAGAATCAACTGCTACCATCTCTGGGTCGCATTGAAGGATTCCCACTTTAACTGCTGCCAAGTTCAGCCAAGTAACAGTATTGTATTCCCTTCATTTTCCTAATTCTCTCTACTTTGACCCCAGCCAGAGAGAAATCACAGGTAGCACAGGTGAGCTGGGAGAAAGGAGAGTAGAAGGACCACAAACTCCTTCCCTGTGCAGGCTTTTGAAGCAGGTCAGAGCTGGAGAAGGGCTGATGACTTAACCCTGACTTCCAAGTTTAGATTTTTAATTACACAAGACCAAATATATTGTTTCTAGAATGGAACTATTTTACAACTAAAAGTGACTAACACTGAGTGCGGCCCAAGACTTTCTCCATGCAGAAGAAAAGTTTGTCCCCACTGAACAGAGTTTAAGGAGATGGAACGAGACAAAAATAATGTCTGGATCACATTCCATGGGTCATGCTTGTACAACATATGGTTACATAAGCGCAAAGCAGCAGCGACTTCCCACCACTTCCCTAAGAGAAGCCCTGTGCTGATTCTGTCAGCTGCATCCTCAGTCCCGGCTCCCAAGATAAAAATGCCTATTGGATAAGAATCTGAAACATCAGGTTCGGAAACTTTTTGACTGGGAAAATGCCAGGTGACTCAGAGATGTGTAATGTAACTAAATGAGTCACATCATCTTTCCATAGGCTCTGTATGAACCTGCTACCTTTAAAATGGTGGCAACCTTTCTACATGGCCTCGGTTGGAAAGATGTGTGTTCATTTATTCATTCATTAATGAGCACCACCAGATACTGAAGATTAAAGACAATGAAATACAGGCATAAATTACAATGATACAATCTGCTATGTGCTCTTCTTTTAGTGCAGGGGAAGGACTGATTCTAACAGAAGTTAAAGTGAGGCTTGATCAGGGACTACTGAAATTGATAGATTTTAACCTTGATGGCACATTTGGAATCATCTGAGATACCTTAAAAATACATTATTTTATTGAATTCTTACGACAACCTTATCAAATATGGGTGTTGGGAGTCCTCAAACCCTTCTCCCCCTTTTTAGTGATTCACTGGGAGGACACACCAGGACTCAGGATATGGTCTTAATTCAAGGCTAAGATTTATTACAACAGGGAATACGTAGCAAAATCAGCAAAGAGAAAAGGCATATGGGGCAAAGTCTGGAGGAAACCAGGTGCAAGGTTCCAAGAGTTCTAAGGCACACAGGATGTGCTTAACTCTTCCAGCAACTTGTGACAAAAATATGTGAAATGTCCATCAGGGAAGCTCATTAGGGACTCAGTACCCTGAGTTTTACTGGGGGCTTGACATGTAGGCACTCTGCCTACGATGTACCAAAATTCCAGACTCCCAGAAGGAAAGCAGGTGTTCACCATAAACCACATTGTGTTAGAAACAGTTTAGGCACAGTAAAGCTCTCTTATCATTTAGGCAATGGTGGGAACCCTCCTCAAATTTAAGTTCCCAGTCACCACCCAAGGGCCAACTCTGCCATCAGGCCTTTCTGAGAATAGTATTCTTGGGCCTACTATGCTAAGTCTTCTGCGCAGTAGGTATGTTTTTATCCCCACTTTATATATGAGGAAAAGGAGGCTTAGACAAGTCAACTAGTTACTGAGCTAGCCAACGGTGGTACTGAGATGTAAACATAGGTTTGTTTCCCAGGCCTCTGCAAAAGCCTGTGAATTACAATATACCAAAATTTTATTTAAAAACTTGGAGAGGGACACTTTCAGCAAAATAGGTGTTTATATTCAGAGAAGTTTTCTTCTTTTTTTTTTTTTTTAATCATTGTTATGAACCTTGGGCAGCCTAGGAAACGCAAGTCACATTTAACAAATGCAGGAAACCTTGTCATGAATGAGGGAACAATACAGAAACCAGTGTGCTATGAGTGTGAATCCTTAGAATGTGTCTAAAAATTACAAGAGAACTTGGAGCCTTGATTCATCCCAGATCCTGGAGTTAACAGACAAGATTCACTCAGGGAAACAGAACCTACTCTAGGTATTTCAAGCTAAAAGAAATTAACACAGGGAATTCCTAATTTGCCACCCACTGTGGCTGCCTCTCCCCTCTCATGCCTGGGGGATCCACTGACACATCCTCAAGGCAATGTCATTTCCCATTTTGGGGAGAAGAGTTCTGATTTCCCTGACTCTTTCCCTCCTTCCCTTCAGCTTGGTTTTAGTGCCAATCAAGGACAATCCCTACAAGGGAACTGTCACTTCTACTCAGATATTTCTCCAAGAGAGTGTGAACTTGACTGCAGGTTCTTTCCCCTACTGCTTGTGAATTCTGGTCACAGAGCTACCTATTTTAAGGGGGGAGAGGGAGAAAGCACGAATCCTAGCGGAAATGTGAGCTGCGTTCTCTTTCCCCTTGAGTTTCAGCTGCTCAATGTTATTCTGGAATCTATTAATGAGAATGAAACAAAGGACAGGATGAGCCACGAGGAGTGCAGCAACACCTCCTTGTTCTCAAGTCACAGATGAAAAAAATAAAACAAAAACTGACAAAAGAGATTTATACAGACTTGAAAGGATTTCACTGGATTCACTCCTTGCTGCTGACAGCCCCACAACGTGATGTTTCTCTCCTTAGTCACCAGAGAAGCTCTCGCAGGAACCAATCTTCCTGGCCCTGAGCTTCTCTTCCTCTTCCTACCGCTGGTCTTTTGTTCACTTTGCTACTTTTAGGTCTACAATAGCCTAAATCCCCTGCATTTTCTACATTTAGACCATAAAATTATAAACGAGACAAAGTCAAATAAGGGAAAAAAAACCAAAGTATAAGAGTAAAGTTAAGGGTTATCTGTGAATTTAATATATTCCCTAAAATGTAAATACTATATGTAATCACTGTCTTCTAGGGCCACATTTAACAGTGGGTGGGTAACATTTCTAACAATCTCTAAGCCCATCAAACTGCCTCCTTTTGCCCCAAGGTAGCTAATATTTTTTTTTCTTGGCTCAGTAAGTTGAACTGCATTCCCCCCAAAGATATGTCCAAGTCCTAACCCCTGATAGCAATGAATGTGACCTTATTTGAAAAAAGGGTCTTTGCAGGTATAGTTAAATTATAGATCTCAAGATAAGATCATCCTGGATTTAGGGTAGGCCCTAAATTCAATGGTGGGTTCTTATAGGAGATAGCAATGGCGACGACACAGGGCAGAAGACAGGTGAAGACTGAGATTAGGCTGACCCGGCTACAAAACAAGGACTTGCAAGGATTACTGGCAACCACGTGAAGCTAGGAGAAAGGCATGGAACTGATTCTCCCTCAGAGGCCAGAGGGAACCCACCCTCCTGACACCTTGATTTTGGACTCTGGCCTCCTGAAGTGTGAGAGAATAAAATTCTGTTGTTTTAAGACACCAAGTTTGTGATAACTTGTTACAGCAGCCCTAGGAAACTAGTACCGTTGATAATCTTCGCTGTGTTTCCATTGCTGGGGTTCACTGTCTACGCCCAATGTTACCGTTGCAGTTTCATTATAATAGACATTGGCATGTTTTTTTCTGTAAAGGGCCAAATAATAAACATTTTCAGCTTTGTGATCCATATGTGTCTGTCACAACTACTCAGTTCTGCCATTGTGGTACGAAAGTAGCCATATAGAATATGTAAATGAATGGCCATGGCTATTTGTCCAATAAAACTTTATTTACAAAAACAGATGGTGGGCCATGGTTTGCTGACCTCTTAAATGAAAAGCTCTTTCTTCTGCACTCTCAGCACTTCTGACATCAAATGTGTGAGAGTTTTCTCCACACCAACCAATTCTCCTACTCTCCAGAGACTGACAGGGTAGACTACAATTCAGTTATAATACCAACTACCCAGAGTTGGTGCAGATCCCGCAGGTAGGGCTCAGCCCCACATGGCTTCCCCTCTTCAGATGCTGGTTGCAAGTCGCAGGTTGTTGCTTGTACTTCTGGCATTCCCACACCCCTCCTCAGATTTGATAATTTGCTATCAGGGAAACATTTACTTATGTTTACTATTTTATTATGGAGAATATAATAAAGACACAGATAAACAGCCAGGTGAGTAGGTACAGAGAGTGAGGGCTAGAAGGGTTCCTAGCACAGAAACTTCTGTCCTCGTGGATTTAGGGTATGCTGCCCTTCCTCCTGGTGCATGGATACATTCACCAACCCAGAGACTCTCTGAACACCATCTTTTAGGAGTTTTTACAGTGGCTTCATCACATAGGAATGATGGATTGTTAATTCAGTCTCCAGACCCTTTCCACTGCCTGGAAGGTGGGGTGTGGGGCTGGAAGTTCTAAGCTTTTAAGCATGATTTGGTCTTTCTGGTGACCAGTCTCCATCCTGAAGCTAATTAGGAGCTCACCAAGAGTGGCTTCATTAGATGCTCCTGTCGCTAGGAAATTTCCAAGGGATTTAGGAGCTCTATGTCAGGAACCAGGGGCAGAGACCAAATGTTAGAACAAAAGATGCTCCTAGAAACTCTATTACTGAGGAAATGAAGGGTTTTAGGAGCTCTGTGTCAGGAACTGGAGGCTGAGACCAAAAGTATATTTCTTCTTCTTCTTTTCTTTTTTGTGAGACAGAGTCTCGCTTTGTTGCCCAGGCTAGAGTGAGTGCCATGGCGTCAGCCTAGCTCACAGCAACCTCAAACTCCTGGCCTCAAGCAATCCTTCTGCCTCAGCCTCCCGAGTAGCTGGGACTACAGGCATGTGCCACCACGCCCGGCTAATTTTTTCTATATATATGTTAGTTGGCCAATTAATTTCTATTTATAGTAGAGACGGGGTCTCGCTCTTGCTCAGGCTGGTTTCGAGCTCCTGACCTTGAGCAATCCGCCCGCCTAGGCCTCCCAGAGTGCTAGGATTACAGGCGTGAGCCACCACGCCCGGCCCAAACGTATATTTCTGACTACGTCCCACCCCTGCACTGCAGTGTTCTCACCGGAGATGCTGGTGGCCCATCTCTCGGCAGTCCTCCTGGAGTCCTTTCTAGACCATTTCTCCCTGAAGCACTAGGACGTCTTCACATGGCTTGTTCTGATTTCCCAAATTCTCTGATACAGATTTGCTTTGCGTTCCCATTGCCACCACTGGTTATCTTAAAATAATCATCTGACCCACTTTATTTCCTATGTCTCAGTTTTCAAAAATTCCAGTCACCAAACAGCATTTCCCTTTTCTTCTTACATCCTCCAGACCCATTTTCGGAGTGGATTTGTGGAACCAGTGATGGAAGGGTCTGTGCCCGCCATTGCCCGGGACTGAGCTGCAAAGTGCGGGGGCGGCTCGGGCGCCGGGGAGGGGCAGCCGTGCAGCTCCGCGCTGCGCAGTGCAGGGAATGACAAGGAAAGAAAGAGAGGCTGTTTACTTTACGTAACTTTTATTTTAAGATCAAGAACAATGGGAACGGGGAGGGGAGACAGGCAGAGAGAGAGGGGGAGAGATTCTTGCAAAACAATCAATGATTACTCAGACGCGAGGGAATATCAGCTGAGGGGGAAAGACGCAAAGCACAGTGACAAAGGAAATAGGCTTTTGCACTAGTCAACCATAATCAGATGCTCCGTCTGCATAGGATGGCGGAGCTTTAAAAATACAGCTCTCGAGGTTAGAGATTCACTTGAATTCAGAAAGAAGTATGGGGGTTGAGGTTGAGTTGGAAAGGAAGCTAGAACCCTTCACCAAAATCTGAGACAGTTCATCCTCTCCTTCATTGTCTAGTTTAGCCCGTATATTAATTTTCTGTGGCTGCTATTAAAAATGACTGCAAACTTGGTGATTTGAAACAACAGAAATGTATTCCCTTATTCTTTCACAGCCTGGAGGCCAGAAGTCCAAAATACATCTCACTGGGCTGAAATCAAGGTGTCCACAGGGCTGGGCTCCCTCTTGAGGCTCCAAGGGAGAATCCGTCCTTGGCTCTTCCAGCCCTGGTGACTGCTGCTATTCCTTGACACGTTTTCATATTACTCCAACTTCAGCCTTTGTGGTTACATTACCTCCTCCTCTCCTATCTGCCCTCCCCTCTTCCATTTGTGCCCAATCTCCCTCTGCCTCCCTGGTGTAAGGATATATGTGATGGCCTGCAGGGCCCACCTGGGTAATCCAGGTTCATCTCCCCATCACAAAATCCTTCATATAACACATCTGCAAAGATCTTTTTAAAAAATGTAAAATAAGGTAACATTCCCAGGTTCCAGGGATTAGACAGAGGTCCTCAAACTTTTTAAACAGGGGGCCAGTTCACTGTCCCTCAGACCGTTGGAGGGCTGGACTATAGTTTTAAAAAAACTATGAGCAAATTCCTATGTACACTGCACATATCTTATTTTGAAGCAAAAAAAAAAAAAAAAAAACTGGCAAAAACACCCGCATGTGGCCCATGGGCTGTAGTTTGAGGACGCCTGGACTAGGATGTGGCTATCTTTTAGCCATTTTTCAGCCTAGTATTGTCTCCAAACTTTATACTTCACAACAACAAAAAAAAAATCAGTGCAGCTCAGATATAACTTTCTCAGAGGGAAGTTCAGCAAGCCCCTTGAGCAGGGTAAGAGAGCAAAGGGAAGACAGTTGGCTCAGTTCACCAAATAGATCTTTCAACCACATACAATGTTTCAGCCCATCCTTATGGACGGGCGCCCCAGACATCGCGTGGCTGGCCTTTTCCTTAATCAGGCTCCTGTATGGGAGTAATTATGAAAAGGACCTAAAAAATGCATGCAGGCCGGGCGGGATGGCTCACGCCTGTAATCCCAGCACTCTAGGAGGCCAAGGCGGGCGGATTGCTCGAGATCAGGAGTTCGAAACCAGCCTGAGCAAGAGTGAGACCCCGTCTCTACTATAAATAGAAAGAAATTAATTGGCCAACTAATATATATAGAAAAAAATGAGCCGAGCATGGTGGCACATGCCTGTAGTCCCAGCTACATGGGAGGCTGAGGCAGCAGGATTGCTTGAGTCCAGGAGTTTGAGGTTGCTGTGAGCTAGGCTGATGCCATGGCACTCTAGCCTGGGCAACAAAGCGAGAATCTGTCTCAAAAAAAAAAAAAAAAAATGCATGCAAAGGGTGGGTCATATTTTAAATAAGCAGAAACTCAGAGAAATTTTTCATGATGAACATTTTTTTAAGAAAAGAAATTATTTTAAAATATGAACATAAGAGACCCTGGATTCTAGGTATAGGGCTCATTGTATCGATACATACATACCCACTTCCTCTTGATTTAAACATACTTACAACATTACACAAAACCAGGAAGCATTTATAAACCGCTTCTTGGACATCTCTACCTGAATATCCTGCCACATGCACCTCAAATTCATTATGTCTAAAGTAGAACATGATGCCTCTTACCGGGAGCCTGCTTGTCTTCCTTCTGCATTGTTATATCTTCACACAGTTATATCTGTGTTAACCTGAAACCCCACTACACTGTATGCAAAAGTTTGAGTGTATGTGCATTTGTGCCTTTTTCAGGGGAGAATTCCATAGCCTTTACCAGATTCTTCCTGGAATCTTTGACCTCAAAAAGGAAATGAAAGCCACCCCCTGCACAGCACTCTGTCCGGTCTCCATAAACATTTGCTGCATAGTGTTGTTAATTCTCAGTAGAGAATGCCCACTGCTCTGTGTTTACATGCATTTTGTGTTTTGTCATAAATTTGCAGAATGGTGGTTGGGGCTTAGGTTTTCAGTAAATCACTGTAAAACAAATTCTGTCACTATCCACTTACCCCTAAGTAGGGCTACAGTCTAAGATCAAGTGTAAAAGTAAGGTCTTGGCCTCTCTGAAGAAATGAATTTTGCCCTTGACAGCAAGGAAGCAAAGGACCACAGTGAGTACTTTTTCTGTGCTAAGGATTATTTTGATATGCCAACATATGTCTAATAGACCTTCCTCTAATCCTTAGAAGACCTTCTCATTCTTGCCTCTACCCGCACCCCTGCCCCTTTGCCTAATGCATCCTTCAGATCTCAGCTTAAATATTTCTCCTGGGAAAGACTTCCCTGATCAACCCCCCTGGGAAAAGGCCAGAGATTCAAATTTTGAAGTATAGGTCTGGTTGCATACTGAAGATCTTACTGCAGGGAAGGGAATTGGACCATCAGCTGGAAGCTGGGTACTGCACTTTGCTCTTAACCTTTGGGACACCCCCAAGCCCTGTCCCTTCCCAGAGTCACTTTGGTGTCCACAGGGAAGGGAGAACTTGAGATCAGCCATGACAGATTTCAATCGGCTCCTACGTTTGAAAAGAGCTTCAAACGGACATTGTGAAAACAAAGAGCATCACAGTACTCCTCTGGAAAACTAAGGATGACTAAAGAGGGTATGTCATTGAAAACCACATGATGAATGTTCAAGAGAATAAAATATTAAGGATTTTCTTCCATTGGATTTTTAATTTTTAGGAACTAAAAATTCTATTGATATTAAAGGAGCTAGTTTTCCCTTCACAATACATTCTTATATCAGCTCATAATTTTTGTCTATGGCATTTGTCACAACTATAATTAAATAATGTATTAGTATAACTGTATGTTTAATAACTTTCTTTGATACTTGTTCACAGCTCTATAAGGGCAGAGGCTATCTGTCTTGCTCATTGCTGGCCAGTGCCATACACATAGTAGATGCTGATAAATATTTAATAGATGTAATGGATGGGTTACTTAATTAATTAATATAGAATTGTGACTGTTTCTCTTTCCCAATGAGAACTGTCCTTTGATCATAGCAGTTAATTATCATATTGGATATGATTCCTGAAATGAGGTTATTCCACATGCCTCTCCCTAAAGCACGATTTCTCAACCACAGCACAACTGACATTTTGCGCAGGATGATTCTTTGTTAGGAGTGTCTGTCCTTCCTGTTTTACTGCAGGAGGTTTAGCTGCACCCTTGACCTCTACCTACTAGATGCGAGTAGTACCATCTTCCCCAAGTTATGACAACCTAAAGTGTCTCCAGACATTGCCAAATGCCCCCTGGTGGGGCAAAGTTGCCCCTCAGTTGAAAACCACTTCCTAAAGGAAGAAGAGATATTTCTGAATCTGGGACTCAAGTCCCCCGGCAGGATGAAGAAGAGGAAAAAGAAACCCACAAAAAACAAAAACAAAAACTGAACTGTGGCTGAATGCCCTGAAAGCTAGGAATCTGAGGCCACCTTTGCCTAGGCATGTTCCCCCTCATTTTCTACAATAAATCTGTACTCCAAAAATTTCTTTGTATACTTTGGTGTTTATTATTTTTATACTTTGGTGTTTATACTTTAGTTTTTATACTTTGGTGTTTATTATTGTATATTATATATTTTTTAGTATATATTATTTTATACTTTGGTGTTTATTATTTTTATACTTTGGTGTTTATAACTTTGGTTTTTATACTTTGGTGTTTACCATTTATTAGTTCCTTACTGAATATACCTCTTGAAAAATTTCAATTTTATCTCTGTTGAACTAAAAGGATGAAAAATTTTAGTTTTTGTAATTTAACAAGACAGTTACTTGGCCCTGACACAGATGGGAACCTAGAGCAGGGGTAGGTGGGACGTGGCTCCTGACACACGTGGGCCACTCTGCACAGTGTGGTCAGGGAGAGCTTCAGACAGCCTCTTTCAGACAAGCATCGAGACCCAGAAAGGTGACTGGAGCCACTGGGAGTCCCATTCTTCAGAGGGTAGGTGCTAGAAATTGCTTAGTGATCTGAGTTTTGTGTTTTACCAGTTCTGGGTCCTCCTAAATAAAGCAGCAGAGAAAGTGGTAGTTTAAAGGAAATCATATTTTTTTAAAAAAATTTTGCTTTAAAAATTAATTGCAGCTGTTCCTGCATCCTGTGGAGCTGTAGAATTCCTCTCTGTAGGAAACCTGTTCGTTTTTTGAAGACTATGTGAACAAAGGAGTTCCAAATTGGACATAAGCTAAAGCTCAAATGTACAAAGATATGTAGCTTTTAAGACCGTTATTTAGTTTCCAACAGCTCTGGACTCAAAAGCTGAATACTGACTGCTCCTTCCTCTTTGCATTTCCTACTGCTACAATCCTAATCCTCCTAAAGGCAAGAAGATATCTCTGGCAGAAAAGGGGAGAGGCCATGTATAAAAAGGATAAAAGATAAAAGTGGAAGTTATTATATTTATAAGAAAAAGCACAAAATCAATCCTTATTGTTTCCATTTCACTCATTAATGGGCCTTTAGGTGTGAAAGGCAAGGCCTGAGGCAGTATTGTATACTGGGGAGGGTGAGACAAAGTTCAGCATGATAAAGTCAGAGTGTCTCCCATGGGGTGAGGATACTTCTTTAATGTAAAATGACTTCTGGCCTCATCTGGAAGGATATCAAATGTGGAACTTGTGTAAGAGAGGAAATGGGAAATGGAAACCTGGAGAGTGAGCGTTGTTACAAGATTAACTCGGGCACATTACAATGATAAAGCATTTATTAGAGAAGACAGCAACTCATGCCTTGGGCAGCACTAAATTGCAAGTGGTTTGGGCTCCACTCAAGTAGCATGGGGGCAGGTGTGGTGGGGGAGGGAAGACTTTTAAGGTGAACACAGAAGCAAGACAAAGGAAATGTTTGATTGATTAAAGTGGAACAATAGCCTTAAAGTGCCTAGTTAGAGGTTAATTGGTGGTTTCTGATGGGTTAAGGTTACGTTTTATTTTACTGTTTACACTGAGTGAGGCTTTGGTCTGCTTAGTAGGAACCTAGGGCACTGGAGCCATCTGAGCCTAATGACCTCCCGATTAATTTTTTTAACAGGGCAATCCTCAACAATGCAGTGGGAAAATGGGCCTGAGGGAGTGGAAGGTGACCAGTAGGGCCATCCCTGTGGGAGGGAAGGCTTGACTGTAGGAATGGGGCGTCTGATATCTGACTCCCCTCCGCTCGCTCCCCATGGTCTCCCTCGTGACAGCACTGCCTGGGAGCATGAAGGCACAGCTGTGGTTCTGTTTGGAGATGAGATAGAAACGGGGATTTGGCAATAAAATGACCAGAAGCAACTGAGAAGAATCTAGTAGAAGGACTTTGGGGTGAGAGCCTACAGGCCACGACCAGGACAGGGATCTTCCCCACCACTATCCAGTTCTGGGTACTTCCAGGTCTATAGGAAGGGGATAAAATTTTCTGATGTTAAACATGAGTGTGGTAGATTTAAAAGGGCCACAAATTCTTTATCACTCCCCACATTGAGAAGTGGTATTTATTTCCCACAATCTTGGATCTGATCTGGCCTGTGACTGCCCTAACCAAGAGAACATGGTGGCAAGATGCTGTGCCAGTCCTGGACTAAGCCTTGGGAAGTCCAACATCTTCTGCTTTTTGGAACCGTGTGTCACCAAGTGACTATAACGCTAGAGAGACCACAGGGAAAATCCAAATAATGAGCCCAGGTGAAGAGTGAGAGGCCCTGAGATGTGATGAGATTCAGGATATACTATCCCAAAATATGACTGTGGGTGACCAGAATAAGCCACCCCAAAATACGTCTCTTTGGCATGAGGATTATTTTGAGCTGATTATTTTGAGAAACTGTAGACACAGGAGAAGTTCTGAAAATAAGCACAGAAGTACCCTACTGTAAGAAAAATTTACATCTATAAAGGAAAGCTCCATTTGTAAGAGTCTCTCCCTTTCTGGACCACGAAGAGAAGGGTGACTAAATCACTAGAAACTCAATGGGGAAAACACTAACTTAAATTTGATATCTGATTCCCCTCCGCTCGTATAACAAACCTTACCCTTGTTTACCATACTTTCCCTGGGCATCTCTATGTTACTGTCCCCCTCAAAACCTTTCATTTTTGTTTATTTGTAGCCAGTATTTAAGCCTGAACTCAAAGCCACCACTTTGAGATTTATTTATTCCTTGGGTATCTCCCATGTATATATGAAATATATGCGTAATACATAATAAACTTATGTTAGTTTTTCTCTTGTTAACGTGTCTTTTGTTACAGGGGTCTGTTCCAAATAAAACTATGAAAGGTAGAGAGAAAATTATTTTTCCTATCCTATAGCTGGCATAGAGAAAAGAAAGACCTAGACAAGCACAGCTTTCCAGCCATCCCTGCCAAGGTGCCAAACGTGGGAGGTTATTTCAGCCTGCTATGGTTTGACTATATCCCCTCCAAATTTCAGATGTTAAAATCTAATGGCCAGGCCAGGTATGGTGGCTCATGCTTGTAATCCTAGCACTCTGGGAGGCTGAGGCAGGAGGATTACTTAAGCTCAGGAGTTCAAGACCAGCCTGAGTGAGGCTGTCTCTACTGAAAAATAGAAAAATTAGCTGGGCGTTCTCTCTGTAGTCCAAGCTACTTGGGAGGCTGAGGCAGGAGGATTGCTTGAGTCCAGGAGTTTGAGGTTGCTGTGAGCTATAATGACACCACTGCACTCTACCCAAGGTGACAGAGTGAGACTCTGTCTCAAAAAAGAAAAAAAGAAAAAGACCTAATGGCCAATGTGATGGTATTAAGAGGTGAAGCCTTTAATAGGTGATTAGGTCATGAGGGCTTCTCTTCTCATGAGTGGAATTAAGGCCCTTATGAAATAGGTTTCATGCAGCATTAGGCTCTTTTGCCCTTCCACCTTCTGCCATGTGAGGACATAGTATTCCTCTCCTCCGGCACATGCAGCAACAAGGCACCCTCTTGGAAGCAGAGACCAGACTCTCACCAGACTCCAAACCTGCTGGCTCCTTGATTTTGGACTTCCTAGCGTCCATAACTGTGAGAAAATAAATTTTGGTCCTTTATAAATTACACAGTCTCAGGTACTTTGTTATAGCAGCACAAACAAACAAAGACTACAATCTGATTGAACCTGTATGAAAGACCCAAAAGAGACCAACAGAAGACCTCCTAGCTGAGTCCCATCAACCCACAGAAGTGTGAGATAGTGGTTGTTTTAAGCCACTAAATTTGGGGGTAGTATGTGATATAACAATTAATAACTGAAGCCATGGGGTACGACCAAGGTTATTTTGCTTGGATCGTGGAGGCAGGAAAAGAGAGCATGGAGTATTATGCACCAGCTCTTACATACTTCCATTCAGAAGCGACAGGTGAAATTTCTACTCATGTCTCATTAGCCAAAGTAAGTCACCTAGCCACATCTAACTCCAAGAAAACTATGCCCAGGAAAAGAAAGACATGATGGGCACAAGTGATGTCTACCATCCCATCTCTAGCAACACAAGAGGCTGCGGAAAGGAGCAGTTTGGTAATGACTGTTGTGCCCAGTCATGATTCATTACCTGGGACTGGGCACATTGCTGCTGTCAACACAACCAGGATCCTTCATCAGGGGTAAAGGCAGGGAGAGACACTGAGTTTCCCCAAGTGGTGGAAGTGTAACAGAGAGGTTCAATGGCTGCCACCTGAACCTTCAAGCCCCTTTGATTCTCAGCTTGCCCACCACTCGTGAGCTCTCTCAGCCCTCTCACTTTCAACCCATGTATTTGGAATTTGAGGTTATGATGAGTCTGGATGGGGAAAAGAAGGGAAGAGGGAAGAGAAGAGATAAAGGAAAGAAGAGGAGAGATGTGTGCAGGAGTGAAATAAAAGAGAGAGTGTGAGCACTCCAGACTGACTTTCAGCACTTTCAGAACCATAGAGGGAAAAATAATTAACGTTTGCACAAAAATGTCAACCCAAAAGATGAAAGAAAAGGGAATGTTTCAAAGAGGTGTAAGCAGCATGGCAGTCTGGGTGGCCTGGTTGAAAGAAGAAAAACAACGTTCTTGTCAAGTTGTGCTTTGGGGGAATGGAATGGAACATTCTGATCCAAGGCTCATGCCTTCTATGCCCCACTTCTTACCCAGCTCTCTACCCGTGTTTGATCTCTTTGTTCTTTTTCCTCTTTCTTTTGAAGTTCCCAACTCGGTTCACAGGCTCTTCTTTTTTAGTCAAATTAAGTCCAAAATAACAATTCCCCTTGTCACTTCTATATTAAGTGGAAGATGACATTCTAGAAGAATGTTTAATCATTTCCAAAGGCTTCTCATATATTCTCATCACAAGAACTTTATTTATCATCCTTATTTTAGTTGCTAAGAAATCAAGGCTTATGGAGGTTAATTTAACCAAGGTCAAACAACATATCTGAAACTAGAACTGTAAACCTTCATGGTCCAGTAAGTTAACCACCATGATACTCTGACTGTCAAGGATTCATCTGATACATTGATTTTAATTGAACCTAGGATCTAGAAATTTTCTGGATAGCTTGGACAGTATTTGTTGCCTGATTCAGAAATACAACTTTACTTCTATTTCCTATTTCTGATGTAACTGTCTTTGGTATCCTCCCACAACTATGTCATTTTTGCTCTCTCTACTTTTACTCTTCTCCAAATGTTCTCCACTGTACTCCCACCTAACAGTTACGGGTTTCCACTTATGTGGATATCTTCTTGACGCACAGCTTTAATCTCTCTTTCCTGCATTCTAGCATGTTATATCCATCTGTGGCCAAGTCCACTATAATGATTCTACTTAGTCAGCTCTGTGATACCTATTAGGTATATGTCCTCCCTTATATTGAAACTTCAAGTTCACCAATTTTTACCCTAACTCTGCTGTCTCTCCCACTCTAACCCTTCCAAATAAATCAGATTCCCCACAGGCTTGTCCTGGGCTTGAGAAAAACCTTGATGGAATTCATTCTCCTTCTCTCTGTTTGTCAAATCCATTGCTCTTATATTTCCTGGTTCCCTTAGGCTCTGATCCTAGCTCCAGTTTTCTATCTAGCCCTATTGATTAGTGACTTAGAGTTGCCTTCCCACTTTTATCTATTCTGTACTAATGAATGCTTTATTGAAGCATCTGGTAGTTATGAGAACTGCCATTAGTCGTAAATCCATCATGTATCAGCCTCTGGGCTAAGTACTTTACATGTATTATTGCATTTGCTCCTCATGAGAAAACTGCAGTGTAGCTGTTATTTCCTTCATTTTCTGGGAAGAAGAAACACAGGCAGTATCAGTGCTATGGGACAACCTTTACATTTTAATGAATGCTCTACTCTGGATGCTAGGTGCTTTCCCTTTACTGTGTCATTGGATCTTCACAATGGTCCTTCAAGTTGTCTAGGGCTTCTCATCTCTACTTTTTCAGAAGGGGAACTGAGGCTCAAGGAGGTTGGGTGGCTAAGAAAGCAGTACTATAGTATATTTAAATTCGTCTCCTTTCCAGCCACACTGGCTTGCTTGCTAGTCCCATTTCAGGACCTTTGTCCTAGTTGTTCCCTCTGCCGGAACACTCTTCTCTCATATCCACAGGACTCCCTTCCTGAGTTCCACCATATATATGCTCAAATGTCACTTTCTCAGTGAGGGCTTCCCTAACCCTCCTATTAAAATTGCACCCCACACACCTCTCTTCCTCATTTCCTCCCTGCTTTATTCTTCTCTGCAGCACGGATCACTATCTGACATACCATATATATTACTTACTAGAAGGTAAACTCCAAAATGGTAGGACTTTTTGTTAGCTTTCTTCACTAGTGTGTGTACATTCTCAATCAATATTTGTTGATTAAATGGATAAATAAATATCTAATTCTAATGGCCTTGTCACCATAACCTACTTAGAAACTTTGTGTCCATCCATTTTTCCCTCTGGACTACTTTATAGTGCTAAAGAACTTTTTTAAGTAAAGGCCTAAATTCAGCATTATCTGGGAAAAGAAAATACAAGCCCAACCTAAGCTGAGCCTGGGAAGTCTGCTAGCACCAGTATTTGCCTTTGTCAAAGAATGTTCATTTTGTGTCTTCCTGTGTGTGATGCTCTGCTGTGTACTGTGCTTTAAAAATTGGACCAGAATGTTTATCTCTGGCTCCATCTCTTCCTCCAATTGGCTGTCACTGGGAAAGCCAGCACTGGTGCGGATGAACAAACACAGCATGTGATGTACATACAACACAAACCCAAATCGCAGGTAGTTAGAAGCCAGTATTTACTGAACCATCAGAGAGAAAAGTCACAGGAGCTTCATCAGTAGGCAGAATGAGATTTGCAGAATTCATCCAAAAAGAACTTTCCCACCCAAAATCTTTCTCAAGGGGAATTTCCTAGAAGCAGTTTATCTCACCATCAGCTCCCTCTAAAAATTCATGGTTAGTTCCTGGATACAAACATTTGACTGATGAAACTACAATAACCATAAAGATGGAAGGAGAACTCGTGCCATCCCCTGTCATTGGGATGAACCCACCCACCCATCACGGCGTCATACTGATCTTGAGCCTGATGCCAATTCTATTTTGAAAACCAATTCCCCTGGGAGGCTGAGGCAGGTAGATTGTTTGAGACCAGCCTGAGCGAGAGCGAGACCCTGTCTCTACTAAAAATAGAAAGAAATTAGCTAGAAAACTAAAAATATATAGAAAAATTTAGCCAGGCATGGCAGCACATGCCTGTAGTTCCAGCTACTCGGGAGGGTGAGGCAGAAGGATTGCTTGAGCCCAGGAGTTGGAGGTTGCTATGAGCTAGGCTGATACCATGGCACTCTAGCCTGGGCAACAGAGTGAGACTGTCTCAAAAAACTAAATAAATAAAAAATAAAAACCAATTTCCTAATGAGATGTGATGCTACTATAAGTGGTTGGTCATTGGGACAATTATCATCATTTAGCATTCCTTAAACACCCTAAGGAAGCACAGAATTAGAGATTTTTAACTGCATTCACTCTGTTTACCAATTTTCACTTCCATGCATATACTTTAAGTATATAATGTAATAAGACTATATCATAGAAACATTAAAAATGTAGACACATTAAAGTAACATGGATCCAGCTTGACTGTCAGCAACAAATCCAGCTGCCACCAATATGGCCCCAGGGCCTTTCAGCTCCTTACCCGTGCCATGAAGCCAGTCATATGAAAATTGAATTATGCCACTTAGCACCTTACCTGCTTAATTCTAAAATTAATTGTACTAATTTTAAGCTCCTTTAGAACAAGAACATTTTCCTCATGTTTGTGTCCCATACTGCACCTGTTTCAATGCTTGGTAAATATATCTTTTCCCTCCACTAGACTGTAGGGTTCATTAAGAAAAGAATTCTTTCTCTTATGTGAAATAGTATACCCAGTGTCTAATATGCATGTGGCACAAAATAATATCCAACACATATTTTTCATAGCAATAAAAAAAGAGAACATTGGATTGAATGAATACTGACCTATAAAAATTAAATTTAACTCAATATTTGGGTTCTCTTGATTTATCATTAAAATAACCATAAACAAAAGATTATATATTTGAATATTCTATAAAAAGCTACTGACAGGTCTAGAATAAAATTCTGTATCAGCTCTAAGTGGGAGAGGCAGGTGGTTTTGGACAAGTCATTTACCCATTCTGGGCTTTATTTCCCTTACTCTATCCTGATGAATCTTAGAAGAAAATGAAGGGTTGGCTGAAGCCTCTCCTAGCTCCAAGTTCCTGTGATTATTATTTGTACAACCCAGAAGGATGTAGGTGTATAAGCAGATGCTGACTCATTAACTGGCTGGGCTAGATGACTTTTTGCAAAGGAATAAACTATGAACAAAGCAAACATCCTATAGTAGCCAGCTCCAAGATGGCCTCCCATGATTCCACTTCCTGATATTCAAGCTAGTGGTGGTCTGTTTGACCAGTAGCTACACAACAGAAGTGACTATATGTCGCTTCCTACATTAGGTTATGAAAATGAAAAGTGAGGTTTTGAAGCCTTCTGCCATAGCCACGTGAATGTCTCTGTGGATTCTAGTGGATTCTTCAGCCTCAGTTAAGCTTTCGGAAACCTGCAACCCTAGCTGACAGCTCGATTGCTTCCTCGTGAGTCAGAACCACTGGCTAAGCTGCTTCTCTGGGTTCCTGACCCTCAGAAACCATTGAGGATAGTACATTTTTGTTTTTTAATTGGTCAAATCATAGGGCTGTTATATAGCAATAAATAACTGTTATAGTTTTCCATCTAAAATCCTCTCCCCTCCTGGGCACATGACCAGTGTCAATTTCACCATTCCTGGAAATTATGCAATTTGTTTGGTAAGATATTTTAGACAAGAAAAGACACAAGTTCATGCCAGCATTTGCTTAGCCTTCTGGTCACATGAAACTCAGTTTCATGTAAGCCACAACTAAAAAAAAAATAAAACTACATCATTGAGTGTTGTAGTGGTCTCATTATGATTTCCGTCTTTGTTATTTCAAGACTGCACCTTGCCTTTTGCAAAATTCCCTTCTTCCATGACTATAAAAGCTTCATTAATCATCCCTGCCATGCTTTCTTACTTAGTCGTCTTATTAGTCAATAGCTTCTATTGTTTTAATAAGAACACATTTATAGTGCCTGTTTCTTTCAATACTTCCTTAATTCATACATTTGTGCTTTACTTTGTGACTAAATGACCTTTGAACAACTTTGAATATTGTTTTTATGTCTAAGAATTTTTTAAAATTAAAATATGTGGCTAAAGTGCATTGGTACTTCATATCCCACCTTATGAAGTAATGTACACAAAGCTCTTAGAACAGTTCCTGGCATAGAAAGTAGTCAATACAACTATTATTTATATGGAAGTTCAGGTTGATCCTCTATTATATAGATAAGGAAATGCTTAATAGGAGAAAGTGCTTAATACCTGGAGATCAACTGGGGAAGAGATAGCCATTGACACAGCCTGGACTCTGTTGTGGATGTTAAGTGCAGAATAGCTACCCTCATTCTAATTAAAGCCTCCCCCGAAATAGCACCTATTTCTCCTTACAGAATCATGAACAAAGTTGTTCTGTCTTACAGCTTCCTGATATGTCAGAGAAAAGTCATTATATAACAATATAGCACAAAATGACTCAAAAAAAGCCTCTGTGGATAGGAATGGTTATCGACACATCGCTCACTGTGCCTTTGGGAAAACATGTTTCTTAGATTTAAACTTGCAAATTGCTGCCCCATGCCTATAGGAAACCATGTATACATCTTATACCTAGTTTGAAATGTCTTTCTTACATCAAAGGTGCTCAAAGACTGGTGATGCAGGGTGGTCAATAATATAATTTCTAGCAAAACTAAAAATTATTAGAGTTACACAAAGAAAAATCATTAAGAGTATAGTGCTTCCTGATTCCTCTGATTATGGGAGTTTGAGAACTATATGGGAGGAAAGAGAAGGCAGGCTGTAAGTACAGTTACCCTCAGGCAAATTTCTATGTCCTTACCCTACAGGAAAGATGAAAGAGAAAAGAGAGAAATGAATGCCTAGCAACTTACTAAGGCATAAGATGCTGTGAAGGATTATTTGCTCCTAACCCCCTAATCTCCTTGGTCTCCTAGATCAGTATTCTTTGAGAAAAGGAATGGATTGTCCCAGAAGAAATTTATTCCTAGGTTCTATTTCTACATGTTTAGCAGTTATAGCTGAAAGCTGATGAATTTGTGGCCATCACAATTTTTCTTGCACCAAAATCATAATACCCTAACAGTGGCTTTGTACAATTACTTGTGAGTCAGAAGTAAGGCCAATTAAGGCTTTGGAAAATAATGTTTTCAAATAAAAATATTTGAGTGCAAACTATTTTCTTATGATTTTACAAAAGAAATGAAGACATAGTGTAAAATATTTAAATTACAGTGTACCATTAGGGCAAGGGAAAGCAGTCCCTGGGTGTTGTCCAGACAAGCATTCAGAAAACAGTGATAGCGTTATTTCTTATTTTGCCACCTAGTCAGAGAGAGATGTATCAATTTTCACATCAAAAATAAGCCGTTAAAGGTGATGACATTTCTCTTCTTTCCTAATAAAAAAGAAATTTAGAAATTTAGCAGAAAATACACATTGTTATACCTGAGCAGAACTTGGACAGCAATATATCTCTCACAACCTCATTACAATGAAACCAATAATACATCTTGCATCACACATTAGTCAGTTATGATTCTGAACTTATGGGGCCACTTGTAACCCAAACACATGTACCTAATTTGACTCAATATTAGTGACTTTTTTGGCGTAACAACCACCCATAAACTTAATAGCTTAACACAACAGCCATCAATTCAGATCACAATTCTCTGGGTCAGCAGTTTGAGCTGGGCTTGGCTGAGCGGTTCTACTGGTCTTGGCTGGGCTCACTCATGAGTTGGCTAAGTGGTTCCATTTCTGGGGGTGAGCCTGTCTGTACAACTTCAACAGGGACAGCTCATCTCTGCCTCACATTGTCATGTGACCATGAGCAAGTTACCTAACTTCTCTGGTCCTCTCTGATGGATCATTCTCATCAGCACACACATATGCTTTTATTTCTCTTTTGCCCTGCAAAAGCCCATGTTCACCTCCAGCCTCCACCCTATTTCTCTGCTCACTTTATAGTAAAACTTTTTTTAAAAAGGTATCTATACTCACTGTCTTCAATTTCATTTTTCCCATTTTTTACTAAAACCCACTCCAAAAGATTTTAGCCCTCATTACTCTGTGAAAACTGCTCTTGCCAAGGTCACCAATAACTTTCACATTGCTAAATTCAACAATCCATTCCCAGTTCTCATCTTTCCTGGACCCATCAGCAGCATTTGACATGTGTCATCACTCCCTTCTCCTTGAGACACTCCCTTTACTTGGCTTCCAGGCAGCACATCCTCCTGGCTGTCTCCCCCCCCCCCACTAGCTTCTCCTTCTAGGTCTCCTTTGCTGGTTCCTTCTCATCTTCCTGATCTCTTAATGTCAGAGTCTCCCAGAACTCAGTCCTCAGACTCTTTCTTCTCTTCTCTTCTCTCTGTGCTGACTCCCCTGGTGATCTCACCCAGTCTCCTGGGTTTAAGAATATGCTAATAACTCCCAAGTTTATATCTCTAGCCTGGACCACTACCCCAAATCTAGAATTGCATATCCATCTGCCTACCAGATATCTCCACTTGGATATTATATTTTCCTATTGCTGCTGCAACAAATGATCACAAATGTAGTGGCTTAAAACAACACAAATTTATTATCTTACAGTTCTGGAGGTTGAAAGTCCAAAATGGGTTTCACTGGGCTAAAGTCAAGATGTCAGCAGGGATGCATCCCTTTCTTGAGGCTTGAGGGGAGAATCCATTTTCTTTCCCTTTCAAGCTTCTAGAGGCTGTCTGTATTCCTTCATGTGCCATCCTTCCATCTTCAAAGCCAACTGTGGATGGCCAAGTCTCTCTCATGTTGTATCATCCTGATACTAGCTACTCTGTCTCCCTCTTCCACATTTAAAGACTTGTGTTGACATTGGCATCCACCTGAATAATTCAGTAAGTCTTCTGAATTAACAATCAGAAGACTTACAATTAACAATTAACAATTAATTAACAATCTTAATTCTATCTGCTACCTTAACATCTTTGCCATGTGTCTTAGTTTGTTTGTGTTGCTATGAAGGAATATCTGAGGCTGGGTAATTTATAAAGAAAAAAGAGTTTATTTGGCTTCTGGTTCTGCAGGCTGTACAAGAAGCATGGCACCAGCCTCTGCTTCTGGTGAAGATTTCAGGAAACCTCCACTCATGGCAGAAGGTGAAGGGGAGCTGGTGTGTAGAGATCACATGATGAGAGAGGGGAAGCAAGAGAGAGAGGAGGTGCCAGGCTCTTTTCAACAACCAGTTCTCATGAGAACTAATAGAGTGAGAACTCATTACTGTGAGGATATCAACAAGCCATTTGTGAGGGATATGCCCCCATGACCCAAACACCTTCCATCAGGCCCCACCTCCAACAGTATGGATCACATTTCGACGTGAGAGTTGGTGGGACCAAACCACCATATCCAAATCATAGCACCATGTAACCGAACTATTTACAGGTTGCAGGAATTAGGACCTGGAATGGCCCCTTTGGTGGGGGGCATTGTCCTACCTATCACAGATGTCTTATAGTCATGTCAAATATAACACACCAAAACCAAATTCCTGATTCTGCCAAGTCTGCTCCTTTCAAGTCTTCCTCAACTTCAGTTAATGCCAACCTCACTCATCCCATTGGTCAGGCCAAAAAGTTTGGCATCATCCTTATTCTCACCTTTCTCTCTATCTCACATCTAATCAATTAGCAAACCCTATGAACTCTACCTTCAAATTTATTCAGAATCATCACTTCCAGTGCAAGCACCCTGGCTAAAGCACCTCTCATTACTGTCTTATGTATTGTTAACAGTCCCCAGAACTCCCAGGTCACTGTCATAGCCTCCTAAACCCATCTCTCTGGTTTTTGCCCTAGCCTACCAGCACCCCGCCCAAACATAAACTGCTCTCAATATAAAATCCAGATGGTATTTTCACAACAAAAATCAGATTATGTAATGTCCTGCTCAAAATCTTCCCAAAGAAAATATTTGCAAAAGACATATATATGACAAAGGACTGTTATCCAAAATATACACAATAAGAAAACAAACAGCTCAATTTTAAAATGAGCCAAAGACCTTAATAGGCACCTCCCCAAAGAAGACATACAGATGGCAAATAAGCATATGAAAGATGCTTTACATCATATGGAATTAAGGAAATGCAAATTAAAATGACAATGAGATACCACCACACACTTTTTAGAATGGCCAGAATCCAGAGCCCTGACAACACCAAATGCTGACAAGGATGTAGAAGCAACAGGAACTCTCATCCTTTGCTGGTGGGAATGTAAATTGGTGCACCCATTTTGGAAGACAGTTTGGCAGTTTCTTACAAAAGTAAACATATTCTTACCATAAGATCCAGCAATAATTCTTCTTGATATTTACCCAAAGGAGCTGAAAACTTATGTTCACACAAAAACCTACACATGAATTTTTATAGCAGCTTTATTCATAGTCACTCAAACTTGGAAACAAACAAGATGTCCTTCAATAGGTGAATGGATTAATTGTAGTACATTCAGATAATGGAATATTATTTAGTCCTGAAAAAGGGGCTATCAAGCCATGAAAAGACATAGAGGGAACTGAAATGTACAACGCTAAATAAAAGAAGCCAATCTGAAAAGGCTATACACTGTATGACTGCAACTATGTGACATTTTGGAATAGGCAAAACTATGGAGACAATAAAAAGATCAGTGGTTGTCAGGGGTTCTGGGGAAGGGATGAATGAATAGGCAGAACACAGAGGATTTTTAGGGCATTTCAAATGCTCTGTATGATACAATAATGACAGATATATGTCATTTGTCCAGGCCCATAGAATATACACACCAAGAAGAGTAAACCCTAAGAATATGACAGATATATGTCATATTCTTTGGGTGATAATGACGTGTCAGTGTAGGTTCATCAATTATAACAAATATATCGTTCAGTGGGGGATCTTGATATGGGGGCGCTATGCATGTATAGGGCAGGTAGAATATGGGAAATCTCTGTACCTTCCTCTCAATTTTGCTGTGAACCTAAAACTGCTCTAAAAAAACAAGGTCTTATAACAACAACCCCTCCCAAGACTTCTCAGCTCCACAAAAGCTAATGCCTGCAAAGTCCACAAGATTTAGCCATTCCTCCTACTTCTCTGACCTCTTCTGCTCCTGCCCTCTGTACTCGCTTCATTCCACCCACAGGGGCCTCCTGCAGCACTCCAGGTACTTCCGCAGGGCTTTTGCACTTGGCTGTTTGATCTTGTTGTCATATTCTTTGGGTTGACATTTACATGGGTCTCTCCCTCATCTCTCCCTCAATCGTTGCTCAAAACTCACCTTCTCAGTGAGGTTTCCCTGTTACTCATCCTTTGCTTTAAATTGCATGCGCATGCAAGCACACACACAGAATCCTCTCCTTTACTGCTTTCTTTTCTCTGACCACATAGCTTTCTAACTTATCATATAATTTATGTATTTATATCATTTATTTCTTATCTCCATAGGAGACTAGAATGTGCCGCCCCAAAATATGCCCATTTAGCATACAGATTATTCTGGGCTATTTTAAGAAACTACAGACACAGGATAAGCTCTGAAAACAGAGCAGAAATTACCCTTTTGTAAAGAAAATTTACATCTATGAAGGAAATCTCCTACCAAGAAGAGAAAAATGACTCTAAATCACTAGAGACTCTTATCAATGGAGAAAGCAACAACTTAAACCTGTATAATAAACCTTACCCTTGTTTACTGTGTTTTTCCTGAATATGTCCCCATAATGAACCCTCCCAACTCTCTTATTTCTTTGTTTCACCAGACAATGATATTTAATACTGAATTCAAAGATACATCTTTGAAAATTGCTCATTTCTCTAGGTATTTACCATGTATTTACAAAATACACATGTTAATTTATGCCTTTTTTTCTCTTGTTAATTTGGCTTTTGTTACAGGAGTTTGTCCCAATTAAGAATAATGAAGGGTAGAGAGAAATTTGATTTTTTCCTCCATTATATCTCTTCTCCTTACAAGGACAGCAGTTGTGTTGGAAAAGAGCCCATCCTAATGACCTCATTTTAACTTAATCACCTCTTTAAAGACCCTATATTCAAATATGGTCACATTCTGAGGTAATGGAGCTTAGGATTTCAACATATGAATTTTGAAGGGGCACAAGTCCGCCCATAACAATAACTCTGCCTCGGTTTCATCATCAGTGAAATGGGAATGATAAGAATAGCAGCTACATCATAAGGTTGTTGGGAGAATTAATATATGTAAAGTGTTTGTGTTACCAAACATGACTGGGGTCTGCCTGATACAGTAAAGCCAGACACTGATGCTGAGATTTGCAACAGGAGAAAGAGGTATTTTATCACAAGGCACCAAGCAAGGAGAATGGGCAGCTAAAGCTTAAGGCACAAACTCTCCAATGACTTACAAGCAAGGGTTTTTAAAGGCAGGAGTATGTTTCAGGAATGTAGAAGTTATAGGCAAAATTGTAAATCAATACATGCAGGTTCTACATTGGTTTAGCCCAAAAAGGAGGAATATTTTGAAGCAGGGGCTTATGGGTCATAGGTGGATTCAGAGATTCTTTTATTAGCAATTGGTTAAGGAAGTAAGGCCTTGTCTAGAACTTTGAGTCATGGAAAGAACTGTTAAGGTGGGTGTGATCCTCTCCAGGCCCCTCAGGAAGATTTTTAGAACAATGAACTGCAATCAGAATTCAGTCCTCAGTTCTCCCTTCTTTACACTTTCCATTTGTGGGGGTTTCTTTTCTTTCTTTCTTTTTTTTTTTTTTTTTTTTTTTTTTTTTTTTTTTGAGACAGAGTTTCACTTTGTTGCCTGGGCTAGAGTGCCATTGTGTCAGTCTAGCTCATGGCAACCTCCAACTCCTGAGCTCAAGCAATCCTTCTGCCTCAGCCTCCTGAGTAGCTGGGACTACAGGCATGTGCCACCATGGCCAGCTCATTTTTTCTAAATATTTTTAGTTGGCCAATTAATTTCTTTCTATATTTAGTAGAGATGGGGTTTCGCTCTTGCTCAGGCTAGTTTCAAACTCCTGACCTTGAGTGATCCTCCTGCCTCTGCCTCCCAGAGTGCTAGGATTATAGGCGTGAGCCCTCGTACCTGGCCTGTGGGGGTTTCTTAAAAACAACTCAAGAACATATGTTAAGATGTCTTTTAGTCTTACTTGGGGGACTATTGTTAGGACTATCTTCTTGCTCATCAGCTTGCTCATTTACTTTTCAAGATTAGCTTGGTGCCTGAAATTTCCCTTGACCAGCTCAAGATTTTTCCTTTATTTACATGCTTAAGGGTATGGAGCAGGCCACTAAGAAGAGTCTCTGCTCTATCTCACTTACCACAGATCCTGGCATAGACAAAGCATTAATAGGTGTTTGCTATTATAGTCTCTCTACCATTGTTGCTGGTTCTTCTTTTGTTACTCAGTGAGCACCAAACACTACCCCTCTTGAGCTTACAATAATAATACATTGAGAATATACTGTGGTCTATCAATGAAGACTTACATAAATACTTGCTGTTTGATATACTTTTACAAGGCCCTCAGCAAGTTAAGATCTTGCACTGATTATCGCTAGACTGTCCAGGTATAGAATGTACTTTCCTTCTTTATGCTTATTTTCCTTTTGGATGCATGCATATTAACATGGACAAGGATCTAAGTGTTAGACTCTCACCTGTTCAGAACTAACCACAAAGGGCAGACATAGATTAACTAAATCCTCACAACTGCCATGATTTAAATTTAGAAATGGCATCATTCTTTTTGGATATTGGCACAACTGCAGACAGTATTCATCTTATTTCAAAATGTCAAAACTCCAATATTCAGAGCAGTTGAAACTGTGCAAACATCCTTCTGGAGCACATAAAAAAACCAAAGTGTTATCAATGGTTTTATTCCCTCACTCCCTTGTAGCACATACAAAACTGAATCCCAGATATTCCAGTAAATTTACTTCCATTTTTATATTAGTGATGCCAAAAGAGAAAAAGAATTATTGTCTGGAAGCACAAACTCAATGGAGAGCCAAATCTTAAACTTACTCATCTATGAAAATTAAATTGTCTCCTGACAAGATAGGTCAAATATCATTGATATGTGGCTATTTAGTGGCCAATCTTATTCACTCTTTCATAGATATGAAGCACTCATGGAGTCAGTTTTATAATAAATAGGACTACAGCTGACTGTCTTTGATTAAATATTATATCTTCTATTTAATTCAGTTACTTCAGAAAGCATTCTATGACATTTGACTCTGTAACACTGTAACATACTTTATCACCAAGTTGTCAAGACTATAGTGCATGAGTGTGCAGATAATTCACTGCACATACAGATCTAGCCAAGGGGGCAAGTCAGGATGAAGTGATTTTTAGTTTTGTCTATTTATTTTTAACCCCAAAACTTGACTATGAATATTAAGGATAAATCCTGGAAGACTCAGAGCATACAGTACATGTTGTAAACCACAAAACTGGAAAGAATATATGATTATAACACACACAGAACAAGAAAGAGAATGTCAGTGACTGGATAATTCATAAGACTCTTTCAGAAAGTTAGGTCATGTAACAGAGGTAAAGGTCCGAAAAAGGGCAACGAAATGTTTTATGAATTGTCTCTTTAAAACCCCTCCTTTTTTGAAAATTAAAACCTGCATTCCTGCGTGGGGCCAGTAATCAAAGGAGCAGAAAAATGTTCTTTGCTTATTTTTTTCTAGTATCTTAAACCACAGGGTTGGCTCAACAGAATTATCCAGACAAGTGTCACAAGATCATAGTCGCTGGAGATGAGGTCCACCAACCAAAACCAACAGTTATAGTTAAACAACAACAATCCAAAGCCATAACATGTGACACTACTCACGTAGACCTGAGCCCAACTGCAACCCTCCCCACCCCCCATTTTTAAAAAGCCCCATTTTTCTGCTTAAAGTCAGGATGGCATGTCCTCCTCGTTTGCTGGCAAATTAATAAACTTCTCTTTCCTTTTCTCAAATCACTTGTCCTTGTTCTTTGTTCTGATTCGACCTCACTGATTTGGCCTTGGGGACAAGTACTGACCTTTTGTTAACAACCAGGTCTGGGGAGAGGAGGAGAGAGGAGGAGGTGTCAACCTTAAATAATAAGATTCAGAAAATATGATTCAGTATAGACTTTCTTCAAGTCCAAGGCTGGTAATAACTGTCTGGGAAATATGGACTCCAGAGAAATGGGGCCAGTGTTTCAAGTTTTAAAAATTAAGGTTTTCTTCATATAGGGAGCAAACAAAGAAATTTCATAGGGTCACAATATTTTCTATGTAAGGCTAGTTTATGAGTTACAAAAATCTAATTAGTTACAATTTGTTTTCTTTCCATATGGCTTGTTTTCTTCTCTTTGCAGCTTGTTTTCATTCCCCTTCCAATTTAAAAGACTGTATTTAACATTCCATTTTAAGACAATGTGATAGTCATGAAAGGTAAGAGGGAAGTTACTCTATAATGAAGATCAGCAGTGAAAAGGGAAGAGGTCTTCCCTGGCATCCTTTAGTCATTTGCAACATTTTCCACAACAGTGTAGGTGAGGAAGGAGGCTAATCAAGAATCAGAGAAAGAATGGTTGCAGCTTCCTAGGTTATAGGCCCCATAATCACAATCCCTTAAGTCTCAAAATATTTTGAAGTTCCAATAGCTTATATTTTGAATAATTTATTTTCACACAGGTGGAAGGGAAAATCCAGAATTTGATACTTTATCGAGAGAAAATGAATTTTCCCCAAAATGAGGATAGTAAAATAATTTGGTAAGATTGTGTTTTATGTTGTTTACTCAACAGAAGTTAAGGCTTGAGATCCAAACTCAGTAAGCACTTTGTTAAAAAAGCTAAATATGTGCACACTTGAGCAATAAGTCTGGGACTATAACATTCATGCCCAGAATACTAGCATTTATTGAGTTCCTGTGACATTGTAGGCACAATGCTAAGAGCCTTTACGCACATTATCTCATTGAGTCATTCTAGAGGAATAAGGAGGTCAAAGAGACTGGCTGGATATTTTCTATTTGGCCCTCCAGACTCTAATTCACTCTGCTCTGTGCCAAGGGAGGCTGACTGATACAAACCACATCAACTGGCCACTTTGCCCTCCTGCTTCTCGTTGGGTTTGGCCAATGGGAGGATTGGTGGAGAGTTAGGACAGTGTACTCATTGGCCGGTCTCTCTTTATGTCATATTGTCAAGGATTGTCTTCATCCCTTTGTTGAAGTTCACAGCTCCTATCGAGTAGCTGTCTCCATATTGCTGCCCTCTCAGAGTTCCTGGAACCACTCACTTCCATTAACTCTTCAGGCACAGGGTCGATAGAGGCTTCCTGATATTGCTAGTCTTAAAGGGCTGCACTATTCCTTACTGGTTTCCATAAAGCTTGCTTACAATTGTGTAAATAGCTCCTTTCTAGTTACCCAGTTGGAATGCACCATCTGCTTCCTTCTAGAACACTCACCAATACACCTGGAGTTCCCAAGCAAAGAGTGGGTGACCACTTCTCAGTGGGGATTTACTCATCTTTGGGCTAAATGGTTCTTATTGTCTCTGTCAAACCTGAGAGTCTTTCTGTGTTGCATATGGTTACACTAAGAAAGATATTATGTTTTTATTTAATGATATGTGAAACTATAACATTTTCCTATAAAAACTCAACAGTTTGTTGAGCAATACTGTTTTGTCTATCCTTCCAGAAACTGCTATTTTGTGATCACTGCATGCAATTAAAAAAAAAAAAAAAAGGAATGGAGAAAAAGCAATTGACAGTGCAGTGTCAGAACTGGAGGACACCCGTCAGTCATCCAGTGTCACCCCGGGGCAGAGGCCTCCGCCCCTGTGGAGAACTGTGGCCTCTCTCCCTGCATTGGCTAGTTTTCTAATTAGAGATGGAATCAGAACCCAAGAATGCTGCTTACCAGATGAGGAAGGACTCCTGTTTACAAACTCAGCTAGTTGCAGGGCTCAAAGCTTTTGTTCAGAGGTACATTTGATGCTCCAGAATGCGGGAATATTTTCTTAGTGTTCCCTGTGTGTTCAGCTCCAAGTAGGGACTGAGTCTGCAAACTCTGTGGTAAAATATTGAGGAAAAAAAATGAGAAAGGGTCCAGCTCATCTCAAACACCTTCCAATCACCTACCCTTCTTCTTTTGTTTTAAAACCAGGAATAATAGCCAAATTATCGTTCACTTATTATAATTATTACTAACAACACCCCACACTTGTCTAAGGATTTATAATTATAGGAGCCTCTCATTTTTATTCTCACAAGAATAGTCACTCACATAGAACTGTGAAAATAGAAAGAGCAGATATTCTCTTTTATATTGTTGTTGGTTGTTTTGTTTTTTAAGTCACCCAATGTCTATCTCTTTCCATTCCAATCCTTTAGTTTTTAAGAATATGAGATCTCCTAGATGTTACTTCTCTTGATCTTAGTAATGGCGATCTTATTAGTAATACTATGTCTTCTATGTTGTTTTTATTCATTTGTTGACTATCTTCTGCAAACAGAGAGCTATGATAGGTGTTATGAGGAATACTAGAACAGTGCTGCCCGCTAAAACGTAGGGGCGAGAGAAACTTCTCTCTCTCCTCTGGAGTATAATAATCGAGTCTGCTGAAATAAACTGACAATAGATTAACAGGAGAAAGGGCATACAAATTTATTATGTGCACAGGGACATCTCAGGAAAGTGATTATCCAAGAATCCAATGATATTCAGAAGCTTATATATCCTTCTTCATAGGGGAGAGGAAAGTGGGGGCTGCAGGCACTTTTAAAGGAAGAGTAGGACGGGCACGGTGGCTCACACCTGTAATCCTAGCACTCTGGGAGGCCGAGGTGGGCGGATTGCTCGAGCTCTAGAGTTCGAAACCAGCCTGAGCAAGAGCGAGACCCCGTCTCTACTATAAATAGAAAAAAATTCATTGGCCAACTAATATATATAGAAAAAATTAGCCAGGCATGGTGGCGCATGCCTGTAGTCCCAGCTACTCGGGAGGCTGAGCCAGGAGGATTGCTTGAGCCCAGGAGTTTGAGGTTGCTGTGAGCTAGGCTGATGCCACAGCACTCACTCTAGCCTGGGCAACAAAGCGAGACTCTGTCTCAAAAAATAAATAAATAAATTAAATAAAGGAAAGAGTAAATGGATTTTAGGGGAGATAAATGGGCCCAAAGAACACACCATAGCCTAGGACAAAGTTCCTCTGGGATCTAGGTGTGGTGTCATCTCTAGTGTTCTTTCCTGTGAGTCAGTCTTCCCTATTTGATGAGATTATAGGGAGGGGGCTCAAGACAATTGCATTCCTTCTAGAGCAACTTTCCTTGGTCAGATAAGGGAACCTCAGAGAAAGCCCCTCCCTGCGTTTCAGGAGAGGCCGAGGAGTGTTGGGGGGGGGGTGTGGGAAAAGGTCGGAGAGACCTTGGTTCTGAGGTTGCTTCTTTAGTTGAAAGTACTCACTGAGTCTAAGAGTCATGCTTTGGGATATCATTTTCTGAGCCCCACCAAGAACTTCATGCAGTGATAGTAATTCCATATCTATACTCTTTAATATGATAGCCAATAGCCACATGTGGCTATTGAACACTTGCAATCTGGCTAATAGAACCAAGGAACTGAATTTTTAATTTTATTTAATGTTAATCTAACTTATTTTTATTTAACGTGAATTAAAATTTAAGCGTTTGAATTCAATAACTAATGGCTACTGTATTGGGCATTGCAGTTCTAGAACAAAAGTAGCCACTCAGATTCTGCCAGAACTTAGAATCCAATTGGATTGTGCTGCAGAAGTGGGCAGCTGTCGAGAGGGCTATGACTTGAGAGCAATTGCAAACTATTGCATAAAGTTTTAAATTATACCAAAAACATCTAAGTGTTTATACTGAGGGGGATGAGGTTAGTGGAAGGAAGGCTTGCACAGGAAATGGGATTTCAGGGACCACTATGATGGAAGGAGGAGAAGGGAAGTTAAAGGTTAAGGACTGAGGGGGGGGGTGGAAGACACAGATCAATAAGGAACAGCTGACGAGAGGGCGTGGTTCACACTCTTCCTGAAGGGAGACTTGGAGGCACACGGGTAGCTAATATGGATACCCTGAATGAAGCCATTCTTGGGTAGTGTGGACTCTGTAAGGGAGAAACCAGTAGAGAGGAAGAAAATAAACCAGAGAGAAAAACATTCTGCTGAAAACAGTGTTCAAGTGCTGTGATCTGGTATACCTTTTGTTGTTTCATTTATTTCCTAAAAATGGTTTTGAATAATAATGGAAGACTAGCTAACCAATCTGCGAGTTTATGAATTTGTTCGCTGCATATTGGGAATTAGTGAGAACAATACTTAGAATATGCATGGTCTTTTATTATATTTTTGAAAATTATCCAACTCTTTTACAAATGATGTTTTATTTGATCTGGTGACTTTCTGCTTCACCCCTCTTTTCCTTCAACACACACACACACACACACACACGCACACACACACATGCACACACACACTCTACACTCCTGCTGCCAAACACCATTTTCAGGACATTGTTTCTCAAACTATCTGAGGTGAATTACTAGTTTTTCTTTTCCAAAGTCATCCTGAAGTCATGCCTTTACGAACTACAACAAAAATGAAGTACTAGAAACATGAAATAAAAAGACATAAAAAATACAGGCTAAGTTTTCTATTCTTAGCTTCAACACATATAAAACTACTCTGACATATTGCTTTAAAAGTTTCTAAATCTTACTCTCAATTTATTACTTATTTTCTGTGGACTGGTAAATAATTTGCTATTTGGCACTACACCTTGGACTACATTTGGAATAGCATTGCCTTAGATGCATGAAGATTCATCTATTTAGTGTGTTGTATGAGTATCCCTTATCCAAAATGCCTGGGATCAGAAGTGTTTCTAGTTTTGAATTTTTTCAGATTTTGGAATATTTACATATACATAATGAGATATCTTAGGGATGGAACCCAAGTCTAAATGCTAAATTCATTTATTTTTTTATATATACCTTCTACATATAGTCTAAAGGTAATTTTATATATTATTTTTAATAATTTTGCAAATGAAACAAAGTTTATGTACATTGAACTATCAGAAAACAGAGGTGTCACTATTCAGCCACCTGTGTGGATAATCTGTAGGTTGTTTGGCACCACTGTCATTCCTGACTCTGAATTTGTATGTTACTGAGGGTCAGTCAAGGTTTCCACTGGACTCTTAATACCTCAAACTCCTGGGCTCAAGCGATCCTCCTGTCTCAGCCTACTGAGTAGCTGGGACTATAGGCACAAGCCACCACACCTGGCTAATTTTTTGTTTCTATTTTTAGTTGATTGGCTAATTTTTTTTTCTATTTATAGTAGAGACGGGGTCTCACTCTTGCTCAGGCTGGTCTCGAACTCCTGACCTCAAGCAATCCTCCCACCTCAGCTTCCCAAAGTGCTAGGATTACAGGTGTGAACCACCATGCCAGGCCTCCAATGGACTCTTTCTTGGGTTAAAATAAAAATATATTGGAGATTCCCAAATGAACATGTAGGAATATTGATCTCTAATATCCAATGTAATTTATTTATTATTAGACAGGGTCTCACTCTGTCACCCAAGCTGGAGTGAAGTGGCCCGATAACTGCAACCACCAACTCCTAGGCTCAAGCAATCCTCCCACCTCAACCTCCCTAGTAGCTAGGGCTACAGGAATGTGCCACCACACCAGGCTGATTTTGTGTGTGTGTGTATATGTAGAGACAGATTCTCATTATGTTGCCCAGACTGGACTTGAACTCCTGGCCTCAATTGATCCCCCTGCCTTGGCTTCCCAAAGTGCTAAGTACTAGGATACAGGGATAAGCTAACACTCCCAGCCCCAATGTACACCTGCTTGGTATGTTTCCTGTTAAGAACATTCTTTTTATTCTTGAATAAAATCTTATAAGACAGATACAGCCCTGTGTCTATAATAATTACAGTACATTGCTATAAAAAAGAATGCAGTAAAACATTGATGTTTTACTGTACATGCGAAGATAGGAAAAAAGAAATCTGGCTGAGAGAGGTGAGAAAGTCAAGGTTTAACACCACAAGGATTTGCAAATGTACAAAAGTTCAAATTTTTTAAAATTAAAAACATGTGAATACGACTTGCTTAAAGTTTTACTTAAAAAATTCCCTCATTTGAAATTCTCTTTCTTCCTCTATTTTAGGACAAATGTAAAATCAAAGCAGAAGTTGACAGAAAGAAAAGAAGGTGCATATTATTTAGGAATAATAGCCTTGGAAAAAACTGTGAAGTAAAGCTTGAAGGCTGTTGACCTTTATTCCTCCCTCATCCCTTGCATTCCATTTTAATAAAATGTGTTTAGTGTATTAACACCTCCCCCAATTACACCAAGCAATCAAATCAAATTTGACCTCTGTTTAAGAGAAAGGCTTTTTATTGTTTTCATAATTTTATTACTATACAACATGAAAAACAAATATAATCGGTGATCCTTGATTGGATCCTAGTTTGAAAAAAAAAACAAAAAAACACTCAATAGCGCATTTCTAAGACAATGGAGAACATTTGAACATAGGCCATATATAAGATGATAGTATTATGTTAACATGAAACATCTTTGGTATAATAATGGAATTGTGGTTATAAAAGAGGATGTCCTTGTTCTTGGAAAACACATGATGAAGCACTGTGAGATGAAGTCATATGATGTCTGCAACACACTTTCAAATGGCTCAGCTTTAAAAAGAAGCACATTGATAGGCAGGTAGAAAGGTAGACAGACAGATAGAGAAAGCAAATGTGGCAAAATGTTGACAGTTGATATATCTAAGCAGGCCTGTTCTCAACCCTTGCAAGAGTTGGGGCAAAAGGGCAAAGGAAGGCTTATAAACCACACGCCTAAATACTTTGTTACAAGGCAAGCTAGCAAAATAGTACAATAAATACTATCTTTTACTTTGATCAATATATTTTCACAATAACCTAGAAGCCAAATTCATATTTAAAATTCACCAACTCCTATAAGTTTTGTGCTAGGACACATCGATGTAAGAGCCTGCAGCCAGTTCCCCTTCTCTTCCCACTCCTAGATCCGTCCTGCACGTGTGTGTGGACACCCCAATTCATGCATTCCAGCACCATCCACATCACAGCTCCCCACTCCCACTCCAACAGCTGTTCCTTGGCTACTTCTGGGTCTACTGGTGTGCATCGTGGATATGGTGTAACCTCTGGAAAGCAGGTCCAAAAACGATGAAAGTAGAAGAATTCCATGTTCTGGGATACTTGAAGCACAAAATAAAAATGAGCGGGTGAGGGTGGGAGATGAGCTCCAGATGGACGTGCTTCTTGGCTCAGAATACTCCTCATGCCTTGGAGAGGAGCAAGGCTGGAGGGAAACAAAGTGGCACTCCAAAGTGTGGAGAGGTATTGGATGTAGGTGAAGTGATACAGATTTTTGTTGAACTTATTCTCTCAATTTTTTCCAGCTTTATTGAGGTATGATTGACAAAGAAAAATTGTATGCATTTAAAGTATACAATGTAATGTTTCAACATATGTATACATTGTGAAATGAGTACCACAATCAAGCCAATTAATATACCCATCACCTTGCATAGTTGTCATGGGTGTGTTCATAGTGAGTACATTTAAGATCTACTTGCTTAGCAAATTTCAAGTACGTGATACAAAGTTATTATCAATAATTACAGTCACTATGCTGTACATTAGACCTCCAGAACTCATTCATCTTATAACTGAAACTTTGTACCTTTTGCCAACATCTCCCCATTTTCCCCATCCCTCAGCCCCTAGCAATCACCATTCTACCTTCCGCTTTTGTAAGTTTGAGTTTTTTAGATTCTACAGATAGGTGAGATCATACAGTGCTTGTATTTCTGTGTCTGGCTTATTTCACTTAACATAATATCCTTCAGGTTCACCCATGTTGTCCCAAATGACTGCATCCCAAATGCAAAAGGATTTCCTTCCTTTTAAAGGCGGAATTATATTAACACACACACACATGCACACACACTCGTATTTTCTTTATGCATTCACAGATACTTAAGTTGATTGCATATCCTGGTTATTGTGAATAATGAATGGAATTGTAGTTATAAAAGAGAATGTCCTTGTTCTTAGAAAACACATGATGAAGTATTCTGAGATAAAGTCTCATGATGTCTGCAACACAATTTCAAATGCAATGAATATGAAAGTGCAGATAGCTCTTCATCAACATAATGATTTCATTTCCTTTAGATATACACCTAGAAGTAGAATTGCCAGATCATATGGTAGTTCTATTTTAAATTTTTTGAGGATCTTCCTTACTGCTTTCCATAATGACTGCACCAATTTACATTCCCACTGACGGTATACAAGCATTCCCTTTTTTCAAATCCTTGCTAACACTTATTATTTTTTGTCTTTTTGATAATAGCTATTCTAACAGATGGGAGGTGATATCTCATTGTGATTTTGATTTATATTTTCCTGATGATTAGTGAGAATGAGTACTTTTTCATATGCCTGTTGGCTCTTTGTATATCTTCTTTTCTGAAATGCCTATTAAAGTCTTTTGCCCATTTTTTAATCTGGTCATTTGTTTTCATACTACTGAGTTGTTTACATGCCTTATATATTTTGGATATTAACCCATTATCTGGCATATACTTTGCAAATATTTTCTTCTACTCCATAGGCTGTCTCTTCTCTCCATTGATTGTTTGCTATGCAGAAGCTTTTTAGCGTGATGCAATCTAACTTGTTTTGTTCTCTACGCTTTTGGGGTCATACCCAAAATAATCATTGCCCAGGCCAATGTCAAGATTTTTCCCTATGTTTTCTTCTAGTGGTTTTATGGTTTCAGGTCCTATGTTTAAGTATTTAATCCATTTCGTATTGATTTTTGCATATGATGTGAGATAAGGGTCCAGTTTCATTCTTCTGCATGTGGCTATCCAGTTTTCCTGACATTTATCAAAAAGACTATTCTTTCCTCATTATGTGTTCTTGGAAACTTTGTCAAAGAGCAATTGACTGTAAATGCATGGACTTATTTCTGAACTCTCTATTCTGCTCCATTAGCCTATTTGCCTGTTTTTACTCTAGTGCCATACTGCTTTGATTACTATAACTTGTAGTATATTTTGAAATCAGGTAATGTGATGCCTCCAGCTTCACTCTTCTCTCTAGAGATTGCCTTGGTTATGAATTATAGGGTTGTTTTTTATATTTCTGTGGAAAATGCCATTGGAATTTTGATAGAGATTGAATTGAATCTGTAGATTGCTATGGGTAGTATGAACTTTTTAACAATATTACTTCTTCCAATCCATGAAAATGAAATAGTTTCCATTTATTTGTGTGCTTTTCAGTTTCTTTCAGAAATATTTTATAGTTTTCAATGTGCAAATCTTTTACCTTGGCTAAATTTATTTTTCTATGCATTTTTAAAATTTTATTAAAATTTTTAAAAATTTTTGTGTTTGTAGAAATGGGAATCTTGTTATGTTGCCAAGGCTGGTCTCAAATTCCTGGCCTCAAGTGATCTTCTGCCTTGGCCTCCCAAAGTGTTGGCATTACAGGCATGAGCTACTGCACCCAGCCCTAAATGTTTTTTTTAAATGCTGTTGTAAATGGGATTGTTTTCTTAACTCCCTTTTTTTTTTTCTTTAATGTATAAAACCAAACTATAATTAACTCCCTTTTGAATAGCTCATTATTAGTATACAGAAATGCAGCTGATTTTGTATATTGATTTTATACCCTGCGACGTTACTGAATTTGTTTATTAGTTCTTTTTTTCTTTCAGCATATTACATGGTGTTTATTAGTTCTAAAGGTTTTTTGGTGGAAGAGTTTTTAGGAATTTTTTTATATATATGAGATCATGTTGTCTGCAGAGACAATTTAACTTTTTTTATTTCTGATTTGGATGTCTTTTATGCCTTTTTCTAGTCTAATTTTTCTGGCGAGGACTTCTAGTATTCTATTGAATAGAAATGGTAAGAGTGGGCATCCTTGTCCTGTTCCTGATTATAGAGGAAGAGCTTTCAGCTTTTCACTGTTAGATGTGATGTTAGCTGTGGCCTTGTCATATATATCCTTTATTATGTTGAGCTACATTCCTGCTATACATTATATGATGAGAGATTTGGGGGGGCGGGTAAGGAAGGTTGTTCAGTTTCCTTGGTTTTTGTTGTTGTTGCTGTTAAGACAGTCTCATTCTGTATCCCTGAGTAGAGTGCAGATGTCATCGTAGCTCACTGCAACCTCCAGCTCCTGGGCTCAAGCAATCCCCCTGCCTTAGCCTCCTGAGTGGCTGGGACTATAGTCACACACCATAATGTCCAGCTGATTTTTTTCTTTTTGGTAGAGATGGGGTCTCATTTTTGCTCAGGCTGGTTTTGAACTCCTGAGCTCAAGCAATCCTCCAGCCTCAGCCTCCCAGAGTGCTAAGGTTATAAGCATGAGCCACAGCACCTGACAGATGACAGATTTTTGTCATGAAAAGATAAAAAAGTTAAATTTTGTCAAATGCTTTTCCTTTTTCCATTGAGATGATCATTTGATTTTTATCCTTCATTCTGTTAATGTGGTATATTACATTTATTAATCTGCATCCTTGTATCCCAGGGACAAATCCCATTTGATCATGGTGCATGATCCTTTTTAATGTGATGTTGAATTCAGTTTGATAGTATCCTGTTGAGAATTTTTTCATCTATGTTCATCAGGGATATCAGCTTATCATTTCCTTTTCTTGTGTATTTTTACGGCTTTGGAATCAGGATGATTCTGGCCTTATAAAATGACTTTGAAGTATTCCCTCCTTTTCAATTTTTTGGAAGAATTTGAGAAGGAACAGTGTTAACTCTTCCTTAGTTTCATTTTTTTTTAATTTTTAAAGTCTACTTAATATATTAATAAAAGTCAATGTAACGTGAAACTAAGTAAATAATGGTAGGTAGTATACACACAGAAAATGTCATGAAGATTATGAACAAATGAGTAAAATGCTGTCGGTGAGGGTACAGCGTGATGAAATCTTGCGTCATGGACTTGAAGCCCTGCCACAAAGGGGTCCCCCCACTTGCAGTAAACAGCAGAGCAGTGGAAGGAATCTGCGGGCAAATGGGGGCCCAGGACCACTACAATCTGCACTGTGGAATGAAAATTCAATAACAACAAAAGGAAATTTAATTTAATACAAATTCAGATTTATCCTTTGCTTCTGTTTGGAGACAAAGATTATGAAGAAAATTCCCTCTATAAATAGAAAGAACACCTTCACTCCCACCTGCAAGGCTAGGCCTGTGCCAAGACGCCCAGCTGCAGGATTGCGGCACAGGCTGCAGTTGCTCGGGGAACACTGTGCTGCAAAGCACAGAAGTGGGTGGCTGAACCTCCAGGGGAGAGGCTGGGATATTCAAACCTCTATAGAGCTTCTCTTTTCCAAGCAGTTCTTCTTCTTCTTTTTTTTTTTTTTTTAGTGATACATAATGTTTTGTACGTATTTATGGGGTACATGTGACATTTTGTTACATGCATAGAATGTGTATTGATCCAAGCAGGGTATTTAGGACATTCACCACCATGAACATTTATCATTTCTATATATTCAGAACATTTCAAGTTCTCATTTCTGGCTATTTTGAAATATACAATACATTGTTGTTAATTATCGTCGTCCCTCTCTACTATTGAAAATTAGAACTTATTCCTTCTATCTAACTGTATGTTTGTACCCATGAACCAACATGTCTTCATCTCCCCCACACCCCTGACACATGCATCCTTCCCGGCCTCTAGTAACTATCATTCTATTCCCTACCTCTATGAAATCAACCTTTTTAGCTCCCACATGTGAGTGAGTACATGTGATATTTGTCTTTCTTTGTCTGGCTTATTTCTCTTAACATAATGACCTAGGAATGTTGTTAACTCTTTAAATGCTTGGCAGCCTTCATCATTGAAGCCATCAGGTCCTGGGCTTTTATTTGTTGGGAGGTTTTTGGTTTGTTTTTGTTTGTTTGTTTGTTTTTTGAGTCAGAGTCTCAATCTGTTGCCCGAGATAGAGTGCCATGGCGTCAGTTTAGCTCACAGCAACCTCAAACTCCTGGGCTCAAGTGATCCTCCTGCCTCAGCCTCCCAAGGATCTGGGACTACAGGTACACACCACCATGCCTGGCCTGTGACATTTATATAATGTTTAAGAGTGTCCATTTCAGAAGGAATATCACGGCAAGCCCATCGCTGTGGATGGGCTTGCCTAACATCCATTCTAACTGCTTGGTGTTATGCTGCCTCCTACTCCTCCTCTCCCTCCCCAAATCCGTGCTTTGTATCTTTTGCTAATATCTGTGGCATAAATACTCCCACCATGACTGATTTCAAGCTACTGAAGTGACACCACTGGACATGGAGTTGAAAAGAGAGGCTAACATTTGGTTTCTGAGAGCTGGTGGAAGCCGGCTCTAGCGTACCATTGAACTTCGCTTTCTAAAAATCCACATATCTCACACTCTGTTGAAGCTACGGTTCACTAATCATTTGCATGTGTATGAGACTTTGATGGAGAACCAAGTCCCAGGGCGTCTACTTGCTGGCACAGACAGTGGCAGAACAAAGTAGTTCTGCAGCCAACAGCTTCCTGATTTGGCATCCTACTGCAGCAGTAATGATGACTGTGTGAGTGATGATACTGCTTCTGCCACCAGCAGCACCAACAGCAGCTGCCCAAGTTAACATTTGGGGAGGTTACAGCAGTGGCTTTCCCAGTAAGGTGCAGAGAGCTCCTGGGGCCTAGATGTCGTTCCTGAGTGTTCAGCCTAAAGATTAGCGACGACTTTTACAGGCCTTGCAAGACCCATGTCCCTGTACTAAGTCCTTTCATACAGAGTGGATTCCACTCTCTGCAATTGAATCCTGTTCGAGTCCCGATCCATGCACCCTTTACCACTTCCAGATGTCCAAAATTGTTCTCAGGTTAAAATAGCCTAAAAAACTTTCTGTAGTGGAAAACTTATATTTTCCTGTATAACGACTTGAATTTTTTAAAGTAATATTATACTGAATAATTGTATATAAGATTTTTGACTTCTTAAAATTTGCTGTAATAGAATATAACCATACTTTTTTTAAAAAGAAAAACCAGGAACTATGGATCATAATATGAATTTTTAATGTAGAAAAAGTTTTCAGAGATAAAAATCTGGCATATTTCAAAGTGTAATCCTTAAATTACCTGTTTTAGAATCACTGAGGCTTTTGCCTAGTAAATCCAAATTTTTACAGGTGGAGCCCAGGAATCTCATTTTTATAACCCTCCCCAGATGTGCATCTGAAAATTTGAGATCTATTAATTTAGTGTAATTCCTGACTTAATCAGAAAGTTTATCTGCAATATCCCCAACAGATATCCCAAACGAGCCAGCCCAACAACTCTTATACAAGCCAATCTTTGACTGAACACTTCAGTAGAGCAGCTCATGAGAGAATATTTCTTATTTTTTTCAGATGGCTCTAAATTCTAGAAAGTTCTTTTTTAATAGCCTGTGACCCCAAACAGATTATTGGAGCCCTGAGTCTCTGGCCAAATGCCATCATTCAGCTTATCACACCTTACTTTCTTAGAGACAGGGTCTCACTCCATCACCAGGCTGGAGTGCAGTGGAATGATCATAGCTCACTGCAGCCTTGAACTCCTGGGCTCAAGCAATCCTCCCACCTTGGCCTCCAGATAGCTGGGACTACAGGCACGTGTCACCCTGCCTGGCTAATTTTTTTTTTTATTTTTTTGTAGAGACAAGGTCTCACTACATTGCCCAGGCTGCTCAAACTCCTGGGCTCAAATGATCCTCCCACCTCGGCCTGCCAGAGTGTTGGGATTTCAGGCATGAATCACCACGCCTGCCAGGCCATTATCCCATTATCACATCTTTTAACGCAACACCCCTGCCAACCTCTATCAGTGCTCTGGATGGTGCCGTCACTGTCTGAGAGACCAGAAACTGCAAGCCCTGGGAGCAGACTCTCCTCATCAGGCCTCGGCCTGAGGCAGAACGGCTGCTTGTCCACACTGCTGCCGCCTCTGGTTCTGCTTTAGAGAAGCTGAAATTCTACAGCCTGTGTTCACGCTGACTTTGGAGGGAAAAAGACATTGTTTCTAGAAGATTTTTGCTAATCTAAGCAGCGAGCAAGAATAGTTCCTCTTTTCGGCACAAGTATGTGGGAGGTAGAGGAGGCCTTTCTTGGTTCATATAATAAGTGTAAGGGCTGCGTTATCAAATGGGCTGATAGATCCCTAAAGGGAGACAAGCTGAACATACAACACAGAGGCGGAAACCACAGGCCCAATTTCTCTGGGAGCTCACAGGGGGAAGGGTTTGCTGTGAAATCATTTAATCCCAGCCATAGCCTCAGTTTGGGAAATGAAAAGGAAGAGAAGGGTGATTCTGGGTGTTCTGAGACAGTCCTAACTGCTTCTGTTGTTTCTGCTATTGCAATAGATAAATCCCAGAATTTCAGTGGCTTAGCATAATAACTCACTCTCATGCACGGCAGCGGCAGTTCTGGTGGGACAGGTGATGCTTTCTTACACGGTCACTCAGGGACTCAGGCTAACAGAGTCCCCACTATCTAAAAACACATTGCTTCCAAGGTCACCCTGAGTGTTAATATTGATCAAGCAGATAGCATGAGCCAGTGGCAGGCAATTTTTAGGTTCATACCTGAACATGTATTACAGTCATGCATCAGGTAACAAGAAACGCATCATTTGGTGATTTCATCATCATGTGAACATCACAAAGTGTACTCACACAACCCTAGGTGGTGCAGCCTACTGCACACCTGGGCTACATGGTATGGCCTATTGCCCCTTGGCCACAAACCTAGACAGCATGCTACTACTGTTCTGAACACTGTAGGCAATTTTAACACAGTGGTAAGTATTTATGTATTTAAACATAGTTAAACATAGCAAAGGTACAGTAAAAATATGGGATTATAGTCTTATGGGACCACCATCATATATGCTGCCCACTGTTGACTGTTATTATGTGTGCACAACTGTGCGTCACTTTTGCCTATGTTCCATCCACAGAACTCAGGCATGGGGCGACACCCAACTTCTAGAACAGTTGGGAAATGCAACCTGTTTGCCAGGGAGGAAAGGCAGGTAATGTGACTGAACCTAGCCAAGCTTCTGTGTGCTATCAGATTAGGCACCCACCAGAGTTGTGCAAGTACAGTCACCGCTTGGTATCCTCAGGAGATGTGTTCCATTCCTCTCCCACCCCTGCAACCCCATACTCTGTTTGGTTGAAAAAAGTGGACCTGCACAGTTCAAACCCACATTGTTCAAGGGCTGACTGTAATTTATGTCAATAGACAAAAGCAAGAGGCCGAGAAGGGTCTCCATTCCCTGGAGGACTTCATGAACATCCAAATGAGGCCATGGATCTCTTAGGTTCGTGGCCTTCAGTCTCCAACCTCCATAAATTCCTAAGAGACTGAAAATGCTACCCTTCTGAAGAATCAGTATTGCTGCCAGTATTGCTGCCCTTTTCAAGATACTTCGTGACATCAATTCTGTTAGACCTTGTGTTTGAGCCAGTGTGGTGGTGTTCACTGTGTAAGTCTCTGCAACCGTCACATATTCACTCACCTCTTCCGAATCCTAAAACACAATGAAGAGTCCATTATTGTGTTCCCAAAGTAGGCCTTAGTGAAATCAGGGGGCTGAGTCCCTCTGGCTAGTAAAGCCCTGGGGTGAGACACCAGACCTTTCGCATCCCCTCAGCACACAGCGCCCATCACTAAACAAGCATCTGGTATAAGTATGTTAGATTGAATTTGATTAAACTGCTTTTAGGTTTAACATGAGTCATTTCATTGTGTGTCTAATTTTTTAATTGAAATTTTTATTCAGATAATTATGGTTCACATGCAGGAAAGATACAGAGAATCCCTTGTGAACTCGCCCAGTTTCCTCCAATCGTAGTATTTTGTAAAACAATAGCATAAATTATAAGCAGGTTACTGACATGGATATAATCCACCAATCTTGTCCAAATTGTCACAGTTTCACTTGTACTTGTGTGTAAGTGCTATACTATTTTATCATCTGTGTACCGTGTTTCCCCCAAAATAAGACCTACCCATAAAATAAGCCCTAGCAGGATTTCTAAGCATTTGCACAATGTAAGCCCTACCCTTAAAATAAGACCTACTGGCTACGTGTATCTGCACAACCCATGCATTTCGCCGCAAAGTGGTTAAGAAGACAAGCAGCCCTTCTCATCTGCCCCATGAGAGCTCTATTGCTCAACATGAGAGATTGGGGCCAATGGTTCTAAAGGAAATAGAGTCGCAAGAAATTCAGGATGGAGTCTGGGGTTTGGAGAGTTATGATGTTCCAGAAGACGATGACTGAACTATATTTGAATAAATGTAGATTGTTGTATCGTACTTAAAAAAATAACACATCCCCTGAAAATAAGCCCTAGGGTGTCCTCTTGAGGAAAAATAAATATATGACCCTGTCTTATTTCAGGGAAACACAGTAGGTTTGTGTATCCACCACCACAATCAAAATGCTCAACAGTTTCAACACTACAAGGATCCCTAGTGTTGCCTTTTTCTGACCATACACATCTCCCTCCCATCCTTTCATTCTGACTCTTTAACTCCTGGCAAACACTAATCTGTCCTTCATTTATAAAATTTTGTCTTTCAAAAATGTTATATAAATATAGTTATATCTTATGGTATAACTGTGTATGATTTTGCAAATTTTGCAAATTTTTTCTCAGTCAGAGTAATCCTGTGGCTAGTCATGCAAGTTGTTTCATGTGTTAATAGTTTGTTGCTGAATAAAATGCTCTTGTATGTATGTGCCAGTTTATTTAACCACTCACTGGCTGAAGGACATCTGGGTTTATTATAGCTTTGAACTATTAGAAATAAAGCTATATGTTCATGTAGGGGTTTCTTCTATTTTTTTTTAGAACTTCTAGTTTTTAGGGAAATATTATGACTGAATCTATCCATCTACCCTCATAGTCTGAAAAGTCCTGGTGCCCTTAACAGCTACCCCCCTTTCCCACTTCTCTTTTTGGTGGGACCCTTACTCCACCCCAGCACATGGTTTAATCCAGGGGTCCTCAAACTTTTTAAACAGGGGGCCAGTTCACTGTCCCTCAGACCATTGGAGAGTGCGCACTGTGGGCCTGGGATGAGTCAGCTGCTAAGCAGGACAGGCAGCGGTGGCAAAAACACCTGGAGGGCCGGATAAATGTGCTAGGCGGCCCACATGTGGCCTGCAGGCCGAAATTTGAGGACACCTGGTAACCTCTGAGTCTTATGGCTTTCTCTTCTTTACATGTCTTCTGTTGTGAAACATTGATTTGGGAGTCCAGTTTTACTTTGTGCCTAACATATTTGGATTTGAATCTTGGATGTTCTTTCCCTTGTTCATTGTCTTTTTCTAGATCCTGAAACTTTTTTGCCCCACCCACTCTCACACTTCCTGTGGGCCCCTAAAGTCCTCCCTCTGGGATAGGTCTCACTGAGGGAGAGAAGGTCAGATACATTCTTGCCTTTGCCTCACATTTACTAGGCAGAAATTTCTACCCTTTACTGTTCATGGACACTAAGGAGACACTACTTTGCATAAACCACTATGTCAAGGTTTCTTCAGTTCACCATTATTATTTTGTACCTGTACTTATGGAATATCATAGTTTATTTTGGAAGTAGAACTGAATTCTGCATGTGCACAAAAAGACCATGATAGAACAAATATATCTGTCTTACTCCCTTCAGACTGCTATGACAAAATATTATACCATAAACTGGGTAGAGTAGTAATGGAGGTTGGGAAGTCCAAGATCAAGGTGCCAGCAGATTTGGTGTCTCGTGAAGGCCCCTTTCCCAGTTTATAGATTGTATCTCCTTCATGTGTTCTCAAATGGTAGAAAGCTGAATGAGCTCCCTGGAGTCTCTTTTGTAAGGGCGCTAATCCCATTAATGAGGGCTCTGTCCTCATGACCTAATCATCTCCCCAAAGAACCCCACCTCCTGAAATCATCATTTGGGGGTTAGTTTTCAATATATGAATTTTGGGTGTGGACAAAACCATTCACACCATAGCAATACTCATAAGTATGTAATTAATGCTAATGTGAAGGAAGGTCTCTAGGGATGTTCCATAGTCTCTGTTCATTTTTATCCTGGTTATAATTTACTGAGCTATTTATATGAAGACCTAGAAGGCAAGGTGACTGAGGGACACCCTAGTAGGACAAGACTGTTTTTAGCACCAAAATAAAATAGGTGTCTGATATCCAAGATATGGTAAGAACACTGCTCATGTATCTGCCTGCCTAATGCACACCTCGTGGCCTTCTTGTATATGTGATAACTTTAGCTCACCTGGGACATATTACAATTGTTCCAGAGGGCCCCTGTATTATAGGAGGAGTCAGGGCAAGAGAGAACAGTGCATAGCAACTTTCCCTCAGCTATTTCCATGGATGCACTCAATACTCACGAGTAGAATTCTCTCCTTCAGGAGAGATGTGGAGGCTGAATGCACTCGTAATAACCCAGCTGGCTTCGGCTTCAGTTGCTTCCAGGGGAAAGGCCAAGGCATAGAGTTGGCTGCAAAGCATCAGATTACCGAGCAGCAGGCACAGCCCAGCCCAGCACCCCAGCCTGTGGCCAGGCCCGAGTCCTTGCACTTACAGAGTGGAGAGATAGACATATAAGACTCTAGAGGTCTGAACAGAAGTCAGAGATAGGTGAAATTAAAGAATAAAAACATGGAAGTAAAGAATAGGAAACTGAGGGCTTGAGAACAATTTATAATAAAAAGATCTGGGGTTCTTTGTGAACAAAAAGTCCAATATGAACAAATAAAAATTTGAAATTCTAAGTATAATACGGTTGGCCCTGGAACTATAAAGGAGTTTAAAATAGCATAGGTCCACTTATACACAGTTGTTTTTTTCTGCTTCTGCTTCTTCCCATGAGACAAGACAAACCCCTCCTCTTCCTCTTAGTCCTCAGATAATGATGGATAAAGACCTTTATGATGATCCATTTCCATTTCCATTTAATGAATATTAAGTATATTTTCTCTTCTTTATGATTTTCTTTTCTTTCAAGAAAGAGTCTCATCTTTTGCCTGGCCTAGAGTGCAGTGGCGTCATCACAGCTCACTGTAACCTCAAACTCCTGGGCTCAAATAATACTCCTGCCTCAGCCTCCTGGGTAACTAAGACTACAGTTATGCACCACCACACTGGGCTAATTTTTCTATGTTTTTGTAGAGACTGGGTCTCACTATGTCACACAGGCTTGTCTCAAACTCCTGGGCTCAAGCTATCCTCCCACCTTGGACTCCCAAAGTGCTAGGATTACCCATGTGAGCCACCACACCTGGCCCCTTCATTATAATTTTCTTTCTTTCTTTCTTTTTTTTCCAGACACAGTCTTACTCTGTTGCCTGGGCTAGAGTGCCCTGGCATCAGCCTAGCTCACAGCAACTTCAAACTCCTGGGCTCAAACAATCCTCCTACCTTAGCCTCTCGAGTAGCTGGGACTACAGCCACACACAACCACACCCAGCTAATTTTTTCTATTTTTAGTAGAGACGGGGTCTCACTTTTGCTCAGGCTGGTCTCAAACTCCTGACCTCAAGCGATCCTCCCCCCTTCAGCCTCCCAGAGTGCTAGGATTACAGGCATGAGCCACTGTGCCTGGCCTAATTTTCTTTAACGTTTTCTTTTCTCTAGCTTACTTTATTACAAGAATACAGTATATAATACATATAACATACAAATTGTGTGTTAATCAACTGTTTCTATTATTTGCAAGGCTTCCAGGTAACAGTAGGCTATTAGTAGTTAAGATTTAGGGGTGTCAAAAGTTATATGCAGATTTTCAACTGTGTGTGTGTGGGGGGGCAGGGTTGGTGGCCCTGACCCCTGTATTACTCAAGGGTCAGCTGCAGTTCTAAATAGAAATGAATTCTCTTGGTCCAAGATACAGGACTTCAGCCTAGTCTTAAAGAAAAAATAACATCAGACTTAAACACCTAGGCAGAGAGGAACACAGAGAACATTCCTGGTGGGAGAATGGCATGACTAAGGAAGGAATGGAAGGATACCTCTGACATAGCCAGGGGGACGCAAGAGATCTACTTGGCCAATTTGGGAAATATCTTCTGGCTATTACTTCCCTCTATAGCAGATAAGAAAATGAAAATTAACTATCCTCACTGCTATGATCTGAACGTTTGTGTCCCCCCAACCCCCCAACCCCCCAAATCCCTATATTGAAACTTTATGCCTAGTGTAATAGTATTAAGGGAATGGAGTCCTTGGGAAGTCATCAGATCATGAGGGCTCTGGCTCCATAGGTGGGATTAGTGCCCTTACAAAAGGGATAGGAGGGAGCTGGTTTGCCACTTTCCACCATGTGAAGACATGAAGAAGGCATCATCTATAAGAAACGAGCCCTCACTAAACAATCTGCTGGCACCTTGATGTTGAACTTCCCAGCTTTCAGAACTGTGAGCAATAAATTTCTATCATTTATAAGTTACCCAACCTAAGCTATTTTGTCATTACAGCCCAAATGGACTAAGACATTCACTCCTGAAATGAAGAGTCCCTGAATTTGTGGAAATTATTTCCAAAGAGTTTCTCTGCATCTTGAAAAATGGTAAATTTCCTACAAAAGAGGTCCAAGTTATTTATTTTAATTTAAACCCACAGTGTTATTTTTATAACTAGAGCAGAGAATGACTATGAGCTTATTCATTAAGATTTTCAGAAAATCCCTAGCCTTGGTGGATTCATATTTCAGACCTTTGAACTTCACTCTTCTTGCATTGACTTTAGGTATTGACTAAATGCCAAGTTGACTGTCAGTCAGAGTTGGTTGCAGAACACCAAGTTGCTGTCATGGTAAAGGCCTCAGCTCCCGTCGAGAAACAGATTAAAAAGATGATTTTAAATTAAAGGATGAGGGTTTAGAAAAACATCTCAAAAAAAAAAAAAAAAAAGCTTCAAACAACCAAAAACTGGATCATCCCTAAGGAAGTCTCATTGGAAATGATTTTAGCAAGTGGGACTACCAGTCAGGGTAGTTGCCAAATGTTTGCTCTCATGAGCAAGAAGTGTGAAAAGTCGACTTCAGATGGTTAGTCAGTCACTGATACACACAGGATCTGCCAAAGAATCTTTGAGCAGCAGAGAGACATGTGGATACAGAAGGCCTCAACCCAAGCCCTCAAAATATTAGGGAAATACTTTAGTAGGACTAATGAAGACACTCTTTATGTTGCTTAGAGGCAACATGAACTCTGAGATAGTCTTTTTTTTTTTGCTTTTGCTTTAGGAAAAGGCAAAAATGAAAATGATGCTAAAAATGTGTTGCTGTACATTAAACCACTATTGCTGGTGAAACAATCAATCATTTATTTATTCAACATACATTTATTAAGCACCAGTGTCAAGTTCTGTAGATACAAAGGTCAATAAACCAAAATTTCTACTCTCAAACAGCTCATGGCTTAAAGCAGAAGACAACAATTACAAAATATGTTGTAGGAGCTATACCAGAGGCAAGCCCAGACGAGGAGGGGGCGAAAGGAGGAAGCGAGTTTGGAGAGGGTGGCCAGGGAGGGATTTACAGAGAAGGCCTTCGGGCTGTATCTCAGGACATGAACAGGAATTGGCCAGGGTTAAGCACTGCGTTCTGGACAGAGGGAAAAGCATCCCAAAGCATATCAGAACATAAAAAACATACAATCACTTTCATACCAATTCAGTACATAAGCCCTTTTCATAGCAGCGCTTTTTGATTTCAAAGTTTTTCCCTTTTACTTTTTCTTAATGTTATAGAGAAAGTTATGTGTGGGGATGTTATTTAAATGATAGCTAAAGCAATCTCCCCATTGTGGAGTTCAAAGTACTCATGATGAGATCTTTTGATCTTCTGCCAACCTAGTTTCCCTAAAGGAATCTTTGGCAGGACTCTATGAATGAGATCATAACCATCAGAAAAATGGCATTTTAAAACTCTAGTCATTATTTTAAAAAAAAAGAAGAAAAGAAAATATTCTTTTTGAAAAACATATAGGCAACTTTTGCTTATTCAGAGAAATAGGGATGAATATTAGGATGACCAAACCTAGGAAAAGTAGGAAAGAGGAAACAACAGTTGAATTTTTTTAAGAATTAAAGTGCCAGGCCGGGCGCGGTGGCTCACGCCTGTAATCCTAGCACTCTGGGAGGCCGAGGCGGGCGGATTGCTTGAGGTTGGGAGTTCGAAACCATCCTGAGCGAGACCCTGTCTCTACTAAAAATAGAAAGAAATTAATTGACCAACTAAAAATATATATATATACAAAAATTTAGCTGGGCATGGTGGTGCATGCCTGTAGTCCCAGCTACTTGGGAGGCTGAGGCAAGAGGATCGCTTGAGCCCAGGAGTTTGAGGTTGCTGTGAGCTAGGCTGACGCCACGGCACTCACTCTAGCCAGGGCAACAAAAGTGAGACTCTGTCTCAAAAAAAAAAAAAAAAAAAAAAAAAAAAAAGAATTAAAGTGCCAGAATTAAACATATCTTTTATACTGTGAATGAACTGAATTTGCCTATTAAAGTCAGAAACTGAGTGACTAAGTTTAAAAAATTAAAACCAACCTGAATGCTATTCATAAGAAACACTTGAAACATAAGGATACAAAGGAAATAGAATGTTATTTGAAATTTATTAGTTATATCAAAACCCACATTTACTCATAAGTTTAACTTCTTTCCTACATCAGATGTCTTGCCACAAATGAAGTCATAACATTCAGATTGGCAGTATTCACTAATATTCATAATGCAATACTCTGATAGAAATATAATAATTGCAAGAAATAGCTACCACTACTATCATGGGAGAAACAAAAGGAAAATTGTGCTTTCAGACTCCAGAAGCTTGGAAAATAGGCCGTGGCCTCAGAGCTCAGACCTCTGGGATGGAGGTGCTGCCCAGCTGGTGCTAATCCTTCAGAAAGGGTGAAATGTGGTTGATTCTTGGAGCGCCAGGATGAAGCTGGAGTTTGTAACCAACTGTCTTTGCTGGAATGAAGTGCTGTTCCTGGAGTGATGTTGATGGGAACAGCAAAAAACAGGAACAAAGGGTTCCCTTTCCCCCTGTTTCAGTCCATTTGTGCTGCTATAACAACATACTGACACTGGATCATTTATAAAGAACAGAAATTTATTGTCTCACAGTTCTAGAGGCTGGAAAGTCCAAGATCACTGTGCCGGCAAATTCGGTGTATGGCAAGAGCCTGGTCTCTACTTCCAAGATGGTACCTTGTTGTTGCATCCTCTGGAGACGAGGCATGCTGTGTCCTGTGTGGCAGAAAGTGGCAGGGCAAAAGAGTCTAGCACTGCATAAAACCTATTTTATAAGGGCCCTAATCCCATTCATGAAAGGAAGGAGCCCTCATGACCTAATCACCTCTTAAAGGTCCCACCTCTACATACCATCACGTCGGCCATCGAGTTTCAACGTCTGAATTTTGGAGGGGACACATTTAAACCACAGAACCTCTCTTTATGCCTTTTCCTAATGTCTTCTATTGACAGAACCCAATAGGAAGCCAGCTAGGAAAGGACGGATTTGGAGCTGAGTGATTATAGGTAAATTACCAGCACCACCCATCTCTTCACACACGAACACAAACACACTCTTTTGTGTATATTTGAACTTTCACACCTCAATACTAACATCTTTATGTTTCTGCTGGACGAGACACAAGTGTCCATTGTACAAATGCAGATGCTCTAACACTCTCCCCAAAATAGGAAGCACAAAGTTACAGCAGGTATGATATTCATTTATAGCAGATGATTAAGTATCCATCTCTGCATGATGTTGACGTTTCTTCTAATTCAGTCATAATTCTAGCTGACATTGGATAATCTAAAGACTATATTATAAAATTAACTGATAAAATAAAAGGAGGAGGGATGAACAAAGCAATTAGCCAAGAAAAAGATACACAGAGCTGCCAGTCTTTATTTTTGTGTCTTCTGAACACCCATAGTTAATAGTTTTACCTAGTGAAATGGTCTATATATTTACTCTCAAATGTTTGAATCCTCAATTGTCCTTTCTTTATGTGATTTCTGCTGTTTTCCATTAACTTTTTTTTTCTATAGACTAGGATGAAATCCATTAACTTTTACTATTGCACAAGTTCTAAAGGGTGCCCCTAGAGATTCCCCTGGGTCCCACACAGAGTTGTCTCTGCCCCACTGCATAGCAGCAACCTAATTTCCCATGTATAAACAGGATCCATCACCCCAGCCAGTTTGGTAACCTCTTCTTTGCTTGTTGACCTAAGACTCTTTTTTTTTTTTCCGGCATATTATGGGGGTACAGATTTTAAGCTTTCAATAAATGCCCATTCCCCCCCTGACCTAAGACTCATGAAAACTTAACTACTAGTCAAGAATCAAATGTGTGAAATTTTATTTTATTTGCAGTCTAATGAGTTAGCCCACCATGGTTTTGTGGATACTCGCAGAATACAAGTCTCCTGGATCAGAGACAAAGGATTGTTTATTACTTGTAGTAACAGCAGTAGACAGAGTATCAGCATTTTTCATCAGTTCCCTGAGAGCCATAATTCCCACAGAGCAACACGAAGAAGGTGATACACATATACAAAGTGGGTTTTATTTCAGAAGAGGAACCCTGAATTTAGGTAATTCAAATCTTTTATAATGGGCAATGAGCAAGTTCTTTACTCTGGAGGGAGACAGACATTATCTATGTTTTTCCAAAACTGCAGACAAGTTGATATTTGCTCCAGTGGCAGAAACTCTATCTTCCAAGGCTATTCACTACATAAACGTCCATGAGAAGATAGTCTGGAACAAAGAGCAGTCAGTTCCTAACTTGCAATACCTGCAGAAACGAAGAGAGCTCTGGAAAATTATCTCCCAACACTGCTTACTTCATGTCACTATTGGGCTTCAGGACACACCACCCCAAAATATTCCTCTTTGGCATAGTGATTATTAGCTGATTATTTTGAGAAACTACAGGCACAAGAGTAGCACTGAAAAGCTGCTGTTTTGTAAAAGAAATTTACATCTATAAAGGAAATTTTTATTAATAAAGGTATCTATATCAGGAAAGGATTATATAACCTATATTAGGTTGCTCTGGAGAAAACCTTGATCACCTGAGAGTCTCTTATCCATATAAACAGGCAACATTTATTCACCATAGATTTCCTCCCCTCACTCTCCCATAACTTGTCTCCACCAGCCCCTAGAAGCCCTAAGCTCATTTTCTTTTCTGTAGCTCAGAATGTCTGATAAGCTTTAATCTTCTGGCCCTTCTTCAAGTCTTATATGTTTTCTGGGACTCTCATGCATACCGTGTTTCCCCAAAAATAAGACCTACCCATAAAATAAGCCCAAGCAGGATTTCTAAGCATTTGCACAGTATAAGCCCTAACCCAAAAACAGGACCTAGTGATGGGCGTGGCTACACAGTGTATCTGCACAACTCATGCATTTCGCCACGGAGTGGTAAAGAAGATGAGCAGCCCTTCTCATCTGCCCCATGAGAGCTCTATTGCTCAACATGAGAGATCAGGGCCAATGGTTCTAAAGGAAATAGAGTCACAAGAAATTCAGGATGGAATTTGGGGTTTGGAGAGTTATGATGATGTTCCAGAAGACAACGACCTAACTATATTTGAATAAATGTAGATTGTTGTACCATACTTAAAAAACATAACACATCCCCTGAAAATAAGCCCTAGGGTGTCTTCTTGAGGAAAAATAAATATAAGACTGTCTTATTTTCGGGGAAACATGGTAGTATGGTAATTAAAATTTTTTTTCCTATTAATCTGTATTACGTCAATTTGCAGCCCAGCCAAAGACCCTAGAAGGCTGGAGAGAAGCCATCGTCCCTCCCCTACATCATGTTAGGAAGGAAAGAGATATACTGTAGGCACGCTTCCGGAAAATTCACTCTGTTCATTATTGTTGGTTTATTGTTAACCCTAATTGTTTCCTGGTAAAGAGGATGGATCACATGAAACCACAGGGTCTCCTTTTTTCTAGAGAAGGGTATCTCTAAGTCTTAAAACTCTAAAAACTGGCCAGGTAGCCTCTTTTGCAACATTACATTAAGACCATATCAAAATTGTAGCTGTGGCAAATGGGATGACTCCAGTAGCAAAACCAAACCAAACCAAAACAATCCCTCAAATATGTCCAACCCATGAAAGAAAAGAAAGGAAATGAGCAGATCTGGGCTTCTCTCTATAGCCCAGAGAGGATCAAAGCCACTCCTGAGCATTCCTTAGAAATCAACAATTGCAACCTCTTAGGACATGGCTGTCAGCAGTATATCCTCCCTGGGGAATACATTTGTGGTCTCTGCACCACTTTCCCTAAATTCCAGGTAAGAGAAAACAGCTTTCATCAACCCAAATCAAGGAAAGAAGAAATAACTTTATAGAAGAATAAAAACTTCTATTTTCAGTCATTTTGCACCCTGTGGTCAAAGGACCTTCACTGAAAATGGGGCTTCTCTAATTTTGCTGAGTAAACATCTGGAAATATCATTTAAAGCTGGGACTGTCAAGATATGGCTGCCTATGTGTGTTCCATGTGGGACAGGGTTTTAATTCATAGTAGTTGGTCTGAACCCACTGGGAGCTCAGTTCTGTGCTGAAAGTCATAATAAAATTATCTGACTTTCCACGTCCCTGTGTCATCAATCAACCCTGTGGCTGATGAAGTTACACAAAATAATCAGATAAGCCTCTGGTGCAATGATGACGATGACAAAAAGCAGTGAAATAAAATAAGGCCAGCACAAATTAATTCCCTTGTTTAATAGTTAAAGCTAGAGAGCTCGTGAACCCAGGGCATTGTCAGGCAACATCAGGATTTAAAATTTATAAGCAAACACTAGATTATAGTCAGGCTAGTAGGCAAATATTCCAAGAATCTCAGGATTTCATGTTACCTTAAACGTCATTAGTTTGCAGGGATGACAAACTGACCATGGGCCAAATACATTGTATGGTCTTTAGTTTTTTTTTTTTTTTAATGAAATTTGATAGCACATTTAAGAATCAGAAGGTTTTACATAAAAACAAGGATTCCTGTCTTCTCTTGAAAAAGAGAAAGATTTCCCAGCACAGAACCCACATTCCTACATGAAAAGTATCTATTGGTGCTGAATAAAATCCTGCTGTTTAGAAGGAATATGCACAGACCCGCTGCTCCCACTCTCTATGTGTCTCCTGTGGGAGGCCGAATGCCAGCCACGATTTACCACGATGCCGCCACTATTTCCTTAGAGTCGAGGGAGAAGAGAGGACTTCTTACACTTAGCATGCAGGAGGTGCTCAGTAAATGTTGGTTTCCTTCCCTGTTTCATGTTTTCTTTTCTCATTTAGCAACCTTTTAACATTGGTGGAGTGCCTACTATGGGCAAGGCACTGTACTGGGAGCTAGAAATAAACAGATGAACAAACACAGTCCCCGAATCCTAGAAACGTACAATCTAGGAGGCTGAGACTGACCTCTCAGATCAGGGTATGTCCTGTTACAATGCTGGGCCAGAAATATGTGCCAGTGTCCCAAACTAGGGTGGGCCATGCTGCTTGATTTCTAGAACTTATTTAGTCGCATTATTGTGGGGTAGCAGGGGAGCCCAGGCACGCCGTTTGAAAATTGTCTAGTATCGAAAGGCTGCTGTGTACTTTGGGGAGCAAAATCACACTGCCCATGGTTTAGACAGGATGTATAATAAATCCGGCTTTGTGTTAGGGGATTAAGACCTGAAGAGTCTCAGTATCAGCTGGAATGTGCCTTCCCTAATACTTCCATTGTAAAATCTTAGAAATGTGATAAATCCTGAGATGGCAGTAAGCATAGCAAACACTGGGACAGAGAGAAAGGGCCCGTGACCCCTAGTTTTAGTTGTTTACAAATGACATGGGGAGGACAGTTTCAAGAGTGGAGAGGCACTGGAGGCAGGGAAGTGGGGAGACTTCCCTTCCCCAAACCTGGGGCCTGTCACCACTGCCCGGCTTAGTGCTTTCCTCATCGCCCCTCCCCCACCCCACCTTGTGACCTTGTTTCCTCTTAGTAGGGGCTTGACGGGTGACTTCAGTCTGTGACCTCCTTAACTAGAAAATGTTTAAGTTAACTTATCTTAAAAGGGGAATTCTGACAATTGGACAGGATGAGAGTTTTTTTTGTATTTACATGACTTTGTAGAAAGTGCCTCTGCTCCACTTTCCTGAAAGGCAGGAGGAAGACTCCTGTTTTACTTCGCCCCGATTGCTCTTGCCAATAGCCTGGCAAAAGGGTGCAAGAGCACAGCCAGTCTGAGGCCATGATAAATTGCTAAGCATATAGAATAATACTGTTTCTGTAAAAAAAAAAAAAAAAACCTATTATATACCATGTATATATATGTGAGTTCATGTAAACATGGAAAAACATACCCAATGAACCCAATGCAAAGCCAATAAACAGAATGTTCACGCTGATTTACATGGCAATGGACCTGGACGGGGGAGGAAGAGATTATATAGTTTTACTTTATATGTTTCTATGTTGTTTGATTGATCATATGATACATTTATAATTTAAAATAGCAACAATAAAGCATTAAAAAAAGAAATTATTAACAATTTTTGCTTCAGACTCTTCTTTCTAGATGATCAGTATTAAAACATCATCTCTCAAACATCCCTTGCTTCCCCTCTCTCTCAAAAATGTCCCTTGAAGTCTCAAGTTCCAAGCTAATTTCTCATTTTTGTGCCAGATAATAAACTAATTCACACTAAGATGTGAGCGATTGATGTCATCTTAATTGTTACTCTTCCCAGGGACATTTAAATTTTTTAAAGGGCTGTGGACAAGATGTGAACTGTAACTTCATTCATCTGAATATTTTTCTAATTTCATATGGAGTGGTATGACTGGGAGAGCAGCTTTAGGGAAAGGAGTCTCTCTGGTAGCCCTCACTCCTGGACTCGTCACAGAACACCTACTCCAACTCTAGGTGCCCAGCGTCAGTCAGGGGAGACATTCCCTGTCCAGCTCCTTATGATTACAGTTTCAGGAAGCCTCCTTTCATTCCATATTGAAAAATTGAAAGGAGTTTCCACTGGTGCCTCATCCTGTTGTAATAGAGTCATCCAGGCAGATTCTAAGAGGACATATTCCATTTTCTGGGCAGCAAAGGTGAGGAGAGGATTTTATTTCTGTTTACTTCTCCCTTGCCACACATAAATTTCCTGAATCTACAGAGAAATTGATGATTGCTTATTTATTTTCTCCAAGTAGACCAGCCACCTGGATTTATTCTGCCAGCATAGAACTGTTTGCACTAGTCTCAACAACCCGAGGCAAAATGCTTGTTAGTAATGTTAGCAGCATCTCCTAAGCTGATGTTCCTCTCACCACCAGGTCCCCCAAAGCCTCTGAAGTCCCAGGTCCTGCTTCTGACAGGAACAATAGTTACAGATGTGCACAGAAGCACATTCACAATGCCTAAGAACCACTTCTAGAGATGTTCCTTGTGACAAGTTGATGCTTTTCAGCAGTCTAATTTGGGAACTTTCAGTTGGTGAAGGTGTGTGAAAATGATTTCATCTACATTTCTGGGTTACTTTAAATGCGAGGGGGGGAAATGCAGCCAGCAAGGTCCCCAACCCCACTCCACCACACCTTACTGGGACTCTCACTTGTGGACCAGAAGGTAGCTGGTGGGCCTGAGCGGGGTCCAGGGGTTTGTTCTTATCTACCTTGGACTCAGCTGAACTCTGCCGCTGTGTGTATGTATCCACAACACAAACCCATTTAACAAAAAGAGAGAAGCAAGAGGATGGAGGTTGTTAGCAAAGGATGCTTCACTTATTTCCTTTAGACCAGTGGTTCTCAAGTGGAGCCGATTTTGCCCTCTGGAGAATACTTGGCAATGTCTAGAGATATTTTTGGTCGTCAACACTGGGGGGGGGAAAGTGTGTGCTACTGGTGTCTAGTGAGGAGAGCTCAGAAATGCTGCTAAACATCCCACAATGCACAGGACAGCTGCCCACAACGATGAATTATCCAGCCCAGAATGTCAGTACTGACAAGGATGAGAAGCTCTGCTTTCAGATATTTAGTCCATATCTAGGGGTGTAACTCAAGTTCATGAGGGCACTAGAGATTTTTAAGTACTTTGCTCTATATTTCAGAAACCAAATTGGTCTGAGTGCCTCTTGAGTTCAATGACACCAAATTAGCATTAGAATAAAATCTTTGACAAAAGTTAGATATATTCGCTTTAGAGAATATAAATGAGACATTTCTGAATCTGAATAAAACCATCCCTTTGGGACTTATTGCAGTGTTGGACTAAACAAGGTAGAACAGTGTCAAAACTCCTTTTAAGGGTGTATTTTGTCTTGTCAAGGAGTAATCTTTGGACCACCCAAATTACAATCACCTAGAATGCTGATTAAAAATGCTGATTCCTGTGAATCTGAGAGTTATACATTCACCTTCACCCTTATCAGCCCCTCATCAGACAGCAATGAACAAATACTTATGCAGTTCTCAGAACATTGACATCCAAATGTTAATGATTAATATTATTTTATTTACCATCAATATTATTGGAGTGTAATAAAAAATAAATATGTGGGTTTTGTTCCCACCTAAAACCCTTGGAATTTACTGTTGTTTATATGCTAATTAGATGACTGTGGCGGGACCCTAGTTAGCTTCAGGACTGGAGCTGGTCACCAGAAAAACCAACCTCTTGCTTAAAGAAAGAGAACGTTCAGCCCCATCCCCTAGTCCCACCTCGGGGAGGAGAAAGGAGTTGGAGACGAGTCAGTCTTCAGTGGCCAATGATTTAATCAGTTTCCGTGCCCCTCACACCTTGCCCTGTGCATCGCTCCCATGGCTGCACCTGAGTTTTATCTTTATAACAAACTGGTAATCATAAGTAAAGCATTTTCCTCAGTACTGCAAGTCATTCTAGTGAATTATCAAATGATGATGGGGAGGCATAGGAACCCCTAAATTGGTAGTCAGACAGAACTCCAAATGATAGAACTCCATATATAGCTGACATTTAAAACAGGGTAAGTTTTGTAGCACTGAGTCCTTAACCTGTGGGGTCTGCTCAACTCTGGGTAGTTAGTGTTAGAATTGAATTGAATTGTTGGACATCCAGTTGGCACCAGAGAATTGGAGAATTTGTTGGTGTTGGAATGCAATATTTGGTATCAGGAAAAAAACCACACAACTATCTTACCCTGAAATAACAAGGAAATTATGGGAAGAAAGAGTAAATCACGTACCAAGAAAATAATATAGTCCTAAAATCTGGATATTATAACTTTTCAATGATATCTTCAATAGGTTAAAATATCCTAGAAAGTTTTAAATTTCTGATTCCATGTTGATATTGTATTTAGACATACCAACTGTAGAGAAACTATATTCAAAGCAAACTATTAAAAAAATTCTACTTCCTCAAAGTGTTCTAAGATATATTAGATATTTATTAACTCAGAATCCATATTTATCTGGAAAAAAATTTGGGGGAGTAATGATAATTCCCAAGAGATGTCACTGGTACAATACTGAGAATATTGCCTCTGCAGAAATAAATGAATTACACATTTTTAGATGTTGAATGTTATCTGCACATATCTGTAGGAGGCCAAGAAGTGTCTCCATAATCTCTACTTTACACATCATTTGCTTCTTAATGGAAAATGACAACATGTGAACAGCAAGAGAGAACATGTAAGGCTCATTGCTTCAAGAGAAGTAACTTTGGTACTGCGACTTTGCTAAGGGGGACAGGTCTTACTGGATATCTTATCTTGTTCAACATCCATCAGAAGACTGTTGTGGTCATCTGTTTACTCTGCCCTTTGTTCACTGTGAAAAAAAAGTTTCCATAATTTCCTTCTCACCACCTTGACTTTCTCTGGATTCTATTGACTGAGACTGAGACTACCTACTGAGAATGAGCAAATGCTTACTCTCTATATAATTGTATTTGTCTTTACCTACTTATTCTGAGGAACCAGCTGCCCTGGACCCCATTCCAGTCCCTGCCAAAGGTCTTGCAACTTCCCAGCCCCAATTCTCCCACCTTTCTAGAAGACAGAGGCTAGGGAGATTAGAAGAGAGATATTGGATATTGGGGTTAGAAAATGGCTTGTTTTCTTCCTTTTCGCACGTCAAACTGTAAGTACCATTTGGCCAACTCACTTCCCAGCATGTGACAAGGACACTGCTGGCAGGGACTGTCTCCCTTCTCTGACCCTCTTTTGCTCTCTTTAATCCTCAAAATAGTGAAGTTTTTGATCTTCAGTAAATGAAAAGGTAATTTAAGCTACTTATACAGAGAAAACTGAAGCTTAGGGGAAAGGATGTAAACTGTTAGTAATCCCCCAAGTTTAAGTATTTTTTAATTGTACATGTGTATTTTGTTTTTAAAAAATGACTACAATTCTACCCAATAGAGATACAGTGTGAGACACATATATGATTTTGAAGTTTTTAGAAGTCATTAAAACAAGTAAAAAAACAAAACAGTAGAATTAATTTTAATAATTATGTTTCTATATTGCTGCTCCTTCTATGGAATTCAGCTTATAATCCAATGCAACTCTCACAGATGGTATGAGAGACATAAGCAGGAAATGCTGGTGTAGGCCGTCTGTAAAGCTGAGGCAGACAATTGCTGGAGTGGTACAGCAAGTGACCCACAGGGCTTTGAAGTGATTGCAGAGGTCCCTTCAGGCAATTCTCACCTTGCTCTGTGGCTGTTCTGACACCTAAGTTAGAGCATTCTGTAGTACAGAATAGGGGCAATTTGTAGCCACATTTTTACAGACTTGTTATTGCAGATCAGTCTCTCAAGCTCTAGGAAAACCGTTGATGAATACTGTATGAAACTCTCCCAAGAAGATCTGCACTCGAGATATGTTATAATTTATTAGAACTTTATAGTGAATTTAAACACTATCTGAGAAGTGTGTACTTTATGATACTAACTGATTACAGATTGGATGGCTTAGTGAAATTCCAGAAATGTAAGTTATTTGTGAGCAGACAAAGAATTATGGGGGAAGAGTATCTTCTGTCTCCCTGCTTGCCCTGGTAGGGGCCACATAGTTCAGGGCATAAGGTAAACACGAACTGTGGGGACCATGTGACTCCTTTGGCTTTAGAAAAATAATGAAGTGGCACAGGGAAGTGGGGCATGGGGTGCTGGCACAGGTGATAGGGTAGATGAGGTCAAAGAACAAGATTTCAACAAATTGAGTTTAAAGATCTAATTGGCTTTTATTAGTGATTATGAATTGGGCAGCATCCCATCTGGGAAGTAGAAAGGCACTCCGCCAGGCAGAGCCTGTGGCAGAACAGTCGATTTTTGTAAGGTTGCTTGAGGAGGAAGAAATAAACAACATGGTGTGAAAAGCAGATTGGTTCATGTCAGGTTACTTCAGGTAACTTTCTTTATAGGGGCTAAAGCAGAGGGGACTTATCATGTCAGCGCAAGTTGAATGGGTCTCTCTGGATTGGTTGCTGTGAATCTCCTATTTTTTTGGAAAACTCTCCCATATCTAAATTATTTGATTATGTGGCACCTAGCACAAGTGACTCCATTCTAGTATGGTCTGGTTGTTAGGGCCTAATGTAGAAATCAATCCAAAACAATAATATCCTATAAATTTTATTTAATAATGGTAATTATGGTAGGCAAATGTCAAAGGTCACTCATGAATTTTCTGGAGGTTCTCTAAGTTAGGCATCCATCTCTGGGGAAAGAGAGAAAGTTCATGACCAGAAAAACAATGTTCTAAAGAGCTGCCTCTGAGAAGTGTTGCTTTTTATTCCTCTCTTCTTCTCAGTGTTGGTGAATGTGAAGTCTTTTGAGAGCTACAGGTGCAGTGATAGGGAAAGAAGAAAATTTTTGTTTTCCTTGGAGAGAGCAGAAGTGGAGCTCCATAGACAGATGCAAAGTGGCTGGGAGATAGGCAGGGAGGAGGACTCTTGGTTAGGGAATTTCCTTCTTGCCAGATCTACTTTCATTTAAGTCTTTAATCCATTTTGAGTTGATTTTTGTATATAGTATGAAATAAGGATCTAATTTCACTCTTCTGCATGTGGATATCCAGTTTTCCCAGCACCACTTATTGAAGAGACAGTCCTTTCCCCATTGTGTGTTCTTGGCACCTTTGTTGAAGATGCATGGACTTATTTCTGGGCCCCCTATTCTGTTTCACTGGTCTACGTGTCTGTATTTGTGCCAGTAATATGTTGTTTTGATTACTACAGGTTTGATTGTGTTTTGAAATCAGATACTGTTATTTGATTTGTTTTTTTTGTTTTCTCAAGATTGCTTTGGCTATTCAGGGTCACTTGTGGTTCCATATGAATTTTAGAATTGGTTTTTTTTTTACTCTATTTTTTTTCTATTTCTCAAAAAAAAAATATCATTGGAGTTTTGATAGAGATTGCATTGAATTTGTAGATCACTTTGGATAGTATGAACATTTTAACAATATTAATACTTTCAATATGTAAACATGGGGTATCTTTCCATTTGTGTTTTCTTCAATTTCTGTCATCAGTGTTTTATAATTTTCAGTGTACAGATCTTTCACCTTGGTTAAATTTATTCTTAAGTGTTTTTTAAAAGGCTACTGTTAATGGGATTGTTTCTTTGGTTTCTTTTTCAGATAGTTTGTTATTAGTGTATAGAAATGCAACTTATTTTTGTATGGTGATTTTGTGTCCTGCAACTTTACTGAATTAGTCTACTAGTTCTAATAGCTTTGTGGTGAAATGTTTAAGGTTTTCTATATATAAGATCATGTTGCCTGCAAACAGAGACAATTTCACCTTAATGGAAAAGCACAAAGTAATTTCTACTCTACCTGGGCTTTCATAGCAATAACAAAATAGTGATAGCAATTGCTAAACATTTATTGAGAGCCCACTACAGAGAAGACACTGTTCTAAGCACTTTATAGGGGTCATTACATCAAATCCTCACAATAATCCTTAAGGTTAGCATTGTCATTATCATCATTTTGGAGATGAGGTTTACCTCACTTACCACAGTAAGTGCAGAGCTGGGAGTTCTTTCTACCATACCGTGAGAATTCAAGCAGCTCAGTGAATCCTAGACAAGATATATACATATGCCTCATCAAGGCATATCATAATCAAATTGATGAAAGTTAGAGATGAAAAAAATCTAAAAGCAGCCAGAGAAAAAACGACATATCACATATAGCAAAACAAGATAAGAATCACAAAGACCTCCTGTCAGAAACTGTGCTAGGCAGAAGCTAAAGGAATGACGTTTTCATAGTGTTGAAAGAAAAAATTATCAACATAGAATTTTATATCTAGTGAAAATATCCTTTAAAAGCAAAAGCAAAATAAAGACCTTTTTCAAGAAACAGAGGCTGAGAGAATTAATCACTAGAGGACCTGAGCTACAAAAAAATGTTAAAGTTGTTTAGGTAGAACAAAAATAATACAAGATAAAAACTTGCATCTTCATAAAGGAATGAAGAGTCCTGGAAATTAGGATATATGGTAGATTGTTTGCAAATACAGCCACAGTTCCTCCCTGGCTCCTTTACAAATTTGACATTTCTTCTCTTCCTATCAATTGGTGGAGTCTGTTTCTCCACTTTCTTGTACTTTGGCTGTTCTTCTGACTGGCTTTGACCAATAGAGTGTGTTGGAAGTGACGCTGTATAACTTCTGAAGCTGTGTTTTAAGAGGCCTTCCTACCTTCCTACCATGTTGGAACCCTGAGACCAACATATTGTGAGGAAGCTCCGTGTTACCTATGAAGGATGAGAGGCTACATGGATGAAAACTGAGGTGCTTAAGCTCAGAGTCAGCACTGACTGCCCTTACATGACAGATATCACCCTGGACACTTCTGTTCTACTTAAGTTTTCATCTGAATGCAGTTATACAAGCAAGCCCAGGTAAGATCAGCAAAACTTCCCAGGCAATCCACAGAATCATAAGAAATGATGTACATTAAAGAAGTATTTTAATAAAATTAAATAAATGCAAAACTTTCTCCCTTGTCATTTGTTTCTTTAACATGGATTTTTGTCTAAGCAATTTCTCTTTGAGTAAATGCAAAGGATCTGTTATTCCAGGCTAGCTATGAACTGGTACATTAACTCACCATCACCAGATCATCTATGGTGATTTTTTCACCTATATTCATGATATCATCATCATCATCATCCCTATTATTCTCAGGCTTAGCTGTATTTGCAATATTTCAACAATTTCCCCTTCACTCGAAATACACAACTGCATTACTGTCAATAATGAGTATTTTCCTACTATCAGCTTCTTCTAACATAGCCAATAAATACTGTAATAAAATTAATATATTTTTTTTCATTAATGCCCCCAAATCTTCCTGAGCCTTTGTTGGTAGTTTTATTTTCCAACATTAGAGCAGTAAAAGTCTGTGCCTAGCATTTGTTAATGTTGACAATATTATTCTGAGCACTAGCGGCATCTAAAGCAGGGGTTCTCAGACTTTTTAAACAGGGGGCCAGTTCACTGTCCCTCAGACCATTGGAAGGCCATTGGAGAGTGCGGCGCACATTCCACACATGTGCACTGAGGGCCCGGGGACAAGTGGGCTGCTAAGCAGGACAGGCAGTGGCGGCGAAAACACCCTGCGGCTGGATAAATGTCCCCGGCCGGCCACACGTGGCCCACAGGCGGTAGTTTGAGGACGCCTGATCTAAAGGACATGCTTGACAGTAACCTCTCTTAGGAAGCCTTAGATTCCTGGGGCTCTGTTCACTGAAGCAAACATGCAGGTTAGAAAGAAGTGTTGATATTTGCTCTTCATAGTCTATAAACTTCTTTGGTCCCAAGGCTACACTACCAATGTCATGTAGGGAGGGCGATAAAAACTGAAAACATTATGTAAGAAGTTCAGGAGGAGGGTTTGCAAAGCCATGGTCTAGTAGCAACACAACTTTACAGTTTTCTTCCACTTCAGCTTGTCTACAATCAGCCCATGTTGCTGGTCCAAAGTGGTCATTGAATCATCATAAAATATTTCTCTAATTACTCATACTTTCTTTTTTGCCTACTATTACACAGGTAAATTGCATACACCTTTTAGATTTCTTGGATGTAGGCTTCCCCAAAGCACTGGCAATTTTTTTATCCTGTGTGTTACTACAGCACTGAACAGTCCACCTGTGTTTAGGGTTGTTGAAACCTGTAGGTGCTTTCTCATGAGTCATTGTTAATAATTCTTTTTTACATGTGGTGGTGGTGATCGTGTATCATCAAAATTATAAATAGGTTCAGGGCTAAGGTGTACATCAGACACTATTTTAATAAGTTTCTCAAGATTTTAGTTATTTCAACACCAGCAGGAATGATTTTATTACAGATTTTTAAGATATTTTATAACATGATGCTCTTGAATTCTATAGGCATCTATAATGGTTAAATTTTATGTGTCAACTTGGCTAGACTATGACCAGTTGTTTGGTCAAACACTAGTCTAGATGTTGTTGTGAAGGTATTTTGTAGATATAATGAACATTTACAACCAGTTAAGTAAAGTAGATTGCCCTGGATAATGTTGGTGGGCCTCATCCAATTAGTTGAAGGCATTAATAAAAATCCCTGAGATTTTTTGGAGATGAAAGAATTCTGCCTCAAGGCTATCACATAGAAATCTTGCCTTTCTATCCTATGGACTTGCCCTATAGATTTAGGATTTACCAGCCCCTACAATCACATGAGACAATTCCTCAAAATAAATCTTTTAAAACTATATGATTCTATTTTTCTAGAAAACTCTAATTCCTCCTGATTCTGTTTCTCTGGAGAACCCTAATACAGCAACCTTCTAAATATTCACTTGCTTTCAATGTTCAATTATTTTTAAACATATTATAGCTTGCTTCGTGACTAATAAATTGATGATGTATGTTCACTTCATTGTCAAATACACTTAATCAACACATCATCATGATCTGCATTCTTTGCCCTTTGCAATGTTTTCCTAATTTTCATTAGTTCTAAGCCATCATTGCATAGGAAATCTTCCTTAACTTGCCATTCTGTTTTTTAAGTTATATATTGTTTTGATTCTGATACTCTGTTTTTCAAGACAGACACCATGATCATTCTTCTGTAATAACTTTCCTTACTGTATTATTGATCACAACAGATATTTCTTTTTCTTCCTTTCATTCTCTTCATTGTTACATATGGGGGCAGCCTTAACTCTTTTGAAAATGTGAGAGTAACTCCAAATTTTAAAATAACAAAAATGTACACAGCAGGCGTGGTAGAGCTAGGTAGGAGCTCTGAGATATAACTAGTAGTCAGAACTGTTTTTCTACTGCATGACTTTTCTTTCCACACTGACAAAAAGGCTTCTGTTTTTCAGAGCCTTTTGGGTTTTGTAATTGCAGAGAAAGGATTATGAACCTGTACATGCCTTCTGCTGGAATGTCACACATTTCTAAGTGTACTTGTCCTTGTTTGACTAAGCATTAAGACAGAGTGTTCTCTGGAAAGAGAGCTCTTCTTGCCGCCCACTTTTGTGACACGTAGGACATTAATAAGGAGACAGTGATCTCATCCTCCTGGCTTGACTTCCTTGGCTGAGGTTCCAGAGAAGCAGCAGTCGGAGTCTCCAGATCCATCAGGCAGAACTGGCTGACGAGCTTGTCCTGGCCCTCACAACTCTTTGCCTGTCCAGCATTTTAAGTCCTGGACAAACTGGTACCCAAAAGAAATCTCTTCTACTACCAATACCAAATCCTACAAGAGCTTTCCCACTCCCTTAGGGCCTCTACTCCCCAGATGCTGATCTCCAGTAAATATACTTTCTTGGTCCACCAAATCTATGTGATGGCCAAGGGACCCTGCACACCTGGATTCTGTCCTAAAGCAAAATAAGATCACAGAAAATGGTGATGGACAAAGAAGCATGAGCTATTTAGTTGGACTCTGGCACAAACCCCAGGGCAGACTCTTGTGACCTGAAGTAGACCACATGCAACTTGATTAATGTATTTTGCCTAGATGAGGCTGAGCTTAGGCCTTTTGTCTCAGGCTTTGACCCTACAAAAGGAAAGGCATCCAGAAGCCTATAGCTTAGCCACTCTTCCCTGTTGGAGGTGAAATGAGGGGATGTGACAGGAGTGGGAGAAGCTGTGAACAACTCCTGGTCAATGGCATCCCTGATTTTTACCTTTGACCCATTATCCAATAGATTTAACACCCAGGCCTATTTTACTTGGCCCCTTGGGATGAAAAGTGCCAAAAAAGTCAGTGTCCATAGAACATTTTTCTCCAAACAGACGAATGTAAAGCCTTCCACTAAGACTGTACTTCCCAAATACCTGGCTCAGTGACTCTTCTTGCCTTTGATCCTATTCTTGAGAGAAGAACAAAAGTATAGCAGGAAGGTAGAACTCTGAGCTGCTCATGGCCAACCTAGTGGATGGTTTACGAAGTGATGGTTGAATAAATTAAGATGGAACAAGACTTCTTACGATCACAATCATCCCCTACCTCATAATGCAGTGTGAAGGATACCACTGAAGCCATTTACTTACTTACTACTTTAGAGAAAAAAATAATCCCTCCAGCCTTGGGCTGTGGCTAACTGGGGCAGTAAGAGCTGTATATGCTGCATTTGGAAGCACGAGATCCAAATAAATCCCAACTTCTTCTTTACTCATGTTTCCTTCTCCACTTTAGGGAGTGAATCAAAGACATTGAAGATGATGGCCCTGCCAAATATATCAGACCTCAACATGTACTCTGCAGTGCAGGTTGACCTTCAACAAGAACACTTATTCTTGTTCTTATTCATAAAATACTTATTCTCATCTTACTCTCTGAATTAAAATCTTGGCCTGATGCACTTGTCTGTCTGTGTTATTTTTGGAAGAGTCTAGACCTAAAATCTAATCATACCACTCACTAGAACAGCAATATTGATGTTATTCCATCAAGCCTCATCATCCTTGATAGGCTACATCCTTTTGGCCCAGACTTGTCTTCACTCATGTTATTACCTGAGCTATCTTGATGAAATGCTCTGAATCCATCTGCGGGAATGTTCATTTTGACATGTGGTCAGAACCAGACTTATACTCAAGTCTCATTGGAAACTCACTGGTACCACTGGTTAGCCAGTGGTACTTATTTGTCAATTGAAAAATATTGACAGTAATCTGACAGATTACTTATGACAGTAATCTGAAACTCCACTTCTACGTACTTAATACTCACCACATGCTCACTCTGCTCCTAATTGGCCTCCTTGCAGTTCTTTGAATATTTCTAATAAACCCCCACATCATTGGGACCTCTGAAACTACTGTGCCTTCCCCTGGTAATGCTCTGTCACCAAATATCCTCGATATTTCCCCCCTCATTTTTTTTTTTGGTGTATAACCAAATGTCACCTCAACACAGTGTCCGTCCCTGACCTCCCTGTCCATAAATGGATCCTTTTCTCCCCCTGCTTTCTCACTCTCTACTCTTAATGTGCATTATTTATCTTCATAGCACTTATTAAGCATTACACAGTTATTGATTTATTTGTTTATTATATAGACCGGACAATGAAACTATAATGAAAGCTCCATAGGGCAGAGAATTTGACTGTCGTGTTCACTGCTGTGTTACCGACACCTGGAACAAGGCTCGCACTTTGTAAGCACTCAACAAATATTTGCTCGATGAAAGAAAGAAAGAAGGGAAGGAAAGAAGGAAGGGAGGGAAGCATGGAGGAAACTTAATTAATTAACTAAGATTATAATACTGGTTGTGCAATCAGTAAGTATTTGCAACCTTAATCACACCAACATAAGACTTTAATGATTTTGACACCAGTAACTCAAAAAAAAGTCCTATGTCATTTCCTAAAGTGGCTAAGGATTCTAGCTCTAACATTCAAAGTGCCTGGGGATGAGAATAATACAAATTATTTATTTGATTATCATTATACTCACAAACCCTAATATTAAGCACTTAACAGGCTTATCTCATTTTCCTGCCATGAAAGAGCTTTTGATATTTTTATAGGAAGGAAGTATAGATGCTGTTTACATATGTAAGCCCTGGGGTCAGCCCGCCCAGACTTACACCCTTGATTCACCAGTGGCTTGCTGTGTAGCCCCCCTCTGTTTATAAAGAAGTAATGATACTAACTATTCATTCACAATAGAGTTATTTTGAGGATTAAATGAATTCATGGGATGGTTCTTGGCATAGAGTCTGGCACATGGCGCACATTCAAAAAGCTTAGCTATTAATACTATTATGCCCATTTTCCAGATCAGGAAACCAAGGCTGAAAGCAATTTAATGCCTTATCCTAAGACATAAACAACTGAAAAATAGGACTGGAATTTAAGCCTAGCACTGTTTAACTCCAAAGTTTTTTGACTGTCATTTCTGCCTTTTTTAGTCTAGCACTTTGTTCAAAGGGCCTCAAAGGAAGTAAGTACAGTGTAGGAAAATGATACCAACTTTCTTGACTAGTATTCTCTTTTCATATATTAGAAGTGTTTGAGAGCTTACACAGGGCATTATTATATATTCATAAAATGAGGCTGGGTGATGGTGACCTTGAGAGCCATGGATATTTACACAGCTGTCTCAAAAAAGAGATGATCACTTTTTCATTTATCTAAAAGTGAAAGGGAAAACAATTCTTCTAGAAGAAAATTTAGGAAAATACCTTTATGATTTGGAGCTAGGCAAAGATTTCTTAGGACACAAAGAACACCAGCCATCAATAAAATGATAAATTGGACTTCATAAAATTAGAAAATTCTTTTCACCAAAAGTCACCATTAAGAGAATGAAAAGAGAAGCCACAGAGTAGGAAAAGAAACATGTTGCCATGTTTATGACCCACAAAGGATTCTTATCCCAAATATATAAAGAACCCTACAAATCCATAAGAAAAAACCACGTGAAAAAGTGAGCAAAAGATAGAGACATATGCTTTATAAAAGAGGTCATTAAAATGGCCAATAAACATACGTTCATTTGTTTTTAAATCCATCAAGCATGTGGAATTCTCAATTAAAATCCAAGGTTCAGAAAATCCAGAAAAGCCAAATACTATGTTGATGTTGTCAGAGAATCAAGTGTAGATAAGCCAGGACTCATGTCTACCAGGATCAACACACACAGCATGATAAAGTGCAAGGCATTCATTGTAAGGACAAAGTTTAAAGGGCATGGCAGTAACATAGCTAAATTCTGGATGAAAGGAACAAGGAGGCTTGAGAGGAGGTGACCATGAGCTCTGCCCTGATGGACCAGCAGTGAGGGGCTGATTCAATGATTGATAAGACTGAAAACATCGTGGATCGTCCTGTAAGCACTCAAAGAGAAAAGTGATGGGGAGACAGTTCCTCTTTCATTAACTTCCTCCATCTACCGGGGGGGGGGGGGGGGCGGGGGGGGGGGACAGGCTGGCCCTGTTCTGACTCTTGCTCTCTGGTCTCTTCCCCTCCTCCTCAGTGTCTAGCCAGGCCTTCCCTTGCAGGCCACTGAAATAGAGTCTCCTCTTGGTTGTTCACGTTTTTCTTCGGAGGTGAGTGCTGAGCTGCTATCATTACAACCTGTCTGGGTTTCCTTTCTGCATCTTCTGTGAACTCACTTCTGTAGGTCATCAACCTTTAGCCTTGGGGAGCCTCAGGACAAGTAGGATTTGCACAGTTCCAGCTAATTTAACCCAGCGGTGGGACACAACTGTTGCTCCTTTAAAAGATTTCAGTGTCAGGCTTCACAGAAATAATGAAAACGGTGTCGACTAGCTGGCAGGAATTTCAAAGCAGCCCTTTTATGTCTGGCGGTGAGGGCACCCGAGGTTGGCCTCCTTTGTTGTCAGTCATTCAAGTTCAAGGCACAAGAGCATTACTGTTCTTCTCTAGAAATCAGTGAGATCCTCCTGCAGCCATTTGGTAACAGGATTTCTTTAAAAAACATTACACGATTTTCCAGTGAAAATAAATAATTTCCAGCTGGGTCTCAAATGGAATTGCAGGGAGACGCTCAACACAGAACCAAGCACAGGTGTGAGACACTCACTGACACTTTGTTCCGATTCGTTTAGGATTGTAAGGATTTGGGTAGACTATTTTTCTTCTTTTAGTATTTTTCTTTCTTTTTAACTTTTTTTTTTTTTGAGTCATTGTAAATTATTTATAAATAACAGCAACCTCCTTTTCTACGATTTTGTTATGGTCTTGTGGAGGGCAGTGGGAAGCAGGGGAGAACTGTGAAGAATTAATAAAGACGTGAATTGGAGTCAAAGGTAAAAAGGAAACTGAAGAGGTTTAAGAAACCGGCCTAAGTTTTTCAACAAACTTTCAAAGCAGAGTAGAAAACACTATGTGGGAAATATGGGTGGATATTGGCAGTACTAATCATTGGATGAACGATTCAGCCTTCATTTTCACCACTAGCCTATGTGCACATTCTTTTGATGTGTAGTTTGCAAACTGTGTTCCATGGAGCTCCAAGGTTTCCGTAGGGTTTTATGGAGACAGAAGAGGTGTCCTGGGGTCTTGGATTCGGGCCATCGGCAAGGCTCTGAACTCTCATTGCCCACTTCAACCCCACATCTGGCCTAGTATCTACTTTATACATTAGTGTTTACTGTAAGATGTGCTTAAAAATATATGTTTAAGTCAGAGAGATTGGAAATCATTATTATGGATCATTTCCCTAAGCATCTTCCAAAAGGGGCTTAAATGACCATCCAGCTCTCCAATCCCCTGTTCCTTCACACTGCTAGTACCACCCTTAGACTGGGCCAGCAGGGTACCTGTCTGAGGCCCTGTGGCAAAGGGAGCCTTGTGTTTCAGAGTGCTGTCTCTGAAATTTCCTAAGTCCCCTCCAGTGTCTGGGACTGGCTGGTCTTGCTGTGCCATCTACTCAGGGAACCGTAGCCCACATAATTCCTGGTTCCTGTTTCCCCTCTTCAGAATGCTCCCTGAAGCTCTAGCTGGCATGCGGTCAACAGTTGCCCCAAAGAACTCTGGACTGTGCCCCTGTGGGGTGTTCCAGGGTCCTGTGGCCGGGCCCTGGTTTCAGGAGGGCAGCCTGACAGACAGATTGCTCCTACTGGCCAATGAGTGTTTTATTTTACAAGATTATGCAAAAGATTGGGCTGCCCAACTGGTGCTGGGATGCTGATTTGGGGTTACCGACACAACAGATATAAGAAGAGTCCAGGGCTTCAGGCCACTGATAGACCACGGCCCATGTGTGAACTTGAGCCACACGTGCGGCCCTATGCATTGGCCCTTGCGTGTCCTTGTTCCCCGGCAGTGCCATCTCTGGTCTCCAGCACCCAAGGGTATTGAGAGCGGGAGCAGGAGTCCTGTGCCTCGAACCCCTTGCTGTTGGCACCCAGGGTGGTCACGCCACAGTTTTGCAGGCTGTGTACCACAGGTAAGGGAGTCCTCTAGGGGTGACAGGCCTGTCTCTTCTGGGAGTTTCTGAGATTGTTGCTGCACAAAGGCAACAGGTCCTCTGATCAATGTCCTGTCTTGCCTCTGATTGATATGATGACATCCTGCTCTCTCAGTTGGTTGTAAACTCTGCCAGACCAGGGCTGGATATTCCTTGAGCGAATGGGACTGTGCTTTTCCTGCTAGGCCTGCAGGCTCCTCACCTCTCCTCCCTCCCTGCCTGTGGCCAGTATGGAAGGCAAGAGTGTGTCCAACATGAAAAGAGAAGACGTTCTGGGAATGCAGTGATTATGGCTTAAAGAGTTCTAGAGAAGGCATAATTGGAATGTGTTATTTTACATTTATGGTATAAAATTCTGCATAATAAATTTAACATGAGCAGAAAATGAATTATTACTCATGTTTTCCTGCATGCCCTGGGTACGACTCAGATTTGTGGTCACTATCAATGAAACACGGTGACAACATCTGAGTCAGTCATTGGAAGCCAATATTCACAGGCATCCTGATAAATAATGTCATTTTGTGAGTAAGGATGTAACAGCACAAAATAACTGGTATTGGGAAACGGTTAAGAGCAAAAAGATCTATATTGTTTCTATACAAATACCTTGCAAAGAGATATGGCACTGTAAGTAATAACTGCAGTGTTATTTTCTTGCAGTGGGAGATACAAACTAACCAGGGGCAGCATATTTAATAACAACGAGCATGAAGAGAGAGTTCCTAGACCTGAACAGAAACAAATGGGGTCTGGACATTACAAAGAATCTTTTCATGCACTGAATGGGTAGAAAACAATTATGTGAACCTTTATTTTACTCATTTTCTAAATTTTTATCAGTTAATAAATTTTCATGGACTGATAAATTTTGTGATATATTTCAAATCAAATTATTTATATAAACATGCTTCCCACCCCCCAAATACTTGCCCACAGACTCACAAATCCTAGAGACAGCCCTACCAAGATTTTCACCACAATCTTTGGTAATAACATTCTAATTGATCTGTTTATTTTTAATCTGTTCACTTTCTAGAGTGTCTCTCAAACTGCCAAAGTGTACTCTTACTAAAATGCAGATCTGATCAAACTGTTCATGCTTATAACCCTTCAATATCTAAGAAACCAAACTGAAATTCCTTGGCTTGGCATACAATTTCCCTCATGATCTGGCTCTTATTTGTGTCTTTTAGCCTGACCTTCTACAATATCCCAGTAGCTACTCTATGTTCTAACCATATAACTAGCAGTTTTCAAAATCCTCAGTGTTCTTAAACGTTCTTCCTCTCTTGGGATTCGCTTCCCATGGCTTGCCTCCTAAACGATTCCTACATAACTGGCAGGAGTTGCTCAGGTTCCCAGCACCACCTCCCTGAATGCCTTCTTCCAGCCCACAGAGGCAAAGTAGAAGGGGCCAGTAGAGCTAGGGAGAAGGGAGGGAGGAAGACTAGAGCTGTAGTCAGAGAGCACAGGGTACAGTTCACAGAAGGCCTCGGAGGACTTTATTCTGAGACAGATAGGAAGCCATTGGACGTCCTCCAGTGACTTGTGCCTCTCCAAATTCACATGTTTATGTGAATAAATGGCTGAAGCCTTCCTAACTCCCCTTCTAGGCTGGCTCTATGACCCAACAAAGGCAATAGAACAACACAGAAGTGTTGTGCCTAAGTCATCAGGAGGCATGGCAGCTTCTGCTTTTGTGCTTTGGAAATCCCTGGTGCCATGTAAAACACCCAGCTACTTTTCAGGAGAGACCACGTGAGGAGGCTGTATGGAAAAGAGGCCCCAAGATTACATGGTGAGGGCAGGAGACCCAGTCATCAGTAGCCCAGCGGAGCCAGCTTTCAGCTGTCCTTTCCAAGCAGCCAGACATGTGAATGAAGCATCTGGATGTCCCAGCCCCATCCACGGAAGCTGCATGGTTGTCCTGTGAGACATCCATCTGAGCCCAGCCAACCCACGGAATCATGAGAAATAATAAAGTTTATATCAAGCTACCAAGTTATTGATAACTGAACCAGGACTCAACAAATGAGAGTGGGACTTGGCATCAAGTATCTGTGAGAAAATGTTGGGTGGGGGCTGGAACTGCTATTAGCAAACTCCACGTTTGGCATCAAAGCAGGAGTCAGAGAACAGATGGGCAGAGTGCACGACGAGGCATTCAGCATGACAGAACACACACCGCCTCATTGACCTTGCCAAACTTCCCGCTCCCCGTCATATTCAGCCTGATCAACCCCTGCCCTTGATCGAGATAGATGAGATGAAAAGAGAGATGAGGGATGAACAAGTTCAGTGTAACATCTGCCCTTAGCTGGGGCAGGCAGTAAGGCAAGGTGACCATCCAGCTGGCAAGAAGGCTGAGGACAGGAAGCCAATATCTGATTAGATGTTACAGCAGAAATGGCTGAAGCTGATTACCAGTTAGTCCTTTGCTCTGCTGGTCAAGGACACAGATTCCATCCCAGTTAATTTGGCTTTATGCCATGGCCACAGACTAAACCTTTAACCCAGCCAGCTGTCCTCATTGGACGTCCTCCATCAGTCTTGGGAAAGACAGGATGGGAGACAATGTCCAACTCACAGCGTTTCTCGGGGAAATGCTGTGCTGTGAGTGAGTCCATCTGTAGCAGTGGCATGATCAGAAAAACAACTGGGTTCTATTATAAAATTCATCTACTCTTCTCCTTCCTCCCCACATGCCTAAATTTGTTTCTCTATTTGAATTCCCTATTTTTGTTAATAGCACCAGCAGTTTCTCCCCAGTCCCTCAGTTTTAAAACTTTGACATCATTTTTGAAGTCTCATTTTATTAAAAAAAAGACACTTGCACTCAAATGTTTATAGCAGCACAATTCACAATTGCAAAGATGTGGAAACAACCCAAGTCAGTACATGAGTGGATTAATATGATGTGGTATAGGTATACCGTGGAGTACTACTCAGACATTAAAAATGGCGAATTATTAATAATGCCTTTTAAAAACCTGGTAACATCCTGGATGGAACTAGAAACCATTCTCCTAAGTGAAGTATTGCAAGAATGGAAAAAAAAAACACCACATGTACTGTTACACTGGAAATAAATGATCGACACCCAAGTGCCCATCAATACATGAGTGGATTAATAAAATGTGGTATAGGTATACCGTGGAGTACTACTCAGCCATTAAAAATGGTGAACTATTAGTAATACCTTTTGTAGCAACCTGGATGGAACTGGAGACCATGCTCCTAAGTGAAGTATCGTAAGAATGGAAAAACAAACACCACATATACTCATTGTTACATTAGAACTACATGATCAAAACTGATGTGCACATATAGTAGTAAAATTCAGTGGAAATCAAGCAGGTGGGAGGGGGGACCAGGGGAAGGGTAAATTCATACCTAGTAGGTACGATGCACACTATCTGGGTGATGGGTACACTTATAACTCTGACTCAAACTGTACAAAAGTAATTCATTTAACCAAAATGTTTGTACCCCTGTAAAATTCTGAAATTTATCAAAAAATACCCCACCATTTTTGAAGTCTCTCTTTTCTCTACTCCTTACACCCAAGCTAAGCCTTGGTATCACTTCTGAGACATCACTTAGCTTGTCCCTTCTTTTCTGTTTCCACAGTTCTAGTTTAGGTATGTATAACTCTTATATGGAGAGTTCCTCTATTTCTTAGCTAGTTTTGCAGCTTCTACTTTTTTTCTCTCTCTCTAATCCAACTTTCACATCCCTGCAAGAATAATCTTCTTAAAACATCTTCTGATAATTTTATCTTCCAGCTCACGATCCAACAGTGGTTCTCTATTACCTACAACAAGCTTGCAAACTCAAAGACCTTCAGGTCATTTGGATGTGAGACATGACTGAGCACAAGACAATAGGGACAGGGGGCTGTGCAGCTCCTCTGGCAAATGGAAAGTACGAATTCTGCTAAAGGCATTTACATTCCACATTTTTAAAACTACTGTTCTGACCAAATGAACCACAAAATTCCACAAAATAAAGGCCAGATTCTTCAATGTAACATTAAGAGCTTTCCATGCTTAGAGTCCAACCTACTTTTCCAGACCCAGAGCTTTTAATGCCAGTGTGTAGCTCAGATAATCTGTATATGGGACATGTGCTACCACACTTCCACCCCGGGTCCATGATGGATATTGCCACTAACCATGGTCCTTTTTCCTGCTGGGCTCAGATACAGCCTCAGGATCCTCCTCAACACGACACTCCGGAGAGAGCAACTATGAACCGGGGTGCTTACTGTGCCTGTTAGAACCATTGTGTGCTAGCACATGTCTGATCAGCTCCAGCCCAGGCCTAATCCCCTGTGTCCACTGTACCGTGCTTATGCAGACCACGGAGCTTCAGCATTTTGAACTAAACAGCCTGCGTGAGCTGTTTTTCTCTGGTCCACTCTTGGCTACCTCATGGGTTTCTGTGCTGTAGGCTCTGCCCCATTTCCAGTGAGTTGCCCTGCTGGTCACTACGGGTCACGACAGGAGATTGATCCTGATAATTTACTCCAGAGGGAGGCTTGGATGAGGGCCCTGTCTCAGCTAAAGCAGATTTCATGAAAAGCCCCCTGTCCCTCTGCCCCTCCCTAACCCCTGCAGTGGCAAATCCTGGCACCCGATCTCAGAGAGATCCACCCCTCCCTGACGCTGCTGTTTTAGATGAACTCACGTGCAAAACAGCCGGTCCGTAGCATCCAGTCTGTTCGTGGGCTGTTTGTTAATGTCAATTTGCTTATAGGTTCAAGCTCTCTGGAAGCATTGTACGTAATCCAGGCTGCAGGTTGGGTTCGGCTCTGCAGCGTGTGCGGCTCGTGGGAGCTGTATTAACATATGCCGCGACGCCGGGGCGTGTCAGAATCCCAGGTTTCGGCACAAAGTTGTCAGGGTGGGAGTCAGCCCTCGGTTCTTGCTGTGCTCCTGGCTGAAGAATGACCAGACACACCAAAGTGTCAAGTCCAGACTATTATCCTGGTCCTCTCACTCCTTTCTGGGAAAAATCACCAGCAAGGCCAATGCAACAGAGTAACCTCAGGCGGAGGGTTCACAAGAGCTCTTCATTTTAGAATAAAACGGGTCTGTCTCCGAGAGTGGAGAGAGACAGACCAACTCACTCACTGCTAACCCACTCCTTTGGCTTCTCAGATTGTTTCTTTTTATTAGCCTGGTCTGGAGGCGAGCTCTTGGGAGGTGTAGGATGTTATCAAATGATCAACAGGTGTCCTGGAAATTCCATCTGCATATACAGGCTCCCTCTAGGAAAGTCCACCTGGGGGGAGGGCGTGAACCGTAATGCAGACTCAAGCTAATGGCACATTAATTACTCTTAGGTTACTCTAAGTCACTTTCTAAATCTTATTCTGCCTGGGCTGCAGAATTCCTAGATTGAGAACACATTTCCTCCTTTGCCAGGTGTAGCAGTTGCTTGGGACAGGATTAAGGGTGGGGCAACACCAAACTGAAGTGCCCGCTCTTACCCTTCCCAGATGGAGCAATTGCTCAAAACAGCACCAAAACGGAGAACCCTCATCACGAGAAGAGCCAGAGATCCTAACTATCCACCTAACAAGGCCAGACAGGGTGTATGGCAAGATTTCCTCTTTGAGGAGCTCTGTACACCTTGCTTCAGTGACTTGGGATCTGCCTCACTTTTCCCTGTTCGGCTGGGGCCTGCACGTTCCAAAGAACCCGGTTGTCCTCCCTGGCAAGGCTTTTATTCTTTCTCTTAAAGTAACTGACTTTTTTCTTTGTCCTAAGAGAGAAAGTAAGACAGATTCTACTAATGTCACATAAACCAACTCAAAAACTCATGGGAGGGGAAGCAGGGGAAAGAACCATTTATTCTACAACATAGTTGAGACAGCCAGTTTGTCTTCATTTGTGATCCTCTTGAAAGGTCTGAAGCCTGGTACCTGCCATGGTAGACATCTCCCCTGCTTGCTGTGGATGTCATGCCCCAACGACAGCCTCGAATATAGCAAAATTTGATGTGATGCAGCAGGCCTGCTTTGTATGTCGCCCCAAATGCTGCTCCGATTGCCTGTGCACGTTACCATGCCTCTTGCAAAGCCTGAGAGTTGCTGGGTTCCCGGGGCAACCACAGCTAGCAGGGATGAGAGTGAATGTGTGGTGTCGCCAAACGCTGCACCACAGCTGGGAGCCTGGCTGTCACAGACTCGTCCGTGGCCTTTGCCCGCTGAGTGTCTCTTGTCTGTTTATAAGTTCTGGGGATTTTTGGTTGTGTTTTGATTTTTAAAAAATACTTGGGAATAAATTCTGCTATGGACTGAATGTTTGCACCCCTGACAAATTCATATACTAAAGCCCTAATCTCTAATGTGATGGCATTTGGAGATGGGGTCTTTGGGAGGTAATTAGGCTTAGATGAGGTTATGAGGGTGGAGCCCTCATAAAGAGATTAGTGCTCAGATACAAGGAGACATGAAAGAGATGATCTCTCTCTCTCTCTCTCTCTCTCTGCCATATGAGGATACAGCAAGCAGGTGGCTGTCAGCAAATCAGCAGGACCCTCACCAGATACCGAATCTGCCAGAACTTTGATCTTAGACTTCCAGCCTCCAGAGAAGCAAGAAATGAATGTTTGTTATCTATAAGCTTCCTAGTCTATAGGAATTTGTTACAGCAGGGTGAACTGATTAAGATAAACTCCCACAAGAATTAGTTATATTTGAAGGGAAGGAAAGAGGTAAAATCCGTGCTGAGGACTGCTTACCAAAGTGTCTTTTCCAGGGAGAGTGATTATTTCCATCCATACAAAGGGTGGAGAGAGGACATTATATGTGTTGAGAATACCACCTCAGAATGGGAATGTGTTAGTGTTGGTTTTTATCCTTAATAAAGACAAACACAGTGGTGAGATGATGTTTGTAACTGGGATGGCTTCATGAAAAAGGAAGAATTTGATGGAAATGAACCTCCAGAACCACCCATGGTGAACCTCCTTTCACTGCGAGCTTGCTCATCATCGAGAATTCACATCAACTGTGACGATAAGGTCAACCCTGGCTCTGGTCAGCCAGGCCTCCATCTGATCCCTGCCCTGGCTCAGGGCACCTACACTTCGGGGGGCTGAGGTCCAGCTGGAGGGGGCCCGTTAGCCCCGAGGTTCCCAGAATACATGGGGTTGGGTTTTGTAAATACTCGTGAAGGATTTAAAAATAATTTTTATTATTAATCATCTTTCTCTATTTAATGGCCATGATCACTTGTATTTTTTTCATGGAGAAGAAAATACAATTTTACCAAAGGAAGATATTATATACCCCACCCCAACCAACCCCCTCCACAACTCTGTTTGATCACCCATAGGGTAACTCAATATGTAATGCACCAGCAGAAGGAGTCTGCCTGGAAGGGCCTCCCAGCTGAGGATGTGCAGGCTAAGGAGGAAGAGGGCTGAGGGCTGGTAAGGGGGAGACAGAGACCTTTGCTATTCAACAAAATGTTTGCAAAACAACAATCTAGTAAGTATGTTGGAAAGCTGACAAAATTGTGTTCCTCTTCTGATCATTGTAGGGATTTTAGGGTTGTTTTTTTTTTAATAGCTGAAATTTTATTAAGAAATAGCAATACTCAGAAAAGACTTTAGAGAAAAAAAATCACAAGATACTATGAAGGATTAATTAGGAAAAAGCCTACAGAGAAAGTTGTACCATATAACAGCAAACATACAGTGTGGGTCCAATTGCATGCAGATTCTCTTCCGCCTCCGCCACCCTTGAGACAGCAAGTCCAACCCCTCCTCTGCCTCTTCCTCCTTAGTCTACTCAACCTGAAGGCAACAGGATGGATGAAGACCTTTATGATGATCCACTTCCACTTAGTGAATATCAAATACATTTTCTGTTCTTTATGATTTTCTTAATATTTTCTTTTCTCTGGCTTACTTTAAGAATACAGTATATAATATACATAACACACCAAATATGTGTTAATTGGCTGTTTTTGTTATTGATAAGGCTTCAAGTTAACAGTAGGCTATTTGCATTAATAGTTAAGTTTTAGGGAAGTCGAAAGTTATTCATGAATTTTTGACTGCTCGGTGTTGGTTCCCCTAACCCCAGCATTGCTCAGGGGTCATCTGTAATTTCTTTCATGGCATCAGTAGTCAAACTCTTGATATTTCTTGTTCTCTCAAAGCCAACTTTTATATTCATCGTTGTTCAATTTATTTCTCAGCAAATATTTAAGTTTCTTATGTATTGCCATATATAAAGTTACAGCACAGTTCCCATGTTCTGTCTTGTCCTTTATTCCCCTAAATGCTGCTTTAAATGGCAGGCCAGGGTATAGGGTGTTTGATGTTCTCTGAATTAGCATGAGTTCTGGGCTGTAAATAAATCATAAATGTACCACATCATTCATAAATTATTCATTTTTGCTTGTGCTTTCTATAGAACACTATGCATCAAAAACAAACCCAAAGGATTATAAACTTAGATGGTTTCAAATCATTAAAATAGCTGGTTATTCAGCCTCGCAGAAAAAAATGTTTAAAAATCTATGTCTGTGTAAAGGTTCTTACCAGCTGGGAAAAGTAGCAGTCTTCCCTACACTTAACGATGCCACAGAGGAGATGGATAAGGCTGCAGAGAACATGAAGAGCTTAAAGTCCTGATGTTTTGGGTGTGTATATTTCAATTTTTAAAATTGAAGATAATGCTTTCTCATAACATGCATCCTTCTCTGTCTTTGGGCTTGCAGCCCAATTCCGTGGCTGTCTAATAGGACATTTTTCCTCTTTCACAAATAGAGCAAAGGTTGTGCCAAACTTACTAAATACCCAGCTTACTAAGTTCCAAAGCTTCATTCAGAAGTTTTTGGTTGGTTGGTCGCAACAAATTAAACACGTTTTCCCAAAGAAACCAAGAGAGTGATTCTGTCCCCAGGGTAGTTCCCGGCCTATTAACTCACAAGGTACCAGAAATATGGACCTAATGAAACTCTAGAAAGTGATCACAGACAAAATTAAGAATGAATCACCTCTCTAGCAGGTATGATGAAGGAATGGGTGCAACTTCCTGTCGGCACATTTCCTTAGCATCATTTCTTCATCCTTGGCAATCTCCCAAGACATTTAATATAAGTGAAGAGGTTCTCCTGCTCTCTGGGCTCCATTAATACCTAATTTTTATTAATTTAATTTTTTAAAAATTGACAGATAAAATTGTATGTGTTAATATTCCCAATTTTTAAATCAAAGTTTCTTTCTTCTCTGATGCCCCAGGAAACAATACCTCCTGTTCTGGAAGCATTTTCTAATAGTTCTTGCTGCCTATAAAGAAGTAAAAGCTGACCCAGAATTAAACACTCCTTTCTTTTCTCTTTCCCACCTTCTCTCTCCTCTCTCTCTCTCTTAGTTGTTCTAAAGGTAAAGGTTATAAAGAGACTTGATACACAGGGAACTCAGATAAGACCCACCAACAATTCAGAGGAACGTGTTCTCAAGTCTTCTAGTGCCTTGGCCTGACTTGTGCTTAAAATTTTAATCTCAACCATGCCTCTCCCACTCACCCTGTTGGCTTAGAGATAGATTAACTTTCTGGCCTCAGTTTCTTTCTTGGCAAAATGAAGGAAGAGAATACTACCTACCTTGTTGATATTATGCAAGGGTTAAACAGGAGAGTGGAAGTTAAATGTCTGGCATGGAGGAGGTGCTCAAGAAGGGTAGCTATTATTAAATGAGATCATCCTTTTTTTTTTTTTAGACAGAGTCTCACTTTGTTGCCCAGGCTAGAGTGAGTGTCATGGCATGGCATCAGCCTAGCTCACAGCAACCTCAATCTCCTGGGCTCAAGCAATCCTGCTGCCTCAGCCTCCCGAGTAGCTGGGACTACAGGCATGCGCCACCATGCCCGGCTAATTTTTTCTATGTATATTAGTTGGCCAATTAATTTCTTTCTATTTATAGTAGAGACGGGGTCTCGCTCTTGCTCAGGCTGGTTTTGAACTCCTGACCTCGAGCAATCCACCCGCCTTGGCCTCCCAGAGTGCTGGGATTACAAGTGTGAGCCACCGCGCCTGGCCTGAGATCATCCTTGTAAGGCACTTAGCACTGTGCATGTAGTGACAACTGCATAAATATTGAGTGTCAACATCATTGTCGTTATTTACATAATAGATAGTGGTTGTTATTAATATTATTGACATCATCTAGGAAATTCTTCATTCATTGGGAGGTAAAATCAAATGACCCCTACTAATTCAAAAAAATCTGTGACTCTATGGCAGGTATGTTTATTCCATGTCTCTGATACCAGAGACTGATGTGTTATCAGAGATTCTCTTGAAAAGAAAATATTCTTAGGGGATCCTAAGTTATGCTTTTTCCATTGCTAATGGGACTTTCACATGCATTTGCACACGTAGGCAGGTTTGGCCATTAGAGGGCTCCAAGAGGGCAGGTTTGGGAATGCCCTGATTGTGTCAGATGGTTTTGACTATTTATATGGAACTACCTAGCTACAGGGAGTAGAACTATTGTCATCAGCACTGAATTAGGCCAGAAAAGAAAGAATTCAAATCATTCTTTGCATAGCCTTGTAATTTGCACACCCAACCTGGGACCCTCTACAGAGAGCTACAGGGATCTTCCCTGGCCTTTGACCTACTCCACGGGGTTGGTGACATTCCCACCAGGGTGGCTCCATGTGGCACTGCCAGGCAGCTTTCCTGCATCGGCACTTACACCTCCAGAAGGTACCACAGCCTCTTATTTAGGTGCCCCTCTTTTATATAATTGTCTAAAAATAAATAAATTCTACACAATCCCACGTCAAGATCAATTCTGATTATTATAAACTCTCACCTTGTCTTTCACAGCCCAAGTAAGGAGCCCAGACAAGCTCGCTCATCCTTGCTTTCCTCACATTCCCAAGATGTGTTGGTCATTGATCTTCGGCCAGTTCACTGTCTCCCACACCGAACATAATTCTTCATCAAACACTTTTGAGGCCTAATATGTTTCATAATCCAGAATTGTCTGGATTTCAGAAAGGTAACATGGTGTATATACTGTATGTATTTTAAATATCATATACAACTGGACCTGAGGAAGTACCCCATAATCAAAATATTTATATTTTTGTATCATTTTAGTATCAAAGCATATTAATATAAAAGTACTTGTGGGGGGAGGGAGGAAAAGGGCATTTATTGAAACCTTAAAATTTGTACCCCCATAATATGCCAAAATAAAAAATAATCATAATAATAAAAATATATACATGTATAAAAGTAAATGGGATAAAGATCTTACATAACCTCGTATCATTCCTGGTCAGATTTTGCTACCAGAAGAGTTTTTCACAAATTTATAAGAAAACTTTTTTTTTTAAAAGACAACTCTTTTGATTTTGGAATTACAGATAAAGTATTATGGACTTATAACAACAATTTGGTTCATAAAATAACTTTACAGGAGAAACAATTCTTCCATGTCATGTTTCCTTCCAAATGAGTAGAGAGTCCTGTCACCCCCCTGGCCTCTCCCCAAGTCCTGTGCGCCTTCTCGCGGGAGGGGGCCAGGGTAGGGAGGGCAGTGATTACCCGGGTCGGTGGCCTTGGGAAAAATAACCAGGGCATGCTCCACTCGGCTTCCCCAACTGTACTCTTGTAGGGGAACTGGCAATTGGCCTAATTTTGTCACAAATCCCTATTTCTGCTTTAGAATTTATTATTACTACGAATATGATAATAATAGTTTGGCCTCTTTCTGCCACTCTTTGTTTTGTTTCTCAGTTGGTTAAGAACTCAGATGAGAAGGGACCTGACTTCTCAGAGATTCCAACCTTTGGTCTTTGGCTGAGAACTCTGAAAAATTAAAACAGTGATTTAAAGAAATACCACATACCTGTGGAGAGGATTGTGGAGACTTTGGGGTTGCGGCTTGGTCGTGTGAGCAGGGCCTGCAACTTAGGCCATCTGTAGAGGTTTGCAGTAGGCCAGACAGGTGTTTACAGCTGTGCACTTAACCATGACAGCCAGGTTGAGGGGTTCTCCATAGCGCAGCACTTCACTGTCCTTATCTGTTTACACAGTTGCCCTCCTCTGTTATATGCCGGCCCATTGAAAGCCAGGATCTAGGCCCGGCACGGTGGCTCACGCCTATAATCCTAGCATTCTGGGAGGCCGAGGCAGGCGGATTGCTTGAGGTCTAGGAGTTTGAAACCAGCCTGAGCAAGAGCGAGACCCCATCTCTACTATAAAAATAGAAAGAAATTAATTGGCCAACTAATACATATAGAAAAACTTAGCCAGGCATGGTGGCGCATGCCTGCAGTCCCAGCTACTCGGGAGGCTGAGGCAGGAGGATTGCTTGAGCCCAGGAGATTGAGGTTGCTGTGAGCTAGGCTGACGCCACGGCACTCACTCTAGCCTGGGCAACAAAGTGAGACTCTGTCTCAAAAAAAATAAATAAAAAGAAAGAAAGAAAGCCAGGATCTAGCATAGTGACATTCAGTGGACACTCAATGAATGTTTATTGAATGAATAAAAACACTGCCTGTGGCCTCCCAAAGAAAAGCCTTTTTACCAAAAACACCACTTTCTTCAGCGGGGCAAAGCACTCCAGAGCACCAAGATTCAGTGTGGTGACCACTGAAATTTTATGACCTGCTGCCCTTGTCCTAGAAACAGGGAGATTAAAAATAATATAAATGTTGGCCGGGTGCGGTGGCTCACGCCTGTAATCCTAGCACTCTGGGAGGCCGAGGCGGGTGGACTGCTCGAGGTCAGGAGTTCGAAACCAGCCTGAGCAGGAGCGAGACCCCGTCTCTACTATAAATAGAAAGAAATTCATTGGCCAACTAATATATATACAAAAAAAAAAATTAGCCGGGTATGTGGCACATGTCTGTAGTCTCAGCTACTCGGGAGGCTGAGGCAGGAGGATTGCTTGAGCCCAGGAGTTTGAGGTTGCTGTGAGCTAGGCTGATGCCACGGCACTCAGTCTAGCCTGGGCAACAAAGCGAGACTCTGTCTCAAAAAAAAAAAAAAATAATAATAATATAAATGAAAGAAAGGGGAAGGAAGAAAAGCAGGAAAGAGAGCTACCCAGCCTGTGAGAGTCACTGTCTCCTTTTTCTCATAGCCAAGGTAAAGTAGAGAAAATTACTCAACAGGACTCCTAGCCCCCACCCAATGCTATTTTTGAAGGGAAAAATGTAGAGTGTGGAAGAGAAGCTGAGGACACGTGTGAGGGTGTGTATGAGAGAGGCGAGCAGAGCAAACTTGCAACTGAGCGAGGCAGCTTGCATGGAACAACAGATAAACTGTGTGTGAGAGAGAGACAGAAACAGGAAGGAAGAGTGGGAAGGACATAGATCATATAGTGCCCAGCATTAGATTAAGAATATTCCCATTATCACCAGAAGTAGAAACCTTCAGAACAAAATAAAACAACCACCTCATAAAGGTTAAACAAACAAGCATCCCCAGCTGCCTTTGATTAAGGCCTGCTGACCTCGTCTGGAAGCCATGGTGGTAAGATATAACCGGTCTACTTGCAGTCTCACGCTTATACCTGGACCAATGGGGCCCCCTGCCTCAAGGGGTCCCAGGGTTTGGACATCTTCCTTGAATCTTTGGACATCTTCCTTGAATCTTCAAGGACATCATTCTTGAATCTTAAGGGTCCCTCTGGTGACTGGGACCAGCCAGGACCAGCGGTAACATCTGGGCAGGTGCAATAAGCAGGGACTAGACTCACCTATGGTGACATCCTGGCTTCTATGTCAGGGAGCAGCATGGTGAGCAGATGTTTCCTTCATGGGATCACATGAGATTGGTCCACCAGAACAATGCTGACAAGCTGATTTGGGGTGACTCCAGGTGTTTACATACACAGAGTCCCTACAAAAATACTTGTCTGGCTCCCTTACACACTTAGGGTCACCTGCCTGTTGGTTCTGCTCCTCCACAATCATATTATTCCCAAGAAAGAAGAAAGGCAGAGGAAAGCCTCCCTAACCAGTCAAAGAGGGAATTATTGAAATAAAGGGACCACATTTCACAGAGGAAATTGTAGAACTCAAGAAGTGTATCTCGAGTTTTGGGCAAAAAGAATTCAGGAATTTTGCAAAGAAAATACCCGAGTTGTAGAATACATCTTATAACAATCTTGGCCAGCATATGACTGATTTGGAGAAATACATGAGAAATTGCAAAATTTCCCTAAAAATGGAAACTTAAGGGCTCTGGTTGACTGAATAAAAACTATGCTCTCAATGAGTAGGAGGTGGGAAGAATAAAAGGCAGAATAAAATGAAGAAAAAGATCAAGAATCAGGACCTCGTAGGGAATAAACATGCCATTATTTTGGGAAGATGGGTTGTCAGGAAGCGGAAATTGGGAGTTTGAGTGACTGTTATAAGTAGAGGAACAGCGCTGGGTCCAACACCTTCCAGAACGTCGCCTATGCCCATGAGGAGAGCACAGCCTATGGGGTTCTTAGGCTTCAGAGAGGGGTGGCTCATTGGAATGGAAATGTCAGGGTCTCAAGGCCTCAGTCCTGATCTGTAGTTCTCCCTGGGGCCCAGAACTCTGCATTGAAACAAGCTTGCCAGCTGATTTTGATACAGATGGTCCAAGGACCACACTCTGGGAAACACAGGCATGAAGTCAGGAATTTTTTCTAAAGATTAAAAGAAAAACATGTTGCAAATGCAAACACGGGCACTTTCTCTGGGTCACAAGGTTAAATTCCAGGCTCTTGCACAGTCTGCTTTGGGTCCTGTCTGCAACTCTCTGCCCATCCCTGCACCCCAGGTCCCAGCCCTCCCCTGCCGTGGCCCCCAAGCCCACAAGCTGCTTGCATGATAATGAAGCCTGTGTCTGAATGGAAAGGCTATTTTCTCTCAGGCAAACAGTTCTTCTAGAACACTGTGTAACTGTTTTGTTTCCCCATGAAGAGCACTAGGAAATACTGTGAAATTTCTGGGTTCAGAAAGGCAGAAAGCACCAGAAAGTCGAGCAGCAGCTCCATTTTTGCACATGTCACTGCAAAATTAAATAAACAAACATTTTTAAAATACCTTCCCCCAGCAGTCAAAATACAATTACTTATGCCAAAATTTGCCATGTAATAAATTAAAATGATCAAGAAAAACCCTGTAATTGGCAAAGACTATTCAAGAAGCTGCAGAATGCAAACAGCCTCTTTCTAATCCTAAGGGTAGTGGGAGACAGACAACCTGTCTACTCCAACTGGCCCTCAGAATGTGTTTGTTTACAAGTATGAAGTCCATTTCCTTTTTTGGGTTTTTAAAATTAATATTTGGCATTTATATGTCCAAAGTAATGAATGGGTTTGAAGTTTATTTGATTCAACAGATATTTCTGTTGTCTCAGGATTTCAGCTGAAATCCAAGGCTGAGAACAATAGCTACACTGCAATTTCTAAAGAGAGAAATGCTGGACACATCTACTCAGGATTGCTAAGAGTGGCCAGATCTGATCATGCTGCCATCAGCCGGTCACCACCCCCAGCTTGTCTGAGAACAAGCTAGAGATGTGGTGGAGCAAAGGGGCTTTCTTTAAAGAGAGCTGTCATAGAGCGGACTCTGGAATGTCCCTCTACCCCAGGCCAAGTGAAGGAAGCGGCCAGAAAACCTCTCAGAGCTGGGGTGTGGTGTCTGCCACAAGGAGAAAGGGACAGCTCACCAGGTCCCCAGCGAGATGCTCACTGAGTACACCAGTTCCGCCACCACAGCAGGGAATCTGCATGTGACCACAAGAGTTTAGAGTGTGCATGATGAAGACAGCGCTGGCTGGAACTTTCCCCGGTGCAGGGGGAGAAGAGTGGTTGCAGAGGGCTGGGTGTGACAGAGGCAAGCTTGCATGAGGCCTCCAAGGTCAAGGGGACAGCAGGGAAAGAGGCAGGGCACAAGAGAAAGGGCTGAGAGGAAATTACACAGAGTGCATGGCATGTATCAGAGAATGCAGCGGCGTGGAAATATGGAAGTGGGCATGGGGGGTGGGAATCCTCAAACTCACCCGTGAGTATTCCTCACAAGAAAAATGAGCCAGTTGTGGAGCTTTTTTCATGAGGGAGAAAACATCCAACAATCAGGAGATATGTTCAAACAACACTGGCTGAATAGTATTTTGCCGCTTTTCCTATCATCCTTCCTCCCTTCCACCCCTTGCGGTGAATGTGGAGGCATTGCAGGAAAAGGGAACAGTGTCAGCAAACGCAGGGAGGTGGAAAAGTCAGGAGGAAATAGTGGCACAGAAGCACTTTTCCGTGGTCATCCGTAGAAGATGCTATAGGGAGGTCAGAAATGAGAAACAGAATTGAGTGGTGCTTGAATGGGAGGCAGGATTTGTATTTATTTCTTGGCAGCAACAGGAAAATATTGGCAGTTTTTAAGGGGTCATAAGACATGATCAGAGCTGAGCTTTGGAAAAAAATTAATCTGGCAAGATATGGAAATGGGATGGATGGAACGGGAAGGTGACTGAGACGGGGCAGGAAACAACAGGTCATGCTACAATTCAGGTGAGAGAGGCCGTGAGGTTGGGACAGGCCGAGGCAGCAGAGATTGCAGGAAGCGCTATGAAAGCGCTCAGGGAGGTGGCGCCTACAGGCCCCAGGCCCGCGTGGTTGTGAGACAAGGGAGCCTTCCAAGTGTCAGGCCCTGCTGACTAGAAATGGAAAATAGTGGAAGAGGAGCTAGTTTAAAATGGATAAGTTCTAAACTTGAAGTTCAACCTGGTATCTGGATTTATAACTAGATAGCGATGTCTGGATAGAGGAAGGGTCTGGAAATAGAGTTAGCTGTCTCTTGATCGCAGAGTTGCCTCCTCCATGGCTGAAGCTGTCCCTTCATGGCTGTCTCAGGGTGGTTTGGGGAGGAGGGAGTAGCTGGGCGGTGGCAACAGAGGAATGGCAGAGAAGGGCAAAGAACGTGGTTCAGCCGAGACACTAACTCTGGAAAGAACTGGTTCTGAAGAAACCAGTGTGCTTGAGACTTTCTCTTGTTTTCTCCAGTGCTGCCTTGAGCCATGAGCCCCTAGGTCTTTCCCAATACCTCCCAAGCTTCCCATCTTGACTTTGCTCAAAAACAGGAAGATATGCAGCTGAGAGTCATGTAGACATCCTGGGTTCAGAGAGACTCTGCCACTTTAAACATGGCTGACTGGGCAGCATTTCTTAACTTGGTCTCAGTTGAGAGAAAGAGAAAGAGAAGAAAGAGAAGAAAGGGAGAGAGAGAAAGGGAGAGGAAGGAAGGAAGGAAGGAAGGAAGGAAGGAAGGAAGGAAGGAAGGAAGGAAGGGAGGGAGGGAGGGAGGGAGGGAGGGAGGGAGGGAGGGAGGAAGAAAGGAAGGAAGGAAGGAAGGAAGGAAGGAAGGAAGGAAGGAAGGAAGGAAGGAAGGAAGGAAGGAAGGAAGGAAGAGGGAAGGAAGGAAAGAAAATTAATAGCATGTGTGTGTGTGTGTGTGTGTGTGTAGAAGAAATGACATAATGCGTAATAAAGCACCCGGTAGAATGACTGGTAAATATTAAATCCTCAACAAATGTTAGCTCCCACCTCCTGTGCCCTGCGTGTGTCACTAGTAGAGAGGAGAAGCCCTCAGTAGAGCAGCGCTGAGCTGCAGGGTGGAGACCTGCCTTCTAGCCCTGGGTCAGCTATTCGGTAGGTTATGACCCAGAACTAGTCCCTCAACTAGGGCCCTCTGTCTCAGGTTCCGCACCATTAAATTGAGAGAGCTGGCCAAGATCAATGTTTGCTAATTTCTACCACTAATAAATTTTTTAAAATTTTATATAGTTGAGGTATACAACATGATGCATTGATATAGAAACGATCACTACAGTCAAGCAAATTAACATATCCATCATCTCACAGTTACTTTTTAAGTAGTAAAAACCTAAACCCTGCTCTTTTATCAAATTTCCAGTATTCGATACAATATTACTAACTGTAGTCCTCATGCTGTACATTAGCACTCTAAGTTACTCATCCTACATAACTGTAACTTTGTACCCTTTCATCTCCATCTCACCTTTCTCCCCCCCCCTTCTACTCTGTTTCATGGATAAGTGAGATCATGCAGTATTTTTATTTCTGTGTCTGGATTATTTCAGTTAGCATAACGTCTTCTGGGTTCAACTATGTGTTACAAATAGCAGGATCTCTTTCTTCTCTAAGGCTAAGTAATATTTCATTGTATATATGTACGATAATTTCTTTATCCATTCATTCATCAATGGACACTTGGGTTGTTGCCATATCTTGGATTTGTGAATAATGCTGCAATGAACATGGGGTGCAGATAGCTTTACATGGTGGTGATTTCATTTCCTTTGGTTGTATACCCAAAAGAGGGATTGCTGGATTATATGGTAATTCTGTTTCTAGTTTTTGAGGAACCTCCATACTGTTTTCCATAATGGATATACTGATTTACATTCACCAACAGTGTACAGAGGTTTCCTTTTCTCCACACTCTTGCCAACACTTGTTATCTCTTGTCTTTTTGATAATAGCCATTTTAATAGGTGTGAGATGATATATCATTATGGTTTTGATTTGCATTTCCCTGATGATTGATGACTAGTGATGTTACCACCAAGGAAGGATTTATCCTTTCTTCATGCCTTCTATACTTTGGAAGATACCTTTTTTTTTTTTAATCAATCAGCAGTTGTTAAATAACTGATTCATTTCCTGTGTGATCACCAGTGTTATTAAACTGGACTAATATTAATATTGCCCAAAACAGCTTTATAGACTTTATATAAGAAAATAAACAATAGCTATTAGGGTCTTAAATTAAGAAAATCAGCATGCAGACACTATTATAACCATCTTGGAACGTCAAATTCCAGTTTAGACACCACTAGACAAGCCAGTCCTTGAGATTCTCTCTAACACTCTCTGAATCCATGAATAGTTTGGGGTTTCTATTGTGTGCCATTTAGAGGATTCAATCATTTGCTTTGCCATTAAGGGTAGTAATTTAATGTAGTTAGGAAGATAAAACTAAGATAGGAAGCAGTTAGAGACCTATTAGGCACTAGACTGAGCATGAGAACATTCAATACTATGGGCAGTCAGAAAAATCAGTGTGGGCTGAGGTAGTCAGACCCAATCAGTGTTAGACAAGGTAGAATTTCTCTGGTTCTATAGTGATGATTAGTTTTTAAGTAGCCTGAAAGGGCAAGTGAGGGCATTCAAGGATTGAATAAGAGAAGAATTTCATCATAGGATGCAAAGAAAAGAGAGGCCAACAGGAGAGAATGAATGCTCTCATATTCCCAATCCTTTTTCCAAGAAAAAAAGGTGTCTACTTCTACACCATTACTTCTGGACTTACAGGATAAAATCCAAAGGGTTTTGTGATTTTTACCTATTATTTCCTCTCAGTTTCATTTCCAGCCACCTTCTCATCCCAAACTCCATACCCCAGTCATCTCAGAAGATGGTATTCCACACACCAAGAGTCTCGAGCCCCAAACCCTAAGCGTCATCTTCATTCCTCCCTTACCCTCCCTACCCTCTCTTCTCCTCACCAGACAATCACCTATAGACTCCATCTCTAGAATTTCCACATTATCTTTATCATCAAAAGCTACAGAATGAACTCCAAACCTCTTATCCTGGCATTCAGACTCTTGGTAATCTATCCCCTGGTTACTTTTCTCATCTCATCTCCATTGGTTTCCTTCCTCCCAGCCTTGGTATTATTAAATATATGTAGAAATTCAACTGCCAGAGAAATCATGGCGGCAGCAAGACCAGGTATTACAGAGAGGATGAGAGCTTAAATTAAGGCAGTGGTAATGCAGATAGTAATGCAAATACGGACTTGAGAAATACTGAGTGGGTAGTACAGAGACAACTTAATGGCTAATTAAGTTTAAGGATAAAGAAAGAGGCAAAGCTAGAATAATGATGATGCCAACAACTATGATGATGGTGACAATAGCAATGATTACAATAATAGTAAACATTTTTCTGTACACTTACCACATATGAAGCATTACTTTTGACAGTTTATATGTGTTAACGCATTAAATCTTCCAAACAACCCTATGAAAGAAGAGCTGTTTTTATCCACACTTTACATATAGGGAAACTGAGGCACATAGAAATTAAATGGCTTGTTCAAATTAATACAGGCTACTCCTATACAGTTTGTCTTTAAAACCATTCACAACTACACATAGCACAAAACTGCCTCCTTTGCCATATCAAACCAATTGCCATCTCCTGAGCATGCTATACTCCTTTGAAATCTTCTTTGCTCCTTCTGTGTAAAATACCCTCATCCTTTCCTTTGAAATGGAAACCTTTAGGACATATCAAATGTGACCTACGCTGGGCAGTCCTCTCTGTGACATCCCCCAAGCAGGGTTATTTGCCTTCGATTCTGTTCTACCATTATACAGTGTGCATAGTCCTATTGGCGAACATATGACACCATGTGCCAGTTACTTCTTAGCACATCTCTCCCACCCACAGCTAGACTGTGAGCTCTATAAAGCCAGAGTCTGTGTCTCATTCATCTCTCAACCCCCAGAATCTAGCATAGTTCCTGAGCCATAGTAGGTACTCAGTGTTTGTTGAATGAATGAATGAATGAGTGAGTGAATAAATGAATAAAAATGTGGAAGTGGGAGTTATCCACCCTGCCATGCTACGAATGGTGCTGGTGTGAGCTCTTAATGCAGGACTGAGACAGAGACGGACATCAGTGGTGGGATCAGAAGAATCAAGTGGAGAGGCCAGAGATGAACTTGAGAGGGGCATGCCTGAAGAGGTTAGCAAGATCACTCCCAGAATAGCCAAGTGGGGGAGGTCAAAGTCTAGGAGCAACTGTGGGAGGTGAATGCAATGGGAATGTCTTAAGATCAAATCTGAAAAGAGGAACAGACAGATGTTACCCTTGTTTCTGGGCACTGGTTTCATCAATTCCCCAGCCGTTAAATTCCTGGAATATGGTGGCTGTTGACATATTCCGCTTTTCCCAGAACTTCTGAAAATATGTGAACTGTGGGATAGATACCATTACCAAATAGTTATCTGGAGAAGAAATCAACCTTTGCAAATAGCATACAACAAAGATCAAGTCGACGTTTCCACAGTGGAAGCCAAAATTGCTTAAACCCTAAAATATTATCTCAAATATTCATCCCATTCATGTGGCTGAATGAGTGGTCTTTATCATTCATGTCTCACCACCCACCATTGTATTGTGGAAATTATTATTATTATTATTATTATTTTGAGACAGGGTTTTGCTCTGTTGCTTGGGCTAGAGTGCCATGACATCAGCCTAGCTCACAGCAACCTCAAACTCCTGGGCTCAAGTGTTCCTCCTGCCTCAGCCTTCTGAGTAGCTGGGACTACAGGCATGTGCCACCATGCCCGGCTAATTTTTTCTATTTTTAGTTGCTGAACTAATTTCTTTCTATTTTTTTTTTTTTTTTTTTTTTAGTAGAGATAGAGTCTCGCTCTTGCTGAGGCTGGTCTCAAACTCCTGACCTTGACTTTGTGAATGTCAAGAATTGTATTTACTCCATAGTCTTATACTCAAACATCCATTTCCTATATTTTGGAGTCACTTTATCTGGAAACTTAATATTAAACATTCTTCAACCCAGTCAGGATCTCTAATCTACTGATCCTATCATCTTTTTACTCCCCCAAATCCCCTTTATGTCCTCACTTCCAGGGCCAGGACTAGGGGAGACAGGGGGAGCCTAGAGTGTGACATCCAAGGCGGCATCCACTGGCAGGGTCCCGCGACTTTGTCTCCTTAAGTGTTCCTGCCCCCAGGCACCCACCCTGGGCCTAACCCTCCTCCCAATCCAGCTCACTTCTTGTCTTACCTGGGTCAGAGGATATGACCCATTATAATAAACGCCCTCCATCTCCCTCATCTCCCATCCAGGTACTAACCAGGCCCAACCCTGCTTAGCTTCCAAGATCAGACAAGATGGGTCTCATTCAGGGTGATATGGTTGTAGACAACCTCCTTCCTCTTTGTCTGCTAAAACACCACTCTGGTCAAACCCAATGCTCGGCCCATTCGAGCCAGCACCTGAGAGGCTGAGCGTGGCTGGAGGAAACACCCTTATACTCATTGTTCTCATGAACACTAACCTCCCAGGGGCCTTTACTGCTCCTCAGTAATCTCTCCACATTTACTGGTCCAGCGGTTCTCAAAGTCAGTTTCCTGGTCCAGTAACATCCACATCACCAGAAGTTTGGTAGCAAAGCAAGTTCTCAGACGCGCTGAATTGGAAACTCAGAAGGCAGGGCCCAACCCCTGCTTAATCAGGCCTTCCAGGTGATGCCCATGTGCCCTCGAGTGTGAGAACCACTTCCCTAGTCAACTTATTTTCCTGCCCTTGAGACGATTTTTTTACCTCTCCTCGCTCCTCTAACCTCAAATAGTAGCCCTTCCTCCTTCACATTCACGACTTCTCTCTTGAATTCTTAATTCACTGAGAAAACCAGAAGAGAACTTTCATCTCCCAAGAAGGCTGTGCCTCACACCTGGCCTGCCTCTTGCTAAAATACACCTGGCTGCTCCTCAGATTCCTGAGAAGTGGGTCCCTGTTTCTGTCACCCACTCGAGCACTCAGATCCTGCAGCTGTGGCCTCTCTCTCCCTTCCTACTGGGTTAGTCCCATCGGCATTGTGTTATCTTCCAATCTCTGTTTAAAAAGAAAGAAAGAAAAAATAAATGCTCCCTTAACCCCACATCCACTTTCAACCACTGCCCATTTCTCTGATCTCCTTTGAGCAAAACTTCTCAAGCCCTCTCTTTAGTCACTGTCTCCAATTCCTCCTCACTCGTTTTCTTACGGATCAACTCCAACCAGGCTTCCATGCCTGCAACTCCACTGAAAGTGCCATTACCCGTCCTTCCAATAGCCAAACCCAGGATCAATTCCAAGTCCTCATCTTACCACCTTGAGGTGCTTTCTGCAATTTCCCTTGAGGGCATCGTGCCATTTTGGTTCTCTCTTACTTCACTGGCTGCTTCCTCTCAAGCTCCTTTGTCCTGTACCTTCCTGACATCTGAATACTGAAGCACCCAGAGCTCTGGCTTTGGTCACTCTCTGTTCTTTGGCTACCCTCTCTTCCCAGTGGTCTCACTCAAGCCTATGGCTTTAAATGCCACTCATATACTAATGACTCTCAAATTGAACTCTTCCATGATGTGTACAGCCAGCCACTTACTTTCCATTGCTACATCGCCAATATATCTTATATCAATATATCAATATTCCCACCACCCTCCACCCCCATCCAACTTCTCCTCCAGCCCTATGGAACTCTGTCAGTGGCAATGCCACCCTTTCAGTGGCTCAGGACAAAACTTTGAAGTCATCCTGGATCACTCTTTCTCTCTCACATCCTACATGCATTCGTTCAACAAGTCCTTTTGGCTTCACCAATAAAATACGTCTGGAGCCTGACTGCTTGTCACCACCTCTGCAATAGCCACACACCCAAGCCACCAGCATCTCTGTCCTAGATTGTCACAATAGCCTCCTAATGAGTGCCCCCGCCTCCACTCTTGCCCCCCACATGCTATTTTTCACACAGCAGCTGGAATGATCCTTGTAAAAATATAAATCAGATCACATTACTCCTCTGCTCAAAGCCCTCCAGTGACACGTCGTCTCACTGAGAATCTCAGCCAGCTGCATGGCCACGCTGACAGTGGCACACCCTGCACCTTCTGGTGTCACTCCCTCCGGCTCCCCAGCCCCTCTGGCCCCTTGCAGTGTCTGGACAGGTTTGGTACTTGCTGTTCTCTGTGCTTTGAATGTTCTTCCTCAGATACTCACACTGCTCCCTTAAGTCTCTGTCCCAACCTCATTTCATCAGAAAAAGCTTTCTCTCTCCCCCTTAGATAAAAGAGCAGCCACACCCCAGGGAAGCCTGCCAGGGGTCCTATGCAGGGAGGCAGTGTGGAGCCTGCCATGTGTTCACCAAAAGCCATTCTCCCTTTCTTAAAGAGGTTCCTCTTGCATGTAGCCTGCATTTAGCCAGGCCTATGACTACCGATCTAGAAGCTGCATTTCCTGGTTGCCCTCATGGTGAGGTGTGACCATGTGACTACAGAATGTAAGTGGAACTTATGTATGCAACTTCTATTCAATGGCTTAGAAAAAAAATGTGACTTCCCTGGATTTCCACTCTTTGTCTTATTTGTGAATGAGACTATAGACTTCTCTGCAGCCCATCCTTGACTGTAGAGGAAGGCACGGAAACAAGATGAAAGGAGCTTGAATCCCTGCATGACCATGTGGAGTCATCTCACCTTCCTGGGCTACTCACCTCAGGACTATTGTGTGACAGTGAAATAAACCTCTGTATCATTGGTCTCTGAATTTTGGAGACTCTTTGTTATGGCACTTCTGCCTTTGTGCTAACACAGACAGCAAAATATCTTCTGTGGACCCATGACTAATAGTGTTGTTGTATAAACTCTTATTATAAAAACTTTACAAATAAAAATTTAAAAATCAAATAAAAATAGCAAAATTATTAAACCTGTGTAGCCACCTGGTTTTAGATTTTTATTAACTTTTTGGCATATTTACTTCATCTATTTTTTTCTAAGAGGCTTTTAAAAAGAGTCAGGCTTTATTTTAGGTCAGCATCTGTACTTTTGGCATTGTAAAACTGATGGTTCTTTCAAACTTTGGTAAATGTCTACATATGAACTTCTTGTATCAGTGAGGAAATCAGAGAAAATGGTGCTGGGTTTTTTTTTCCTTGTAAGTTAACAACAGATGGAGAGAAAAACCATAGGGAGTGGAATATGAGGCGCATTGAGAGTTTAGCGGGACCAGGAAGTCTGAGCAGGAGTGACTATAGCAAGGAAGGTACCTTGGGGCTTGCAGAAATCTTGGGAAAAGCACTGAACTATCCTCAGTATGAAGGATAAGGACTTCGGCCGTTTTTATTTAAACATTAAATATATAAACAACTACATAAGGCTAGAGTATTTAGAGATACCAATATAACAATCAGTATGTGCTTACTATATACAGTCATACCTCAGAGATATTGTGAGTTCAGTTCTAGACCACTGCAATAAAGCAAATATTGCAATAAAGTGAGTCACAAGAATTTTATGTTTACACTATTCTGTAGTCTACTAAGTGTGTAATAGCAATATGTCTTTAAAAAGTACATGCCTTAATTAAAAATAGTAATACTTTATTGCTAAAAAATTCTAGTGATCATCTGAGCCTTCAGGGAGTTGTAGTCTTTTTGCTGGTGGAGGGTCTTGCCTCTACATTGATGGCTGCTGACCAATCAGGGTGGTGGTTGCTGAAGGTAGCTGTGGCAGTTTCTTAAAATAAGACAATGATAAAGTTTGCTCCATTAATTGACTCTTCCTTTCATGAAAGATTTCTCTATAACATGCAATGCTATTTGATAGCATTTTACCCACAATAGAACTTCTTTCAAAATTGGAGTCCATCCTCTCGTACCCTGCTGCTGCTTCATCAATTATGTTTATGTAATATTATAATTTTTTTCTTGTCATTTCAACAATATTCACAGCATCTTCACCAGGAGTAGTTTCCATCTCCAGATATCACTTTCTTTGTTTATCCATAAGAAGCAACTTCTCAACCATTCAAGTTTTATCTTGACATTGCAGCAATTCAGTCACATCTTAAAGCTCCACTTTTGATTCTAGTTCTCTTGCTATTTCCACCACATCCACAGTTACTTCCTCCACTGAAGTCTTGAACCCCTCAAAGTCATCCATGGAGGTTGTAATTAACTTCTTCCAAACTCCTGTTAATGTTGATATTTTTACCCCTTCCCATGAATCACAAATGTTCTTCATGGCAACTAGAATGTGAATCCTTTCCAGAAGGTTTTCAACTTACTTTGCCCATGTCCACCAGAGAAATCACTATCTATGGCAGCTATAGCTGCATTACAAAATGTATTTCTTAAAGAGTAAGACTTGAAGGTCAAAATTACTCTTTGACCCATGATCTGCAGAATGGATGTTGTGTTAGCAGGCATAAAAACAACATTCTTCTCTGTACATCTCCATCAGAGCTTTTGGGTGGTGATGAGGTACACTGTCAATGAGCAGTACGATTTTGAGAGGAATCTTTTTTTCTGAGCAGTAGGTCTTAACAATGGGCTTCAAATATTCAGTAAAAAATACTGTAACCAGGGCCAGGTGTGGTGGTTCACACCTGTAATCCCAGCACTTTCACTTTGGGAGGCTGAGGCAGGAGGATTGCTTAAGGCCAGGAGTTTGAGACCAGCCTGGGCAACAGAGCAAGACTGTCTCTTAAAAAAATTTTTTTAAAAAGAGTGCTATAAACAGATATGTTATCATCCAGGCTTTGTTGTTTCATTTATAGAGCTCAGGCAGAGTAAATTTAGCATAATTCTTAAGGATCTTAGGATTTGGGGAATAGTCAATGAGCATCAGCTTCAGCTTAAAGTCATCATATTAGCCCTTAACAAGAGAGTCAGTTTGTCTTTTGAAGCTTTGAAGCCAGGCATTGATTTCTCCTTTCTAGCTACGGAAGTTGTACATGGCATCATCTTCCAATTGAAGGTGGTTTTGTCTCCATTGAAATTCTATTGTCTAGTGTATCCTAGACACCTTAGTGTATCCTAGTGTAACCACCTTCATCAATGGTCTTAGCTGGAGCTTCTAGATAACTTGCTGCAGCTTCTCCATCAGCGCTTGCTGCTTCACTCGTACTTTTATGTTATGGAGATGGCCTCTTTCCTTAAATCTCATGAGCCAACCTCTGCCAGCTTCAAACTTTTCTTCTGCAGCTTCCTCACCTCTCTTAGCCTTCATAGGATTGAAGAGAGCTAGAAGCTTGCTCTGGATTAGGCTTTGGCGTAAGAGAATGTTATAGCTGGTTTGATCTTCTATCTAGAGACCACTAAAGCTTTCTTCATATCAGGACTAAGGCTGTTTCACTTTTTAAAAATCATTCATATAGTCACTAGAGTGGTACTTTTAATTTTCTTCAAGAACTTTTTCTTTGCATTCACAACTTGGCTGTTTGGAGTAAGAGGCTTGGGTTTCAGCCCATCTGAGATTTTTGACATGCCTCCCTCACTAGGCTTAATCATTTCTAGCTTTTGATTTGAAGTAAGAGACTTGTGCATCTTCCTTTTGATTGAACACTTACAGGCCATTGTAGGGTTATTAATTGGCCTAATTTCAATATTGTTGTTTCTCAGGGAACAGGGAGGCCTGAGGGGACAGAGAGAGATGGGGGGAAGGTCCAGTCGGTAAAGCAGTCAGACAGCATTTACACACACATGACATATATCAATTAAGTCCACTGTCTCACATGGGTGAGGTTCCTGGTGCCCCCAAGCAATTACAATAGTTATATCAAAGATCGTTAGGCACAGATCACCATAAAAGATATAATAATAATGAAAAATTTGAAATATTGCAAGAATTACAAAAATGTAACACAGAGGCATGAACTGACCACTTGCCATTGGAAAAATGGCACCAGCAGACTTGCTCCACAGAGGGTTGCCACATACCTTCAATTTGTGAAAAACACGGTATCTGAGGAGTGCAATCAGGCAAAGCACAATAGAAGGAGGAATTCCTATATGTGAATGAAGAATGAATGAAAGAATGAATCTGGTACTGTACTACTGGATGCAAAACCAGTTTTGGTATTTAAATCACAGAGGACCATCCCAGACCACGAAAAATAAATGAGGCATGATTTACAGTCAACTATATGACTCCTCTCAGTCTTCCTACCTTTAACCTAGAATTTTATCTGGTGCTCCTTCACCTGGGCCTGTATTGAAACTTCATTTGGCTTTGCCTTTGCAATTACTGACTCTCAGCTTCTGTCTCTACCTTTTTCACAACTATGAATGGGGAAGTTATCCAGGGCTGATCCTCCACTTGCTTGTGAGGTATTTAATCTGCTTTATTTGACCATCTTTTCTCCCAATAAGAAGCAAGGAAATCCACCATGAGCTCTAAGGAGCAACCACACCAGACCTTGAGAATTTTTATTTCTTGAACCCTTGCCTAACGAGCAGTGTACACTGTGCTTCCTCATACAAAATGCCGGGATGGAATACTGAAAGTAAGTACACATGTCCAAGAGGCAGGTGGGGGCCAGATAACAGGGATGGTGGTTTATAAGGTTTTTCTTCATGATTTTCAAATTTTCCTAGTTGGGGCTACTACAACATCCACATTCAGATGTTCTATTTTCCCTGATTTTGAAATCTATAAATCTATTCCCTCCCCCTGCAGAAACCCTGGTTTTTGAGATAGGTCTCCATCTGCATGTGCATCTCAAGGTGAGGTGCTGAGGGCTTGTAATGAGATTTTCCAGTGTGCTTGGCTAACCTGTCATACTAAAATTCGTGGGGAAAACTAGAAATTTAGATGGTATTATGTTGTCACAATGACCATAAATTGAGTTGGGGGTCTGTATGAAAACAGAAGAATATTCTTGGTTTAGGGGTAAGTTATGATGCTCTATTTGGCAGGCAATTTCTCAAACTCAGTGATTCATATCCCATATCTATTTAAGCCAGTCTGTGGATCCTGTAGAAAAGATCAAGTTGTACAGATTGAATTCTTTCAAAATCTCTGGAGAAAGGACCCTTTCAGGGTTATCTGATTCCAACAGGGGCCTGTATCTTTCACTGTCCTTGGCTATTTTGCAAATCTGTAGAGATTGAAACTAACTCGCGCAAGGTTGATGGTGATGAAAATGATTCCTCTTCTTAGAAATACAGATTCATTCTGTCTGATGAAGGTGTACAAACCTCCACTCAACAGAAGAGGCTAGCTTTGCATCAGCAAAATTAATGTAGTATTCCTGATTGCATATTATGTGTTTTTTTTTTCAGATTCTCCTTTGAACCAATTTTTATTTCTCACTGGTTTCTATGTTAAATAATGAATGAAATAAAATCTTTGACATATCTTCATTTTATATTTGTGTAATTTTATATTTTTTTAAAAAAACATTATTTCTGAATATCCTGATTCTCCAGCAACTTAGTTCATCCCCAAAAGTGAGGGTGGCACTGAATAATGAGGGGAGAGCCCTGAGTCTCTGGCTGACCATTTACCCACAAGAGACAGAGTTGACAGAGCTCCTTGAAACGGTGAGATAATGTTTACCCTTATTCCTGGACATAGATTCTCTAGATTTGAGTTTATTTCAGTATATTAAACTCAGTGTTATCAAAACATTATATGTTTGCACAGCCAAATTTGAAGGCTGCTGTGGTTCTCCTTTTTTTTTTTTTTAAATCCTCCATTTTTAAATAGTTCACATATACAATCAAAAAATGGGGAGAAAAATTCTGGTCTTGGAGAAACAGGATAGAAATTGAATGCCAGTGTATCTGTCTCTCATCTCTTAACCTATTTGCGTGTTGATTTCATTCTCCCAGGCTGGCTTCTCCACCAGTTGTGGACCTGCTGCTAGCTTCTCAATATATCTTAACTCATATCCTTTGTGGAAAAAAACCAAGAGCACCATTAGCATAAGCCTTTTTTCAATAATGCCGGCATAAGAAGGAGTGTTCTAACTTGGGAAGGAGGGTGGAATTTTTTATAGGGCTTTAGAAGGCAGGGTCAGCTGAAGTTCAGCTGGTTTCAAGAATATTTGTTCAAAGCTGGTTCTCAGAAAAGGGAGGAATTATTCTTAGCAATTAGCAGTCATTGTTTGGACAATTTGTATTTTACCAAGAGGAGTGGGAGGAGGAGAGAGGGGCTGAGGTGACGCGAGAGGGTTGGCGGGAGGAACAGCTGCAGTGGATGAGGACCGCAGTGGAAAGTTTTCAGTTTTTCGGTGTCTCTTACACCTGCCAGTCTCGGGACCATAGAGACCCTTTCCCCCACCTTCAGCTGGGCAGATCCTAGGGCAGGGATTGATTGATCTGTCTTGGAACACGTGCTTATGCCTGGACCGCTCACTGTGGTCCAGCAGACAGGTGCAAGAAGAGGCTGTTCCTAGTCAGACCCCAAGGCCAGAGCAGGGGGAGGAGGCTCTCTTTACAAAGAGGGAGCAACCTGGCCCCTGAGTGACTTGGCATCACCATGAGCAGGGCAGCCCCTGCCTTCATCCCCATTTGTGTCCACGAAACCCTCTTTTTCCTCTGTCCAGGCGAAAGGCTCAACCTTGCCGGTCAGGGAGACTGCTTAGGGGAGGGCGATCCGAGAACTTTCAGCCTAAGGAGTATACAGCACAAAGCCAGCAGAGGTGAAAGCCTCTCTGCTGCCCAGATTTCTTCTTCTGAAATCTTTAGAACTGTTTAAATGCTCACTGTGGTCGCTGTGTGTACCAGGGAAGGTAAACGAGTCTGGCGTCATCCCAGTACTGGCAGAGCTCTGTGCCCCTCCCATTCTTTTTGCTCTCTTTTTGGCAGTAAAACCTTCTTCAAGTATCCAGTGCCCATTAACCCCTTCTTCCCTACCAAAAAAATAGGACAGATCTGCCCTATGAACATAATTACTGGCAAAAAATTAAGCTCTGGGGAAAGGAAATATTAATATCTGTACTCATCATTCATATTTTGCCAGAAGAGCAGAATAGTTACAATCATGAACCTTAGAGTCTAAATTCCCAGAATTCGAATCCTGGTTTCCCATTTACTTGCTCCGTGACCTTGGGCAAATACTTAACCTCAGTGAGCTCCAGTTTCTCATTTAGGAAATGGGGAATAACATGTACCTCAAAATTTAAAAGGATATTCATATAAAGAACACACCATTGTGTCTGGCATATATTAAAATCTAAAGTTATAGTTTTCTTGTGATGATGACGATGATGTTGATAGTTATGAAGATAACCAATAAACATAAAATACATAAAAGTACTTATATAGAAATGCATTAAACTATTTATGTTTTCACCCCCCCCTTACTATTTTTAAAATAGAATTTTAGGATTAGAAGGGAATCCAGAGGACAGTCACAGGTCAAGCTGTCACTTCTCTAAAGGGGTCTCAATTGCTCCAGGGCCAGCAAAGAGGGGGATTAGAGCACAGGAAACCTGAGGAATGGGGCAAGTGAAGCCAGAGATGAGGAAACCCTCACTTCACAGAGTTGGAACCAGGCTCTGTCTTTTAGTGGAGTGGGGAGGAGGGGAGGCACACGCATGTATGCATGTACGTATGTGTGGAGGGATATATGTGTGTGCATCTGTGTGTGTGTGCACCTGGATCTGTGTACATTCATGGGACGTGATGATTAAACAGTACGTGACATTGGAAATTATCAACATTGACACTGATTACAGATGCTGGCAAATTAGCACTGTAGAAAGGGGAAATGAAATTTGGCTTAGCTGTGAAAAAGTACTCCTAATTACAGTCATTTACATGAGCCCCTCACCATTTATGCTTAATTACCACGCAGCACAATCATAATCATGTGTATCATTAAATATGTGGCCAGTTAACTTTCACGTACATTGTCTTCATTAGAACGATCCGCTCTGCTCTACTTGGACGCTTTGCTCAGACTTTACAGTATGTGGCGTGGGCAGCTTGGACACCTGTTCACAGACACATTGCCCGACATTTCTTCAGGGCCTGTCAGGAGGGACCTGATTGCCCAGAGTTCCAGAACTGCCTTCTAGGTTGTACTGACGGACGCTCCAGTTTGGGAAAACAGCCCTGTCACCCGTATCCCAATGCAGGGGGAGGCAGGAAGCATCTGACTTTCTCCTTCGTCTTCCCTCCACCCCGAGAGCCCAGGGAGCTCACCTCCAACGGCCAGGGGGACACACACAGCTAAGAGGATGCACCCACACCCTAGGGGCAGAGGGATACAGAGAGAAATAGAGAAAGACATGCAGGAGAGGGCCAGAAAGAAATGTAGGAGGCTTCCAGAGAGGCAGATGGAGACAGAGACAAGAAGAGAGGCACGTAGACAGAGAGGGACAGATATAGAAAGTGGGGTAGTGACACAGGCACAGACAGCCAGTGTAGTGAGGACAGTGAATTTAGAGGCCTTCACAGGAATGGTTGTGTTGCTTTGATATTTCATGAGTCAAAATAGTTCCCACAGGCCGGGCGCGGTGGCTCACGCCTGTAATCCTAGCACTCCGGGAGGCCGAGGCGGACGGATTGCTCGAGGTCAGGAGTTCAAAACCAGCCTGAGAAAGAGCGAGACCCCGTCTCTACTAAAAATAGAAAGAAATTAATTGGCCAACTAATATATATAGAAAAACTTAGCCGGGCATGGTGGCACATGCCTGTAGTCCCAGCTACTCGGGAAGCTGAGGCAGGAGAATTGCTTGAGCCCAGGAGTTTGAGGTTGCTGTGAGCCAGGCTGATGCCATGGCACTCACTCTAGCCTGGGCAACAAAGCGAGACTCTGTCTCAAAAAAAAAAAAAATAGTTCCCACAAGCAAACCCAGCTAATCGTAGTGTCCCTCACAGGTAAGGAAAAAGGAAGAGGAAGACGGAAAGAAAAGAGGAGGTAAGAAGAGAGGGAGACAGAGTACCAGAGAGACAGAGAGACATGGAAGGACCAATGAAGAGGGCTCAGAAAGAGAGAAAGGGACTTGAGCAGGTTACCGTGTCTGCTGGACCCTTGGCCAGTGCTCACGTCATTAAAGGCTATGAAGACAGACATGAAATGTGGTGACACAGTCATGTCCTCTTTTTGTTATGGTAAAATTTCCAAGTCCTGTAGGGATTGTATAGATATGAAAATTTATTGGGCACTTACCAAGTCTCTAGAAACAGGCTAAGTGCTTTGATATATATTGACTCATTTAATCCTCAAAATGACCCTGTGTTGCAGGCACTGTCATGATGCTCACTCTACGGATAAGAAAACTGAGGCAAGTAACTTGCCCAAAGTCACCCAGGTAGTTAGTGAGATTCAAATCCTGCAGTCTGGCTCCAGATCCTGTGTTCTCAACGACAATATAACATTAGCAAAGCCAGTTATGTAACAAATATAATAAATAACAGCTCGAGGATCCATGATTTAAAAGCATTCTTGCTTAATTATAATTTATTTCTATTTAATGTGCAATTCAATCACCATTGCCAGAACAAATCATTCTCACTTCAATCGAGACTTCAACACCTTGTCAGGTCAGCAAGCGCAGCAGGACAGAATTCTAGGGTCGCAGTTAACAAGGGAGAAACGGAAGCCTCCAGGGTTTAGTTCCCGTGTGACTGTCACACTGTGACTGGGCAGGCTCCAGTGTTTCCCGATGAGGGTCCCACGTGCGGCAGTGAGTTTGGGTTCTGTTGCCTTTCCGTCGAGAGACCTCGAAGGGATTGGAATTTGGTTCCTCAGTGGGTCCAATTTCCCCTGTGGAAATGTATGCAAAATCTCTTCATCAGCTTTCTAATCTGTGAATAAATGATAGTTTTAAAAAGAAATCACTCGGTTATCATCCTTGGAGATTAATTAGATAATTAATTTAGGTAAGTGCTTATGAAATATAAAGTGCTTCATAAGTCCTAAGAATTTACGCTTCAATGTTCTCACTGGGCCTGGAGAATAGAAATCCTCTGCTGCTTTTCCTCCTCCTTCTTCTACTTTTTCTTCCTTAAATAGAAATAGATTTCATGAAGATTAATCAGACTGGATCATAGACTTAAATGTAAGATGCAATACTATAAAACTTCCCAAAGAAAACACAGGAGAAAACCTGTGTCCCTGGGTTTGGTGATGAGTTTTTAGATACAACATCAAAAGCACAATCCATGAAAGAAAAAAATTGATACTTTATAAAGTCTAATTTATAAATTAGATTTTACATATTATAAATATATACTCTAAAGTATAAATTTTTAACATTTAAAACTTCGGCTCTGTAATAGACACTATTAAGAGAATCAAAAGACAAGCCACAGACTGGGAGAAAATATTTGCAAAATGCATATCATATAAAAGAATTATATCCAAAATATACAAAGAATTTTTAAAAATCAACAAGAAAACAAAGAATCAAATTAAAAAATAGAATTAGTGTGTATACAGGTTGACTCAGGGATTGAAGCTTCTCCAGTCTTTGCAGTCTTTCTCAGTGAACCAAATTCTCCTATTTTCTATCTTCCAGCTCTTCCTTGACATGTTTGGCCCTCTGAAGGTCTTTTCCTAGTCTCTAAAGAGTTTCCGATGCCATTCATTTATTTTTATTTTATTTTATATTTTTAGAGACAGGGTCTTTCCCTGTTGCCCAGCCTGCAGTGCAGTGGTGTCATCATAGCTCACTGCAGCCTTGAAGTCCTGGGCTCAAGCCATCCTCCTGCCTCAGCTTCCCAAGCAGCTGGGACTACAGGCTTACACCACAATGCCCAGCTAATTGTTTTTAAATTTTTTTTTAGATATGGGGTCTTGCTTTGTTACCCAGGCTGGTCTTGAATTCCTGTCCCTAAGAGATCCTCCTGCTTTAGCCTCCCAAAGTGCTGGGATTACACCCTCATGGTGCTGAGCTACCATGCCTGGCCCATTGATTATTTTAAAATTATTTCTGTCAATTCAAAGGGAAAGCAGGTTGACTTTTACCCTGTCTGACATCTTGAATACCTTGAACTAGAAACCTGTTATATTTCGGTTGTATTTATAATTCAGAGGAACTCTGAATTTGTGACTTGAAGAACAATAGAAGCAAGTTTGCAAGAGCCTGAGAGCAACTTCCCAAATATAAATGAAGTCACAGAATATAAAATCTAAAAGGAAAACGGATTACATTGAGAGCCAGTAATTGTAAGTTTCTCAGGTGCAGTTCCAGGGTCTTTTACCTAACCAGTATAGGTCCTGGAAACCTAGTTACTAGATTTAAAAGCTGCCGATCTAAGTGGAGAGGGAGAGAGACAGGGAGCCTGGGGGTGAATCTGGCATAGTTATTTACTAGCTACATGTGCAATATTAGGCAAGTTACTTCACCTTGCCCAGCCTAGGTTTCTGCAAAATATTAATAGTTACACTAATATCTCATTCATGGGGCTTATTGCTTGCATAAATGAGATAAAATTTGATAAGTGCCTGCCACACAGATGCTTAATAAATTCTATCTATCTTCCTTCTCCATTGTATCTCTGTTTCTGTGTGTGTGTGTGTGTGTGTGTGTGTGTGTGTGTGTGTTTCAACTGGTCCCTGCTGTCTATCTGGCCTTGTCTCACTCCTCTCCCCACCCCACTCCCACTGTCTACTTCCTGCTTACCCAAAGTTTCTCCCACACAACTTGCTAAGAGTCTACCTGCACGAAGTTGCCCCACCCAGCAGTTATTTCCAGAGGCTGGGTCCTGGGTGTTCCCTATCTGGCCTGTCCTGCCACCTGAGCCCTAAGCATTTATTAAGAATATATTATGCTCTAACTCCTGTAGAAAATGCACATTCATTCGTGCACTCACTCATATATTCAACCAATGCATTCAGAAGGCTACCCCCAAAAAAGGCTGCTGAATTATAACACAGTAGGAAAATGGTGGCATTTTTTCTTATTTAAATCCAGATTTGAATCTTGATTCTGTCGCTTATTACCAGAATAACTTCGAAAATTCCTTACCTTTTGTGAGCCTGAGTTTCATCATATGAAAAATATAATAGAAAGAAATTAATTGGCCAACTGATACATATATAAAAAAAAAATTAGCCGGGCATGGTGGTGCATGCCTGTAGTCCCAGCTACCCGGGAGGCTGAGGCAGAAGGATCACTTGAGCCCAGGAGTTTGAGGTTGCTGTGAGCTAGGCTGACGCCACGGCACTCACTCTAGCCTGGGCAACAAAGCGAGACTCTGTCTCAAAAAAAAAAAAAAAAAGAAAAGAAAAATATAATACCTTCTATATAGGAATGATGTGATTATTTTTTAAAAGTCTATGAGAACACCTAGCTGCCTAAAGAATTGTTCTTCTTCTCTTTCCTGAACTGAGACTCCCGATCTATTTTCACAACTTTAACTGTTACTTCTGTGCAGATAACTCCTAAATTCAACATATATTTATTGTATAAAAAATGACTATGCTACAACCTTTAGAAAACTTGGTGGCTGTCCTCAACTGGTCCCCAAAAGATATGCCCATGTCCTAACTAAGGGAATATCACCTTATATGGCAAAAGATGAGATTAAATTAGGATTTTGAGAGCTCATCTTGGATTATCCAGGTGGGCTCTAAATCCAATGTCAAGTATCCTTATAAGAGTGAGGAAGAAGATTTGACAGAGGAGGAGGAGAAGGTGATGTGACAATGGAGACAGAGATTGGAGTGATGTGGCCACAAACTATAAAGCTCCTGGAGCCCCTGGAAGCTGGAAGAGGCAAGGAACAATTCTCTCAAGAGTCTTCAGAGTTAGTACAGCCCTCCAATCCCTTCACTTCAGACTTCTGGCTTTCAGAACTATGAGGGAAGAAATTTCTGTTGTTTTAAGCCTTCCATCTTGGGATAATTTGTTATAGCAGCCACAGGAAACTACTACAGTGGCTAATTGAATGAGGGGGGTAAGTAACAGGGAGGACACTGAGATTTGTGCCAGCTTCTGGTTTGGGTGACTGGAGTAGAATATGGGCCCTTGAGCAAGTATGAAAATAGAAGAGCAGGTTCAAGGAAGAAAGTTGGTGAATTCAGTTTTGGACATGCTGAGTATCCAAACAGGCAATCTTTCACGGGTCTCTTGCACTCCTATACATCTTGCTGAATATGCTAAGAATGCAAAGCCTTGGCCAGTCTTTACCTGGCCCATTTCTCAGGCTTCTTTTTGCAGTGAGCAGCCTTGAGGGACTCCTTCCAGGACAAAGAGCAGGATTGTTCACCGCTTGCTATAAACCAGTAGGTTCCTCAAGCTCCATGTCCCTTTCCTGTAAGGTAATCCAGTGCTTGTGCAGGCCTCCATCTGGTCCTGCATTTCGTCCTCATGGGTCTTGCCTGCAAGAGTAGCTGACATCAGCATGCTCATGCCCGTGCTGCTTCCTGTGCTGTAACGAGGACCTTTGTCTCTAACCCAGGAGTCTTGTTTCTTCTGCCTGCATCCGTAAACAGTAACAGGCTAACTTATTAGCTTGAAAGTAGTGTAAAATCAGACCTCAAATGGACCCTGAGTTGAGGGGCCTTGATATCTTCCTGCTCCCTGGAAATACTAAATGGGGAGTTGAATAAATGGGTCTGTAGTTCTCCAGAGGCATGTGGGCTAGATCTAACAGATTCAGAAAATCATCAGCTCAGTAGTCACAGTCAAAGCCATGAATTTAAATCATGTTATCCAGGAAAATTTTATTAAGTGAGATAGAAGAGAGGAGGAGAGGAGAGAAGAGAAGGCTAAAGAAACCTGAGGAACACTGACATTTACAGGGCTAGAAGAACTCAAAAAGTAGACAAAAATGACTCAAATACTTTCCTACTTACTCAGCCTCTGTATCTCAGTAATCTTTCACTCATTGTCTTTGACTCCCTTGTCTTCTTCCTGTGTCTCATCAGCGTCAATTCCTGCTAATCTTTGAGTCACACTTTGTCCCACATCCAGCCTTTCTTTCCATTTCCAGCTGACATTCTAGTATAGACTGCACATCCATTGCATAAATTCCTTGCAATAACCTCTTCCTTGGTCTCTTTGCTTTTTGTGAATACCCACTACAATTCATCCTACACAGTGCTGCCAGATTAATTTTCTTAAAATATTCCTTGGGTTGACTCACCCTCCCTGGTTAGAAACAGTCAATTGTTCTCTAGTATGTTTGCAATTCCTATTCTTTCTTTCTCTACCCATTGACCCTGATTCTTAACGCAAAACAAGAACTGGCATCATAAGGAATAAAATCTAATTATGAGAGAGAAGCAAAGGACAGGGGAAGAATAAAAAAGAAAAGATCACACTGAGGTTGTGAGGAGGGGTTGACTTCGTGGGATATTGGCTGAGTCTTGCTCAGGGGTGAGCAAACTACGGCCTGTGAACCAAATACAACTCCCACCTGTTATTGCTAGTAAAATTTTATCGAAGTACTGCCACACCCATCCTTTACATATTGTTTATGGCTGCTTTTGTGCTACAACGGTAGAGTTGAGTAGATGCAACAGAGCCTATCTAACCTTTTACATAAAAAATGTGCCAACACCTGGTCTAATTATAGTTTCAATATGTGAGAGATATTAGAGTTCCAGGAATGTTGAAAAGGCTATTTTAAGAAATGATTCTTGGGATTACCAATTGGATAGATCCCTGTGGGCAGCTTTTGAAATATTTCAGTAAAGATGTGAATTACTTTTAATTGCTGGACTGTTTCTCTGAATATGTCTTCTCACACTCTGAGCTGTGAGCAATTCCAATTAAATTTCCTTTGTGTATTGATTCCTTAGCATCTTTGTTTACACTGTTTCTCTCTCTCTCTCTCTCTCGAAATTTCTCCTTACATTTCCATGTATACCTTATTCCTTTAAATATCTTCCTTCAAATTCCAACTCAAGTTCACTCCCCTTTGATAAACTTTATCAGTCCTTTACTTCTCACAGTAAGCTCTCACCTCACATGATGAAAGCTACAATTAAGCAGTGCCCCCCCATTCAACCTTTATATACTGCTACACATTTTTGCTTAACCTTTTCACAGTATGGGGCTTTCTCCCTGTGAGATCACAAGAACTGAGTCTTATGTATCTTTTCCTCCCTCACAGCTTCAGGCAAAGGGACTTGCATAAAAAAAATTGTTCTTGATAAATTTGCTTATAGTGAGAGCAGGAGAAATACAAGAAAACAGGTTTGACCAACTTCCAAGCACTACAGAAATACTGTACCCAAACATTTTCACACATTAATGTCTGGTCGGCTTTTAAGCAACTGAATTTATTGTGTAAAATCCTCAATCTTGTAATGAGAACATGAGGGTGACTGGGCTATGTTTTGCCTTGCTGATTGCTAGGCTTGGTTTGGTGTTCCCTTGCTCCTTAACCCTTCCTAAAGCCACCTGCTCAAAGGAGAAGGGATTCCATAGACATGGCCAACAGGTTGTTGAAAAAATGCTCAACATCACTAATCATTAAGGAAATACAAATTAAAGTAAAAATGAAATATCACTTTTCATCTGTTAGAATGACTATTATCAAAAAGACAAAAGTTAACAAGTGTTGGCATGGATGTGAAGAAAAGGAAACTCTTCTACACAGTTAGGGGGGATGTAATTAGTATAGCCATTATAGAAAACAGTACAGAGGCCCCTCAAAAAATTGAAAGTAGAATACCATATGATCCAGCAACCTCACTATTGGGTCAATATCCAAAGGAAATGAAATCAGTATCAAAGAGATATCTGCACTCCCATGTTTACTGCGGCACTATTCGCAATAGTCAAGATATGGAATCAACCTAAATGCACATCAACAAATGAATGGATAAACAAAAGGTGGTTTATATACACAATGGAATACTATTCAGTCATAAAAGGACGGAAATTCTGTCATTTGTTACAACATGGATGAACATGGAGGACCTTATGTTAAGTGAAGTAAGTGAAGCACAGGAAGACAAATACTGCATGATCTCACATGTGCAATCTACTTATATGTGATCTCATAGATGTAGAGAGTAGACGGTGGTTACAAGGGACTGGGATGGTTGACGGGGGCTGGGGAGATGTTGGTTAAAGAATATAAAATTTCAGTTACACAGAACGAATAAATTCAAGAGATCTACTGTACAACACAATGACTGTAGTTAATAGTATACTTTGTCTTGAAAAATGCTGAGAGTGGATTTAAAGTGTTCTCATCACAAAAATGATAATATGTGAGGTTATCACATGTTAATTCGCTAGATTTAGTCATTCCACAATGTATATATACTTCGAAAACATGATGATGTACATGGTAAATACATACAATTTTGTCTGTTAATTTCAAAAATTAAAAATAAACAAAGAGGGATAGGAGATAGGATAGGACAGAAGACTGTTCTCAGATAGGGGAACAGTTCTGTGGTCAAGTGTGTAGCAGTCGTTCATTAGAGCAACCTGTGATTATGGTGAAAGTGCGGGCTAATGCCCTCATTTTCTGTTTTAGGGCACAGGTCTTCCGCTGTTGTTCCCTATGTTTTTTATTTTTTTAAAACTTTTTATTGATGTATAACATACATATATAAAAGTACACTTAAGCATATAGCTCGATGAATAACACAAACGGAACATAAGTGTGTAACCAGCTCCCAGATAAATAGAATATGATCCATATCAAGAAATCTGTGCCATGCTCTCTCTCAGTCACTAGCTCCTCTGCAAGGGGACTGTTAAGTGATTTGTAACAGCCTTGACTAGTTTTGCCAGGTTTTGTATTTTATATAGATGGAATCATACACTTTTGTACCTGACTTCTTTTGTTTGTGAGATCCATTCATAGTGTTGTGTGCAGTTGTAGCCTGTTCATTCCTATTGCTTTGTAATGAATAAATCAATATAGTTACACAATGGAATATCCATGTTATTTTCATTAACAGCACCTTATATTGAAAACCCTGAGAGCTCAGCTGTGGAAAGTTAAGTCCAATGCTGCAACGAACAGTGTTGTTCTCAAATCTGTAATTTCACAAATGCTTAATGGCATCAGCGTCTTGCTTAAGGATGGTATCTCAGGTACTGTATCAGCTTCTGAGCCAGGGAAACATGTTTTGCTTCATATCTGTTATTGGTTTTGCAGCAAAATCATAATCTTTTAAATTCCATTGTTAAGAATCATTGTTGATCTTAAAACTGTATTCATTCAGCTACATCTTTTCAGAATAAAAATAGAGCGACCAAAAAAGCCATCATTTATATTAAAGTAACGTGATTTGTCATTTCTAAAATGGAGGTGCCCCTCCAGTAAACTGCCTTCATGAAAGTGTCTTTTTTAGAAGTCCAGTCTATTGAGGCATAATTTACTAATAGTAAGATTTACTCTCTTTAATGCAGTTCTATAAGTTTGGATAAGCATGTACAGTTTCGTAACCACCGCCACAATCAAGACACACAAAAGTCCATCGCACCAGAAAGTTCCTTCGTACTACTTAGTAGTTAACCCTTACCCCAAACTCTATTCCCTGGCAACCACTGATTTCATATAAGTGTAAAAATGATTTTCCCTCTACTTTGCTAGACACAGGTGAGCAGCACGGGGTCTGGCTCCTTGTTCTCTCTCCTGCATTCACGTGCGGCCTCCCGCTGTCCCCCAGCCCTGCTGGCCTCCTCAGGGCCTTGTCCCGTCCACTCTCCCGCCCACAGATCTCACCCCTGCAGGGGTAAAGTTGAATCATCTCACCTAGAACTTCCTCTCTTCCTTCTGTACCTAGCCGACTCCCACTCATCCTTAAGCTCTCAGCTTCCACATCATTTCCTCAAGAAAGCTTTTCCTGCCTATTTCGAACCCCTCTACAAAGCATCGTACATACATCAAAGCAGCAATTTTACATTTGTTTGTGTATCATTTGATTAATGCCTATTTTCCCTGTTAAACTGTGAGCTTCATGAAGGCAGGCACTCTGTCAGGCTTTGCTCATGGTCGCATCCTGAGTAGACAGCACAGTAGTTACTCAATAAAGACTAAGTAAATAAATATATACTTTGAAGCCAGTGCTATTCTAGATGTCTGCTTTTCATTCTTTCAAGGGTGTACTAAGGTTGATATTGTTTCTGTTTTATGGATGTGATAATCTTAACTACGTCCACAAATTCTCTGACAATCGTATCTCCAAAGAGCAGAGCCTAATTCTTCTCCCATCCAAGGTAAGCCGACTCCTGCAAAAGGCGTTGCTCTCTCTTGGGTCACTCACTCTGGGGAAAGCCAGCTGCCATGTCACGTGGACACATCAAGCAGCCCTATGGAGAGGCCCACGGAACTGAAGCCTCCTGCCGACAGCTCTGTGAGTGAGCGAGTGAAGTGGATCCTTCAGCTTGTCAGTCTTCAGATGACGGCAGCCCTGGCCAATATCCTGGCCTCAACCTTATGACAAACTCTTGAGTCACGGCCACTCAGCGAAGTTACTCCCAGATCCCTCACCCGCAGAAACCATGTGAGACAATAAATGTTTGCAGTTTCAAGCTACTAAATTTGGGGGTAATTTCTTGCACAACAATACAGAACTAGAAGAACTGGTGAGGGAAATACAGGAAATTTAAGTAACTTGTTGAAGGTCCCACTACTAGTTAGTGGCAGATCCAGGATCTAAACACAGGTCGGTGTGGCTCTGAAGCCCATATGTTCTGTACCACGCCATGCTTAGTCTGGCGTGCTTAGCATGGCAATACTAAGCGTGGCATGCTAAAGATGCTTAGGATGGCAAATGCCAAATCACTTTACAGTGCTATTATAAACTCTTTGCAGATTGGTTTATGTTACAGTTCCAGGAGGTTGCTTTCTGGATTTCCAAAGAAGATGCTGACTGGAGGATTTTCTGAGAGAATGGTTAGTAAAAAGGCAATTCTAATGAAGAATTTAAGTTTACTGTACTATTTAAAGAATTTCTGTTAAGATGTTTTGGCAAAAGAATAGATCAAATCAGGTTTGTTATAAGTTAGAAAAGAGATAACTTGGCCAGGCGCAGTGGCTCATGCCTGTAATCCTAGCACTCCGGGAGGCCGAGGCGGGCGGATTGCTTGAGGTCAGGAGTTTGAAACCAGCCTGAGCAAGAGGGAGACCCTGTCTCTACTATAAATAGAAAGAAATTAATTGGCCAACTAATATATATAGAAAAAATTAGCCAGGCATGGTGGCACATGCCTGTAGTCCCAGCTACTTGGGAGGCTGAGGCAGGAGGATCGCTTGAGCCCAGGAGTTTGAGGTTGCTGTGAGCTAGGCTGACGCCATGGCACTCACTCTAGCCTGGGCAACAAAGTGAGACTCTGTCTCAAAAAAAAAAAAAAAAAAAAAAAAAAGAGATAACTTAAAAGTAACTTTTTAATTTAGTTCATTATTATGGCATTACAAAATAGTTTTCATAGTGTTCATGGATTATACTATATTGCTTGATTTTTACATATATTTAATACATTTAGATGTATTTATATTATGTACTATACATATTTAATATATGTATATATTTAAATACTTATAGTTAGCATTTATGAAGGAATCACTAAAATTCAGTATCTTTCTGTTTTCTTAGTTATCATTCCAAAGGCCTAAACCTTACAGCAGGCAAAGATTTCTTTTCTTAAACAGGACACAAAACATACCAACCTTAAAATTCATATTCTCTACCTGCTACTTTGATTGTACATGTCCTTTTGGGGGGAATATTCAGTCATAATGGAACCCAGCAGCATTTAACTAAAAAGGATTTTGACGTAGGTCCCAGTCATACTGAATTAGCCATTGTAGGCTATTTTTGTGCATGGTGCCAGTGGACTTCCAGACTATGCTCATTAGACCTAATATCTTCACCCCATCGCCCTGGAAGAACTCATTTCCCTTCCATTTTCCTAATCAAATTAGTAAATCACTCCAATTTTTTGCTTTCTTTATAAAAGCATTTTCACTAGCTTCTTCCTCTCGAGTAGACTCTTTAAGCTAATGTAAGTAGAGGAGGCTCATGGTATCCAAGAGCAGGAATATTGCTGGGCCTTGCAAGCTTTGGAATTTCACCTGGAGAGATCTCTCTCCATCTCATCTCTGATTTCCTCTTCAAGTATGTGGAGTAAGTTTAATTTAGGAGTCTTTATTCGGTGGCACAGAACATGGAAAACTGGTTCTCTCAGTAACTTTGCTTTTATAGAGTCTCAACTTATCCTGGAGATGGAAAAAATTTAATAATGCCCAGAAACATCACTTGGGGCACCAATGATTGCTGTTAACGCTGATTATTAAAATCTCTTGTATAATTCACCCCCCCCCCACACACACACACATGCCAAGGGCTTCTCAGCTGTTTTGGAGGTGTTGGCCTCTGTTTTCCATTTCTCTTTCTGGGCCTGTTTCTGGGTTGGTGGGATAAGAGGTGGCTAGAAGAGAGAGTTCAGGCACGTGAGCACATGAGTGTGGGCACACTGGAGAAGGTGAGATGTGCCCAGTTTCCTCTGGTCCTTGCTGCTACTTTACCTGGCACTGGCAATAAACAGCTAGCGACGCCTGTGGCAAGGACAGGGTTTTACAGGACCCGATAAATATCTCTATTCCCCCTGGGAGGCACACAGGGGAGTCAGGCTGAGGGAGCTGGGAACGCCACAGTACTTCCTGATAATGCTAGATCACAAGTGCTAAATTGAACAGGCGGTCAGTGCTCTATCTCTAAACCAAACAGACCAAATCCAGCCATGGTCCCCAACACTACTGAGTCCTGCTGCAGGCCTGTGGGGGCGAACCTGACCATGCTTCCCTTCTCTTAACTAAGCATGTGCAGTTCCTCCACCCAAACCTGCCCACCAGGTAAGCCCCTCTGCCTCCCCTGGAGACAGTGAATGAGACAAGAAGCCGAGAGGAATCTCAACTAAGTAGGACAAAAACAATCCAAATGAACACATGTGGATTTGTATGCACACGTTCGTGCATGATTTTATAAGCAGCATAGTGAAAAATACGGAAGGACACCAGGTAGATAGTTCACGGGATTACCTGGTTTGGGGGGTGGTGGCCAGGGTGTGATATGGAGGGAGGTAGAAGAGAGTGGGGAGATAAGCTAAACAGGAAAAAACCCCCAATCACTGAAAAAACAGTACTTATGATGTGGTCACATTAAGGCATGTACTTTATACATATTGCATTATAGAATGATATTGAAAATACATAAACCTGTATGGCACGGCTAATACTGAGGCAGAATCCCTAGAATTCCCTCTGTAGAGTCAGGTGTTAACCTGAATTGTGGGATAGCCCCAAAGGTACTAGGAGAGGGGCTGGGAGGCCAGGGGGGCAGGATGGGTGCTGAGGGGAGGGTAGTGGCACTAGGGAGACTCAAGACAGCAGCCATTTGCAAAACCAATCCATAAGTGCGTCAATCTTTTGACAATACATGCAGCTCTATCAGTGCACTCCAGTTGAATAACATACTTGACTTACTCATAAGTGAAGATCAAATTCTTAAAATCTAACAGGCAAATTTTCTTTCTGTAATAATGTAATTATTTTAGGTGGGAACAGGCAGAACCCATATGAAGAAAACCTCTCAGTTCTGGGTGGTGGAGGATCCACTTCAAAGGCTCACTTTAATGAAAGTTGGTGCTTGGATGCTGGCTGGACACTTTGCCAGGGCTGTGGATTGGGCCCTTGGTTCCTCTCCACACAGGCCTCTCCTTGGGCTGCTTGTACTTCCTTACAGCACTGTGGTTGGGTTCCAAAAGCAAGAGTTCCAAGAGATCCAGGAGGTTTAATATTGCCTTTTATAATCAGGGGTCACACAGTGTCACTTTCATTATAGTCTATCTGGCAGGGCTGTCTCAAGGGCTCACCCAGGTTTAAGGGGAGAGGACACAGACTCCACCTCTCCATGGGAGGAGAGTCAAGGTCATACTGTTGAGAAGGCCATGTGGCAAAGGAAATATGGGAACAAATACAATCTGCACAACACATCGCTGCAACAATGGTAACATCCATAGTTCACGCTGGCATGGGCCCCAAAGGTCTCTGCTATTTCCATGATGCCACATTTAAGGCACAGATTAGCTGGTATAACTGAAAGATTGGAGGAAGGGTGGGAAAAATTAAAAATTATAGTCAACCAAAAGAAGAAATAAAGCTAATATTTATTAAGCTCTTAATAATATGGCAGGCATTGTGCTAGGCACTTCTCATAAGATATCTTTATTAAATCTTCACCACATCTGTGTGAGGTAGTACTATCATGACCATTTCACAGATAAGAAAATTAAGGCAGAAGTATTTAGCAACCTGTCCAAAGTTACACAACTGGTAACCAGTAGAGGCAGGATGGCAACACTGGCTTAAAGAATGTGTTCTTTCCACTACATCTCAAAGTGTAGAACATAAGCACAATCTGAAAAATGTTCCTATTTTGTTTCCACGACACAATTTCTTCTATATCCTCTAATACATATATAAAAAAATCTTTTTTTTTTAAATTTTACTTCTCAAAAGAGAGCAAAATATTGCAAATGATAGCAATGTCTAAATGGACACCCCCCCAATACCAACAAAGTCTTTTCAAGGAGCACATTAGACATCTCCCTTCTTATAATATGCCCAAATTATTATTTGTTAATGCTCATGTATGAATTACTATATGGAGGATCGGGTAAGAATCTCTAACTAATTATTAAGACCAGGATTGCAAGTTAATGTAAGTTGTAAGATACAAATTAGAGGAATTCAGTATGAAAATTTATTAAGTACAAAAAGAGATTTGTAAACTGTGAAGGAAACACAAATGAAGTCCCAAGAATTTTTGCATAAAGTTACTTTTCAGAAATGTATTATCATTAAATATGCCATAGGAACTCCCTGTTTAAAGAAAAAGAAAATTTCTGTTGTTGCAGCAGATATTTCCCTACAGTTGGGCAAAGATAATAGAGTGCACAATTAGAAACCCCCCTGAGCAGTTTATGGAGCACACAAACCCAATCAATAACTAGGTGTGTTTAATCTGGGCACAGGAACCTTGGTCGCAATGATCAGGGAGGTTTTCACCCAGATATCTATGTACAATAAGATCTAGAGTTGGTGATGGAAGGGATGAAGACCTGTTTTACTTGGTGCTAAATACAATCACCCAAAGGAGTGACTGTTAACAGACTGCAAGAATTATGCATATTGTACCTTACCATTAATGTAAGCATAAATGTGACTTAACATAATACAATATGCCATCAATATATGCAACTACAGGGAGGCTTTTGGCACAAATTTGGAAATAATTGTTCATAACAGAGACATGCTAAGTCACCTGTAGGAGACAGAATAGTTTCCAGGCTGGTAGAACTCTGTAGTGATTTGGTATTTAAAAACTATTGTGTCCATTGGAGTTTAAACAGCATTAGAACCATCCAATGGCTGCTCAGAAGAAAGAAGCCTTAGTTGGGCTTTACAATTGGTCTAGTCCTATTTATTCATTCATTTATTCAGTGAACTTTGAGTACCTGCTATGTCAGGCACCATCCTACATGTTGGAGATGTGGAAGTGAGTAAGTCAAAATCCTCATGGTGTTTTCATTCTGGTGTGGAAGGCAGTCAATAATAATAATAATAATAAACCCACTAATGACATCAGGCTTGTGCTTCAAAAGAGCTTATAGAGAGTGAAGGAGGCGGGTCATGGGAGGGGAATAAGGTATTATCTTAAATTGGGTGGTCAAGGAGGCATCTCTAAGGACATGATATTAAAGCAGAGATACTTGAATGAAGAAGAGAGTCACATGAATATCAGAGGGGAAGAGTCCTAAGCAGATGGAAGAGGAAGTGGAAAGTTCAGAGGCTGGAATAAACTTGTGCGACCAGGGAACGGGGGTGAGGCCAGAGGCCAGTGTAGCACTTATTAGTGCTATTTGCCAAATGTTCTGGTTCTCTCCTTCCAGGCACAAGGTAGGATTGCACTATCTGGACTTTCTATGGATGGGTAAGACCATGTGACTAAATCTGGACTGTGAGTTATGCACAGAAATAACACGTGCCATTTATGGACAAAGCCAAGGCAAGACCCTCTAGAGCTCTTTTCCTCCCTCTGGTATGATGATGATTGCTAATGCTCCAGAGAGTGGCTGCTCTTCGTCATCCTAGATCTAGCAGTGAGGAAGAAAACATTCTGGGAGCAGTCATCAGCTGGCTCCTAAGAGACACGCAATATGAGCAAGAAATATTTGTATTGTTTTAAGCCTCTGACTTTGGGGGTTGTTATCTCAGTATGGCATAATCTATCCTGATTGATAGTGCAACTGGTTGGGAGAGAGCTAGAGGGAGAGTGGTAGAAGATGAGATCTAAAGGATCTGCGGAGGCCAGATCGTGCAGAGCCTTGTAGTGTAATTTTGGATTTCATTCTGTGTGAAAAAAAATCAATCTTGAAGAACGTTGAGCTGGGGAATGACAGGATATGATTTACCTTTCCAAAGGATCACTTAATCACGTAGGGGAAAGTCCTTGTTCATAGCAAATACACACAGACGCACTGAGGGATAAAGTATAACATCTACAACTTATTTTCAAATGGTTCAGTAAAATGTATTTGTATGTGCATGCGTGTACATGCACAAAGAGGGTAAAATGTTCACCAAAAACGTTGATTGGTGAACCTAGATGAAGGGTACGTAGGTGTTCACTGTACTCTTTCAACTTTTTTGTGGGTTTGAATTTTTTTAATAAAAAGTTGGAGGGAATCACTCTAAGGAACTAGAAAGTGAGACAAGCAAAGAAGCCCATTAGAAAGCTAGTGCAGGTGAGAGATGAAGTGGTTTAGGCTGGACTGGCAATGAGAAATGGGCAGATCTGAAATCTGTTCTGTATGTGGAGTCAGCAAGATTTATTGATAGATCAGCTGTGGGATGTGAAGAAAACAGGAGTCAATGTGTCTCTTGGGTTTTTGTCCTGAGCAAGTGGGAGACTGGCAATGTCATTAATTGAGACGGGACAATAATGGAAGGGCCAGGTTTGGGGATGGGAAATAGCAACTCTATTTTGGACATGTTAAGGGTAAGCATCCAAGTGGAGACTGGATTGGCAGCTAGAAAATTAGTTAAGAAATCAGAAAAGACGTCTTGTCTGGAAATATAAAATCTGGAATTACCAGCATCTAGTGGCACCCAAGGAACTGGATAGCAGCTCTTAAGAAGCAATTGTAGGCCGGGCGTGCTGGCTTACGCCTGTAATCCCAGCACTCTGGGAGGCCCAGGCAGGCGGATTGCTCGAGGTCAGAGGTTCGAAACCAGCCTGAGCGAGATCCCGTCTGTACTAAAAAAATAGAAAGAAATTAATTGACCAACTAAAAATATATATACAAAAAATTAGCCGGGCATGGTGGCGTATGCCTGTAGTCCCAGCTACTCGGGAGGCGGAGGCAGGAGGATTGCTTGAGCCCAGGAGTTTGAGGTTGCTGTGAGCTAGGCTGACGCCACAGCACTCACTCTAGCCTGGGCAACAAAGCGAGACTCTGTTTAAAAAAAAAAAAAGAGAAGCAAGTGTAGGTAGGGAAGAGGGCCAGACCGTGGCACGGAGAAGAGGATTGGGCATTCATTTCATTTCTCTTGTTCTGATTCCACGCTTACTGACTGAGCAAGCACCTGATTATTATTTGGCTTTCTATATAGGTCCACTCATAAAAAACAAAGATTAGTCATATGGACTTGGAATATTCTAGTTCCTGGGACAGATCCCATTGTAGAAGTTGATCACATTCACAAGCTTGGTTTGAGTCAGACCCTGAGACAGAAACATAATCAGAGTGCTGACAAGAACCTGATGGTGAGTCTGCATAAGGGGAAGCAGACCCAGGACTGTGGAAACTCCCCCAAGGAAATGCACGCTACACTCCTTGGTGGCACTCTGCCTTAGCTTGCATTTCTTTTCAGCCTGCCAAACAAGCATGGTCTCACATTTCCAGAACCAGTAAAAAAACCGTAAGCCAGGTAAAGCTCAGAAAATATTCCCTTTTTTGGCTGTATCCCCTTTCTTTTATTGTCGAAGTTCTACTGATTTGTCATGGTGTCTCTCATACAGTTTTTCTTTCATAATGATTTTGCATTTCCTCAGATCAGGGCCCTTATTACCTTACTATTTGGGGAGCATTCTGTCAGTGCTTGCTCTAATCTATTTTTAAAATTTTATTTTTAAATAGGTAGTATTCACCTGGTTCAAAAATCAAAGTGACTAAGTATACAATGAGAAATCTCCTTTCCACCTCTTCCCAATCCTTGTTTCTCCCAGCAAAATCACTGCCCCTATGCCTTTTAGCTTGTGTAGCCATTAGAGTTTAGGTGGTTACTAATCTTTCGCTATTAGAGTTGCAATAAGTAACTATATATACACATTTATATATGGTCTGTGAGCTGTAGTTTGTCTTCTCTGACGAGCTGTGTCCATGAGAAAGACAATCTCCTTCTGCCTGGGGATGAGCAATTTCTGACAAAAGCTCAGGATCAAATTGCATTCCCCTTTTCCTTCCCTTTTTGTCTGAAACATGTATACCACGACACTTCCTGTATAACATGATTAAATAGCTCCCCTGGCTGACGCAGTTCAAGGATGTTCAAGTTCAACTATTTAATGCTTATTGTTTTGAAGATAAAAATGGCTTGTGCTGGCCCAGTGAGAAAAAAATAAGAAGGTCCATTAAAGGCTACTAGAGAAAATGGGTCTGTGGGAGGCAGACTGACATGTAACTTCAGAAAACAATAAAAAACTCAGGTGAGAAGATAATGCATATTTGTCTTCTTTTTCCCTCCCACGGTGTTGCAGATTATATTTTCCAAAGATACTGCCTCAATATATCCCATCTCACATGGTCTTCTTATAATGTGACACACATTCTTTGTCATGAGTAGTAGGGGCTGTGTTCTCCTCCCTTGAATGTCAGCTGACCTTTATGACTGCTGAACCAATAGAATACAGAGGAAATTGTCCAGTTAAGCCGTCACCCCCTCACCCCCAGAAGCATGACAAGTAATATAATGATCCAAACCTACCAAGTTTTGGGATTATTCATTAAGCAGCAGTAGAAAATAGGAACATGATCTTAACCTTAAATTTTCTTTACATTTTCCCTGGTCTTGATTCTTTAATTTTCATTCAGATTTTACCATAATTGTGTGTGTGTAGTTTTGTTTTTCTGTAAAACAGGTCTACTTTTTTTGGTCTGTTTTTATTGTAGGTCACCTCAAATCCTTTGTGGTTGATAGTGTTAAGTATAATGTAATTACATGTTTAAAAGTGCTCTGCTATCTAACTCACTGATGCAAACTCCCTGGTGTTATTCTGTAAATAAGGATAACCTATGAAAGCTTTATCATCATTTTGAGGGATTTTCTTAATTAAAAGAAAAAAGATTACTTTGTGTAGATCTGTTCTACATGTTCTGTTTCTTCTCCCCAAAACAGATCCTTTGCCCTTGAAAGTTTATAGAAATAATTATAACCTCATCTATGGAGGACGAAATGGGCTAATTCATTCATCAAATAGGTCCTCAACAGACACTTATTGGATATCTATTGTGTGCAAGATATTTGACCGGGTGCCAAAACTACAAAAGGGCTACTGGACTCATGACTATATAAATGCTTATCATATGCAAAGCACTTGGGCATACCTGGAAAAGTCTTTAAATGCCTTTAGTGATGGAGGAGTGTTTAAAGCAGCAGCAGCAACAATAACAACAACAAAATAAAGCAAAATGATCTGACAGGCAATTAAAAAAAAAGGAAAAAATTACACAGCCATTTTAAAGTAGGTTCATTCATCTATGAATTCAGTAAAGGACGCAGAGTTAATTTATTCTCTCCATGTTCACAGAAATAATGTATCACAGCATAAATCTTTAAAAGCAAAACTATACTTAATACAAAAGATCATGATAGGATGTTAGTTTTTTCAAATACATTACTAGTCACTACTTATTCAACTATAATTAAAGATTTTTTCTTCAGTTTTCCTAAATTCAATCTTAACCCAACTAAATAAGAATTTGTTGAATAAGTAGATTGGAAGCATGTATTTAGAGGAACAGATTAAAGATAACACTTGTTTTATTCAACATGCAATTCTGAATACTTGATATAAACAGCACTATTTTGGGTGTTACAGAGAACTGCTAAAAGTAGAAGACATTCTTCTTATCCATGGCTAGAGGCATGTATTATTTGCATTTATAAGCTTTTACAATAAAATAAGAACATTTGTAAATTCACATTAGAAATAAGAATTATCAAATTTGTTACCATGGAATTCTGGCTATGCACTAAACACAAGAAAAACTATCAAACACTTAAAAATATCTTTACAAGCTTTTAGGGACCAGGAAAAAAATCGAATTATGAATTTCATATTCTTTATGGTATTAACTATTAACTACAAAGATGAAAATGAGTTCACGATGCACAGTCATATTTCTGGTAACATATATTCAATGGTATATGGATGGTGAAAATCCATCCAAGTTTTTCCAAATAAAATGGTAATAAACCAAGGGCCACATAAAAGTAAAAATTAATTTATACCTTTTTTGAACAAAATTTTTACTCATTGCTTTACAAATTATGAGTATGAAAAATTTTTATAGAACAAATTAACATTTATATTGTAAACAATTAAAATAAGATGACATTTTAAAACCCCATTCAAGTCTGAGATTAAATAATTCCATGAACTAAATATATAAAGGTGAAAAAGGCGAGATGGAGCAAAAAGATATAGAAGAGTAAAAGAAACTATAAAGAAATGTCTATAAAGAATGATCCCTAAACCTATACAGACTAACACAGAACAAGACCCTGTCTCAAAAAGTAAAAGGTTGATTAATGAAAACTTTCTGATGCTATAGTTCATCTTCTGAATCTTCATCATAAACTTTCTGAGGTTGTCTCTTAACATTGATTACCAAGTCAATGGTTAATATTTTTGTCAAACACTGAAGAACTGATGTTAGTAGCTGGTATTTACCAGCTACTGATTCCAAACCTGTCTTACTGCTTACTAAGAGCTGATTGGTTTGCAGCGCATGGAGAGCTCTTATATATACTTGTGGAAAGCTGTAGTTTCCCTTCTTAGATTTATAAAGGATTTTGGGAATGCCTAAAAGTGCATTGGCTACTATCATACTAACCATGGTTTCTTGCGATTGCTGGCATTTTTTGGCATAATTGAGAAGATAGTAATGTAACAAGATTTCAAAATTACCACCTACTGGCAAAACACAACCTGCTGGCATAGATGAAGAATAGTAACTCTGGGAAGTACGCATATCCAGTAACTTACATCTCACTGGTAACATGGTCCCCTTTCCAGCAATTTTTGTGACTGGTAAATTTTCATAAGAAATTTCTATTCTAGTGTTTTCTGTTGTTGAATGAACAGTGGAATTACTCTCAATTAATGGTTCACAATTGTCAATTATTATGTTTTTTCCCAAAGATAAACATCTAAGTGTTTCATCTGTTTGGAATGTACCTGTTGGTGTCAGTTTTGCTGTTGAACATGGAATATATGTTTCTAATTCTGCATTTGAAACTACTAAATTTGAATTTACTTTTAAATATGTTTGAGTTTTTTCCAATTTATCTTTGTTCTTTACAGCTGTGTCCTGACAGGGATTTTGTAGTGACCCATTACCAATTTCTGGTAACTGATTACTTTCTCTACTATTCTTAGAAATAAGAGGACTTGAAGTATCCTTTTGGTCATTGGCTTCTGTCATGTAATTTAGATCAAGATCTTTAAATAACTGCCGAAGCATTTTAAATGCTCCATGTAAAGCACCCTCATGTTGTTCAATAAGACCTTGCACTGGTCCACAAAGAACTATACAGTGTGGTATAAACGCACATGTGCTAGCCAAGCTAAGATGAACATACCTTTTGGATCTAAGGATGAGGGGTTTACAAAATTTCACCAAAGCAGTGTTAGAGATTTCACACTGTGAAGAGGCCTGTGGTAGTACAAATGGAGAAAGACCAATGATCCTCTGGATAAGAGTAACTTCTTCTGATGATAAACACTCCACCACTGATATGCCATTCAGTCCTGCATAATAAATAACTAAATCTGGTTGTTTCACACTAGATAGGAGCAATTTTACATTCTGACTATGTAAATGTTTCATTATTGCTTTTGTCCTTTCCATAATCCAATATTGAGATGTTTGAAATTGTGCTTCTGAATTTAGAATAAACTCTGATCCAGAAGTTGAAAAAAGAGGCTGAATGGTTTCTGTTACCATCACTATTCTTATGTCACCATCTGCTGGGCAGTACACAGAAAAATCTCTGTGAAGCACAAGCCCAGCTACAATCCTGGAATCTGAAACAGGAAGACCAGTGACACCAACACTCAACTCTACAAAACAGTCATCCACTAACTCAAATACATCAATCCCACTTTCACAAGTCATACACTTGAAAAAATAGTCACACATCAATTGTGAAATAAATTTCTGATTATTTCTTCCCACTCTTCCACAAAAGTAAGCTTCTAAGAGCAATTCTAAAGAACTCCTTGACAATGTTCTCTCTTTAGCAGAAGAAAAGATAGACAAAAAGTGTCTACTTAAGTACTGGTCCATAATACAGTCTAATATTTGTGTCTGAAACATTAGAAGACTTTGGGAAATAAATTTCCACTGACAGCAATTTTTCCAATGCCTTCCATGGGTTTGAATATTTTCGCAAATCAAAGAATCCTTTTCTCTGTCTGTGATTGCATGAAGTCCTCTAAGCAAATGGCAAAGAAAGATAATAAATGTTTTAGCACCATCTCCTGTTTTTTTGAGATGACTGGAAACACAGGCCACTATCATCCTGTACAAAAAGGAAATAAAGGAACTCAGATTTTCAGAAGGCTGACTTCCTACATCTGAATCAAGTTAAAACCATATTTTCACAGCTATAGGCATAAAATAAGGATACTCCCCCTTTGATACACATCTTTTCTTTTAGCTTTTGCAACTTCCTTTGTACTACTCCAAGATCCTAGGGTTGGGTGGAGTCAAAAGTGTTCTTTGGAGTTAATAAGATTTGGGGTCCAGGAGTGTTCCCTTGGGCAGGGATCTAGGGCCGCGCGCACACTGGTGTCAACCGAGGTCAGTTTTTCCAGGTACTCAGCCTCAGGATGGGACAAGAGGTTCAAGGAGATTGCCTAGGATGCCAGCTGTGGGCTAGAGTGTGGGACGCGGGTACCTGGCTATGGGATGATCTAAGTGTAGCGCCTCCAGGAGGCGGCCTCCATCCCGGCTGAGCAGCACCTCGCCAGTGGGCTTCGTACACAAAACCTGCCGCCCCTCGGGCCCTACGCAGCAGCTCACGATGGTTTCCAGCACCTCGGCCACCTGCAACGCCGCCTTCACAGACCCCGCGGCTGCCATAGAACCTCGGGTTTGGGGCGCTCCTCATCGCCAGAAAGCGGCACAACACGACTCATCCAAGAGAGGGGCGGGGCGCGCGGCCGGAAACGGAAGGGGCAAGGAGGAACCGGAAGCCTGGAGCCAAAGCGGAAGCAGGAGTAGCACGGCCTCTTGGTTGGGTGAACTGGCTGCTTTTCGGCCCGCTTGGCGGGAAAGCCTTGCTGCTCTGTCAGGGGTGGGGGTTGCCGGCACACCGTCCGCAAATGTAAGTCCGCACAACTTTAGGAGTGCCTCGAGCGGTAACCCTAAGCCCTTCCCTGGCTTCCTAGGTGAATTCATTTCCCTCTAGTAGCATCAACTGCCCCTAAATCCCCTAGTGTCCCAGGAAACTTCCTCCTAAGTCAACACAGTAGTGGGGCCTGGGTGAAGGTGGGAATGGGCACCGCGGGTAGAATTCGGCTGGCTCCCATCACCCGCCAGAAGCTGCTTATTTTCTGGCAAAACCTTAGATTCACCTTGTCCACATTCTGCCCATCAATTGCTTTTCTCACCATCACGAAAGTAGTTTCTAGATACAGGACAAATTGTGAGACCCTGGTCACGGCCATGAATTGCAGGCTTTATGTCTGCTGCAGGGGGCTTTGTCACATTTTCTGGGCTCAGGTATCAATGTAATTCCAGCCACCACAACTCAATTACCTTTTCTTTAGCAGAAATGATGGATGTAAAGACTTAAATTTATTATTTGCATTGGTGATCAATAGTATGCTTTAAAAACAGTGGCGTAAGATTACTGGATACAATCCAAAGAACATACTACTTGAGGTTTTAAAACACACACACACTTAAGAGAGTATGGGCTTTGGATTCAGACCTGGGTTTACTCTGCCATTTACTTATTTGTGACATTCAATAAGTAACCTCTTTGATCCTCCCTTTTCTCACCTTTAAAAAAATGGCGATAACATATAATAAAAGAAAAACAGCATACGGTTTTCAGGAGGTAGATAATGTTTACAAAGCACAACATAGAACATGTCAAAACATGTCACTATTAGCAAGTAAATGCTCTTGTAGATATTTTGGGGTTGAGCAGTGAGGGGCTGTTTTCCTTACTTCTTATACAGATAACCATGATGGAAGAAACCCTGTAGCCCCTCCCCTCCCTTCCACAATCCCCAGTTGATAGAACCAACGACAGCCGGAAGCAATTGGACCCTGACAGGCCAGCAAGAAGGGGAAACGAGGAGGGTGGAGTAAAACCAAAGAAAGGCTTCTTGGAACTCATCTGATGTTGACTTACCAGTACGGACTAAAAGGTGATTTGAGAGGGAAAAACTCTTTCCTATGGATTTAGTGTATATGTTAGTTTAATAGTAATGCTTTCTTCTGGTTCTATTCATCACAAAGGGGTAGATTACTCAATATAGATTCAAGCAGTGGTTTATTCCAAACATTTAAAAGTGAAGGGCTACTATCAGAGTTCTATTTAAGTGTACTGTGGAGACATGGATTCATTCACACTTGTGCTCTTACCCTTACACTAAGAGTGGGCTGTCATTCTTACTGTGTAGCTTTTGGAGTCATTTAATCTCACTGAGCCTCAGATTCTTCATGTATAAAATCTAGCTAACTTCCACTTATTTTGAGTTTATTCAAGAATGAATATAAAGCACCAAGTAAAGCCTACTTTAGGGGTTCTGTTAAATTCCTTTCAAGCCCTTCACCGTTCTTTGCAGCTATGCCCACAAAGAAAAGGAAAAAACTTAAAATCAGGACTAAGTAATTTAGTCACCATGATATATTGAGAGTCATTTGATCACAGTTTGCTCTTTTTAAAAATTTTATTTAGAATGCCTACTTGTATAAGTCAGCATCATTTTACAGATTAAAAAAATTCAATTCTTTTCTCTCTGCAAACATTTATAGTAGTTAGGAATAATAGATTAGAAATGTAATACATTACAAAACAGTAGCCTATGACTATCTGTACATTTACTATGCACCTTAAGGAAAAGAATTTGACAGTGTCCTGTACTTAAACCACAGATAACCTACTTTTATTCTGTCATACAAAACTGACCAGTGGTACTGCCTGAATTTATAAATGGCCATTAAACAATGTTTAAACTTAGATGTATATTTAGCATCCTAAATAGTGAAAAAAATTTCAGCTGAAGTTCTGTGGCTCATCAGTTCAAATGTTTCATGGCATTTTTTATTTAAATGAAAAATTTTGATATTGTAATACTAAAATAATTTTACATGATAAATGCATAAAGAAATTTTTCTAAATATTTTAGAAAGTATATTCACATTCATTTGTCATGGGTTTCTTGTGGTTCTTCTAAATATGTTAATCATGTTGATAAGACACTGGTCCTATTCAGTTTTAATAGTCCATCTTCAGTTAAACATTAACAAAAACAGTATGTTAAGAGTAACAAAAAGCAAATTAAATATACTAAACTCCCATGATAGGTAGAACAAAAGGAAACCAAATTAAATAATAATGGCAGGTTATACATTTTAAAGAATCTCTTTTCCACTTAGTCAAGTAAGATAGAAGTGGAAATGTAAACTTACTGATTTCTGTGGTTCCCCTGTTGGTTCAAATTGGAAAATTTGATGTAAATGCTAATATTCTATTTCTGTACATTTAACATAATTCAAAATAATCTGTAAGGTATGGCTCATCAATACCATCATCACCATATGTTCAAATAAAATAAACCAAAAATATTCATTGCTCACTAGAAATGCTGAACACTGGAAAAATGGAATTTCATATATTTGTTTTCTTAAATTTTGCTTAAGATATTCTTCAAAAAGTTAAAACTGCCTTCCACAAAATTTTGTGTGTATATGGCACAAGTTGACACCCAAAACAGTGTAAATTCCATTGAAAAGGCACTGTTTACAATACTCAGAATAATCTGACAAGTCTACTTCAATGATGTCTGAGAGTGAATATATTTGAAAGAGGTAAATAGACAAACCCTTATAAAAGTACAGCATTACTGTTTAAATATTCTATAGCTATATAAAAGGAAATAAAGTGACACAGAGAAATGACCCTTTTATGACAATTAAGCCTATAAACACTTTGAATCATATTATAGTTCTGTAACATAAAAATGACAAAAAATATTTTCTTAAAGGCACAAAAGCATGAATACTAAATGACAGTTGTATTTTACAAGGCCAACTTTTCAATGGAATGCAGTTGCCAACTGAGCTATGACAGAAATTACACTGTACCTTTATAATTAATACAAAAAAGTACTGACATGAAATACAAGTAAAATATCTATTGCTGAAATTTACTTAACATTTCACATGCCCTATTTATTGCCTTATCCTGGGCCAGCTACATCTCTTACTAAGTGGTGGATAACTGATGGCATAGTAATTTAACAACTAAGAAAGAAATGCACATGTCAATAACTACTCATCTAAGTTTTCATGTGGGAAAATAAAATTTTGATAAACTTTTGAAGAAAACTGGTCATAAAGTTGTAAATCCTAGAAACCATCATGAGGCTTTCAGACAATTGGAAACTGTAAATCACATTATGAATCCATGTGTGAAGGAAGATTACTCTCAGGTAAAGAACATTCAAAGTCAATTACATACTATGGCTAAATACAAAATTAATTATGTGTTTTAAAGATTCACATACTAATCCTAGTATAAGCACTGATCTAAAATTAAGCCACCAATTCCTGAGTTTTGTGTTCAGTTCATAGAAAGGAATTCATACAACTAAAAGCATTAAAAGGACTACTGGATTAGACATATGCTTTTAGTGTATTAAAAAACAGTCATGAATAATAACCCTGCCCCTTCTTATGAAATAGTTTTTGACTCTTTGTGTAAAAACCCATACCATCTGCCCTAAAAGAATTTGTTTTAAATAAAGAAAATACCTTTCTAATCTTAGAAGATACCCATACAAATAAAACACCATCTTGACCAAATAAAAATAACATACAAGTGGATAAGACCAAAACCCTAAGAGGTGGGTCACCAACAAAAAATTTTAAGTTTTCACGGTTTAATGATGAAATTACTTTTGTGATCAGCCAATCAAAGTTATATGTAATATAAATACTAATTTAAACCATAAAAAAGATCAAATTGTACAATATTTACAAACTATCATATGTCAACGAATAGGCAGTTGAGCACAACATTGGTAACACAAGGTGAATACAAAAATTATATTGACAAATATGAAATATAACCAAAAAACCACTCATTCTAATGTAGTCATGAGAATACTGGCTATAGGTATACCTTATTTATACTTTTATCAATTTAAAAAATAACTTCACATGTACATATAGAATACAACATTATTTTGTCAACAAAACATGGGAAATGGTTCTTCATAGAAACCTAAGGGTACTTAAGATAGCTATATAGGTTAGGGAAAAAAGGCAGGCTCTTTTTATCATTTTAATTTTCATAATTTAGCAATCATCTCTTGATTTTATATTTATCACAGCATAAACAATTTATTATAATTTTACTAGTGTCTCACAGTCTCTTCTTAGTCAAAGGCAAATGTGGCCAGAGCAATTCCTCTCTCTGACCTTCATTTTAATTAATTATTTCAAAATCTATACTTTCAGGATTCTAAGACATATTTTAAGACAATATGTTCCTAAACTTAACTGCCTTGGCAAAACTTGCTCTTGAGGACTATAAATATGTCTGTAAAAACACAATGTCAAAATATTAAACTGAAGAAACAAACAAAATTTTAGGAAAAAGTGTGCCTGAGCCTGAACAAAAGGATATCTTAAAGAATTGTGGTTTTGCCACAGAAAGAAGTTACTAAGAACAAAAGGGGATAATAAAGAATTAAACTTCAGAACTTGATACTCTTCTCAGATGTTCAACTTATTGCACATTTTAAAGAAACCAATTTTAATGTACACATAAAGGCCACTATACAGTGTCTTATTGCCTTTCTCTTTTTGGCTTTTGAAGTAAAATAGTAGTTATAATTTTTGTATTCTACGTATTCACTGAACACATTAGGGTCTAAATGAAAGCTAAAATAAATTTTTCATAATGAAAAAAACATGAATTATCAGCATTTCATATGCCCTTTAAATGTCTCTAGAATTTGGCCTAAGTTATGGACCAGCTGACTTAAAAAAACATAAAGACAGCAGTGAATTTTGACCACACTTTTTTTTTTTTTAAGAAGTGCTTAAACTGGTATTGTAATCAATCCAAGTAGTTGCATACAAGTTTTTTAATATTGATATACACATATGTACATATATACCTGTTTCTATAAACATTAAATTAAATTCTAGGGGTTAAAAAAAGTCTGTGTAAACTTTTTAAAAAGCAGTTTTTTGTTACCTGTCTCTCTCAATATATTCACTGACCATTCACACGTTTTTCTTGCTATTTCTAAGAAGACAATTGAGCTGGGTGCTTTGGAAATTATTTTAACAGTACAGTGTATTGAATTAACCATGTCTATTATTCCATCATTTCTCAGTCTGTAATTCCTTATTGATAAAAGCTTTGTGCCTGTTTTATGAAGAAAATAGATTACTATACATATATTTATAAGATTGATGCATTTTTGTTATGAACAATGTTAACATATTTCAGAACATACTATAGAATACAAAGACTACTATCAGGTAAGAGTACATAAGAGACAACTGTGTATACATGTGGATTTATTATGCTCACATGTAGACACATTCTCACAAAATCTACGAATGTCCTGGCACTTAATATACAGGTCACTTTAATAACCAAATAGGATAGCTCTTGTTTCAGGTTAAAGATAAAAGATATTAAAGGTCAACACCTCTATATTTATTTCCTAGGTTTTTTTGTTTTAGAAATATGGTGATGTTTTAATAAAGACCAATCCAACTCGAACATTGGTCCTAGGCCAAATCTGATTTTTCTAGTTCATTGATTCAACTGTAGAGAACTTCTATTTAAACATGAAGTTTATTATGACTTGAAGCAAAATCAGGAGGAAAATGATGAAGTAGTCTTTTTGCTGCAGAAAATAATCCGTGGCAGGTGTGCTTGAAACTAAATGATTTCGAAGAGCCATAATATTCCTACAAAAATAAGCAACAATAAATTTTACAATGATTTGCCAAAAATGTTAGCGCAGAACTCAAATTTGATATTATATGTTCACAGAGCATTTAATTACATTATCTAAAGTAACTAGTTTGATCAATTACAACTACCCAAAGAGGAAGCTGATTATGCTTTGTAAAACCATTATTAGGCTTTGTTTAAATCTAAATTCCACATTGTACCAAGCATATTACTTAATCATATGCATCAAACATAATTGTTAAAGTTTGATGATATGGAAACATATTAACCTTCTCTGTTATAACAGTGGTTTTAAAATAGAAATTTTGCTTCTTCACTGGTTCACTATCTTTAGAGAGATAGAGGTGGAGGTAGAAGAAAATCCTAAATTCCCAGGAAAAAATACTAAATAGATTTCATAACATTCCCAACTTGAAGAATGCTCTAAAGGCATTTCATATGCTTACAAAAATACAATGTTAATTTAGTCATAAAATGAGCTTACACTATCCTCATGTCACCCTCTCTAAATGCTTTTGGCTAAAAAAAAAAGCTGATTAGGGAAGCAACATTTCTTTTGTGGATTTCTATTCTTAAAATGTTTTACCAGTATAAAAAAAGAGAAAGAAAGGAGTCAAAACAATCAACTAGGCTAATTAATTTTTAAATATAATTAAATTAGTAAACTTGAACACTTTATATAAGGCTGATGATACCAAGAAGCACAAGACATGCTCCCTTGCTCTAAAGGAGTTCATAGTTCTTTAGACTCCTTTAGGGTAGACAGATACACACAATAACAAGTCTGTAGTATGTTAAGTACCCAAAATGAGTATGTATAGGGAGCTATGCAAGCTGAGTTGAGGGATTAATTAACTCTATAGGGCAGGGTGATTAAAAATGTTATAAATAAGGGTGGCATTTGAGTTTAATTCTAAACAAACTCAGGGATTTATTCTTTTTTTGGTGGGGGCGGGGTGGGGGGAGTGTCACTGTGTTGCTCAGGCTGGTCTCCAACTGTTGGAGGGATTTATTCTTGATGGGCAAGGTGAGAGGAAAGGCAATTAAGTGGATTCAGTGTGGGCAAAGGTCCAAAGATGAGACAGCACAGCATGTTCTTAGATGTAAGGAGTTTCATAGGATAGAGCATGAGATGGGTGCAGGGGAATGGCAGGAGACAAGGCTGTATATGAAAATAGCAACAGAATTTAAGCCAGAAGGTCTCCAAGAACAGAGAAAACTTCTCTCTCTCTTTTTAAAAAAATCATCCAGAACATCTAGCACTGAGTGCTAAATACATAAAAGCAGCTGGGCTAATAGTAAACTTCTTTAACAATTGATATAGCATGGGAGTCAACCAACTGAACTCATGTTAGCCTTAGCAATGGAATAGGATTCAGGACCCCCTCTCTAAGAAAACCCCCTAAGTGTTAATAACCTATAATTGCTGGATCATGGGGTGATGTGGGGGAGGAGTCTGGGACTACAAGAGCACTCAAAGGTCTCCAGCAGTGACTATTTACCCACTGTTATGGAAGTATTTCAGTATTTCAACAACTGGTACATTCCAATTAAATATTAGCCATACAAAAAAGGGACTATAGAGCCTTTGTTAATTGACTTTCTCAGAGACAACCCCACCTCCTCACTCAATGTAGCTACATTCCTAGCACGCTACAGCAATAACATGAAGCATATACCAATTGTACTGTCCCAGAGAATAAACAACCTCCCCCTTCCCTCCAGTACTTAAGTGCTGGAAGAATTTCATAAATGTCAGACCCCGGATGATAGAGGCTAATGTTCTATTTTAGCTTAACAATGTTATAGAAATGTAAAGTTTCCATACATTTCCTATGTAACAGGATTTTTAACTATTCCTCTGGACTCAAGTGAATAGCCACCGTTGGTATATATTACCTTTTAATTTCTTCCTGTGTTTGTTTTATAGATTCAATGGAACTTTGAATGTCTCCCAGTTCTATCCCTTTCTTTCTTCTTGTACTTGGTTTTATTGATTGAGCTAAAAAGACATTTAGAATGAAGTTGTAATCATAAACACAATCTATAGTTCAACTTAATGAGTCCCATACCATAAAAATTTCCCTAGGCATTAGTTTTTGTAGCTTTGAGATTAGCATAATACTAAATCACTGTATTTTTTGAAGTTTCAAAAATAGAACATTATGAATATATTTAAGTAAAAACAAATTAAATTTCGGATGGCACCAGTTTTTTAAAAAGAAATAATTAGAAAAAATATATATATCAACTTGGGGAAGGTATTAGTATCTGTCCCTCGCCCATTTGCCTACATTTGAAGAAGCTGGCTTTTTGAGCTCCTTTTAAATTTTTTTATTATTTGTTAATGTTATTTTTATTCCCCTGATTACCCACACTTTAAACCTCTTCAGTTGGCTTTGATACTTCTGCAAATTTTTATTGCCAACCAGCAAACTATGTAGGTTTTTTCAAATCTCTTCTCATATCCACTCCTTCCTTTCCATTTTTTGTTCAGATCTTACTTAACCACTCTCCAAGTCTCAGCTTTCTCATTATTAAAATAGGGATAATAATACCCAGCCTCACACAGTTTATGTAAGGTGTGTTTAACATATAGTCTAGAATATGTTAATTAATAAATGTCAGCTGATACATTACAGGTACTATAGTGGAGTGGATAAGAGGGTGAATTAAGGAGCCAAAATATCTGCATATATTATAATTCTCTCTCTCTCTCTCTCTCTCTCTCAAGGGGTATGTGACCTTGGGCAGGTTAAGTCTGTATCTCAGTTTCCTATAAAATAGGAACAACACTATAACCAATACTCCCTCTTAGCACACTGATGCCATGTGTGACTCCTGCTTTTAAATCTTTATTCATTTTCCTCTACTATTCCAGTATGCTTCCCCTACCCCACCCCCAAGCCTAGATTACTGTAAATCCATTAGAAATCATAATAATTCATCAGGGTTCTTCTAAGACCCTTCCCTAAAATTAAATTGAGCTCCCTCTCCTTTAAACTCTTTATCCCTTACCATTTACAAATTTCCTGCTATTTATCATTTATTCACCTTTTAGTACTATCTCTGTAGGTGAAAATGGGCTCCCCAGCTTAGTGTAAACTTAGTAGAGATTATGGCTTCAAGTTTTTTTTAAATTTTCTCACAATGTATCAGACATTACCTTAATCTTTTCTTGATTATATCTCAATTATAGTTCAAGACAGTTTATACATTATCTGACTTGAACGAGAAATGGCATATTATTTAATCTAGTAGTCCATAAGTTTTTTATATAGTTTTATTTTTACTTGCCCGTGACTTCCAAACACTACAATAATTTATTCTGGGAATGAAAAAGATTTTTAAGTATGGAACTGAGCTCAAAGCTCAAAACATATTTCCTGAATTCAGCCTAAGGAACCATCAACAATTTTTCAGAGGCTAATGAGGCATAAGAACTACTATTATAGCGTAGTTCTTATTTGTATGTCTCCCCTTTTTTCATTTCCCTTGCCTTTACCTAAGGGTGGTCTTGCAGCTTATCTGTGATCTAGAATAGCTTTTGTACTCCCTGTCCCTGCTCCCCTACCAAAACTCTTATATATCTTCTTGAGTTAATATAAAAATCCATTTCGTACATTAAATGTGGTACAGTAATATTTTTCTCAAAAATTAGACTCTTAAAGTGAGGAGTCTGCAATAAATATGTTTACCTTCACTTCCTGATGAGTCCTGAATATCAGGTTCTGGGGAAGAATATCCTTTTGCCACTTTTTTCTGTTGCCTGGTTGGCTTATGTTTCATTTTTGGGACACTAACCTGAAGGAAAAAATATCAATATTATGTGAATTTGCACTGTCTTTTGTTTGTTAAAATTGTCTGTTAATAGTCATGATATTCATAAATATAGACAAAAATGAAACAGTCTAATTAAAATTTAACAAATAAGATGGGATGCACTAATATAATCAAATTATCTTTATTTTAATAGGACACAATTGGGCACAAATATCAGAAAGTAAAACATATAATGAAGAGGTTTCCTTCCCACTCCTGACCTCTATACACCCAGTGTCTATCCCAGTAAATAAGTATCCACCACTATTAGTTTGCATCCAGAGATATTTTTATGCACACACAAATATGAATATGGATCTCCCAACTTCTCTGACTGCATCAGCTAGTATCACCAGAATGTTAAGTAATAGCATTTATAAATCATTTTATATATTGTTCCCAATATTAGAAACATTCCATTGAACAATGTTGGGTTTCCAATAAAGTTATTTAAATTACTTACTTTTAGTCATATTTGGGAAATATAGAAAGCATCTTATAATGAATAGAAATGATACTGTTATTTTGCAGAGCATTATTTAAACTTACAACAGCATTTAAAGTGTATGTGCAAGATTCAGAATTATATCAAACCATCAATTAGGGCTAAATTTTCCTTAGAATAATAAACTTTAGAGTCTATCCTATTTGACAGTTTTGCAATTCTAGTCATCGGTATAAAATTTATTAATAAAAACCTAAATGCAAGAGAAGAGACTAGAATCAGAAAGACAAGATAATGTACATGCTTTGAAAAACAGAAAACCAGTGATGAACAAGTCTTTACCTACATTGTCACCTGTCCACGATTCTAACAGGAATTATCCCCAATTAATTATTCCTTGGAATAATTTTGCAAAATCTTATTCATGTACTTAAAATTTCTATAATATAAAATAAGCAGGCAGTCTGCTTATTTTAAGTCTTCAAATGCTGGAGACTTAAAGTTTCCTAACATTTAGAATACAAATCCATATTCTTACAGTAGGTTCAAATGGGAGATTGATGAAGACTAGTGAGAAACTTACTTAAAATGACAAAGGAAATCAGCAATACAACTAGAAATATACAAAGATTTATTGTGATCAGGAAAGTCTACGTTTAGGAGGAAATGCTGATGATGTGTGTATCTCTATCTGTTAGGGTTGTTAAAGGAAGAAACACAATTTAAAATTTTTAAATTGTGATAACATATATAAAAACAATTTTGCCATTTTAACCATTTTTAAGTGTACAATTAAGTGGCATTAATTATATTCACATCTTTTGATCATTTTTAATTGTTTCTTTGGGGTAACAAGATCTTGGAGCTGTGTGCACTGCCATTTTGCTTACCCCAAATTTTAAATTTTGGAAGCAAATTTTAAATATTTATTGCCATAAAGATTTAATACATTTATATACCTGGCAGATCTAGTTACTTTTTTACTACATACCATTGGAGTACGATGTTTCACTTTGGTCTGGATAACACCATCTTTTTCAAACTGTATCATATCATTAAGTGGGTCCCATGGTCGGGTGCTACATAAAATTAAAAAAAAAATTTGCTTAATGACTGAATAAAGAACTTAAAAACTTTCTGTTCGATTGTTAGATTTTCATTAATAATTATATATATAGTTCTAATATTAAGATTTGCCCCTATGTAATCTGATCCTTAGCTTATTTGATAGGCTAACCATTAATATTATCATAAAGTTTACAATGAATGAAACATCAAGTTTAAACTCTCACACTAATATATGTAATTTGAGAAAAAAAACCATCTAACAAATATTCTGGAAATAAAGGCCACAAACTATGCTAATAAATTATTTGAAATAAACTCTTTTTAATTACTTACTCTGCAAACTTGTAATGCCATTCTCCTGTGAGTGGATCAAGTTCAAATAGCTTACAAGTCCATTCTTCATTTTTTGTTTTTCGATCTCTGGCAGTTTGCCTTTGAGCTTCTTCTAAAACATACTTCTCTTGAGTAGCTTCTGTTTGGTCTTTGGCATTTATGGCTCTAGTTACCCGCTGCCAGAGTCTAATATGTAGTATTAAAAAAGCAACAGAAAATCAAATCTATATAAAATAGGCTTAAATACCCTTGAGAGAAAATAATGCTCATATGGATTTCTGGCTTTGAGAACATAGCTTAGAAATGAGTCAAGTTTTAAAAATCTAGTGCCTTGAGAGACACCTGTTCATAGTAGACACTAATTTTCTTGGCAAGAGAAATTGATTACCTGGGTTATTAAACAAATGGTAGTGAATGTTGCTGACCCAAGATGGTAGGAATATAATGAAGGTAGAACTTAAGAACCTACACTTTTAACAAGTTTCCTTGTTGATTCTTATACATACTGTTTAAGATTTACTGGCCTCAAAGATCCATTAGTGTAATGCAGTGCTTCTCAACCTTGCATGCATGAATTATCAGGGAACTTTAATATGCAGCCAGTGTTGAGAACCCACTGATTTAACAGAAAAGTCTACTGAGGTAAAACGATTTCCTCTACTAGTGTTTTCATCTGTTAAATAAAAGTATAACATCTATTTCCCACCCATCTGGGAAGGCAGCATGTAAAAACTGAAAGAACAAAGGCTTTAGGATCAGACAGACTTGGGCTGAATCCTAGGTCTGCCACTTCTTAGCTGGTGAACTTAAAGTTACTGATCCTAAGTCTCGTTTTCTCATCTTTAAAATATGAATTAAATCCACACCTCAAAAATTATCATTTGCCTTGGCAAACCTTAGCTCTGGATGGAGAACATCATGTGATTATGGCTAAAATGGATTTTTTATAACTAGTGCATACATATTCTTTCATCTTTGTCAATCTCAATTTTGAGTGTAGAAGGGAAAGTACACATAGACTTGAGTCCCCATGAGAACAATACATGTGGGAGGACAAGGCTGCATAATGTGTATCAAGTGCCTAGCCAAGTATCTCTTACACAAAAGTCCCCTATCCCAACACAAAGAGATACAATAAGAATAAAATTGGGCAATGTGTATATAATAAATATAAGAGATCTAGCAAGAATTTCATGACTTAAGAACAGAAACTATGGCCTTAATAACTACCCAATTAATGTTAAGTCTTTCGGAAACCAGCCCATTCAGTACATTATTCTTGTGTTTCAGAGAATGGAACAAAAGTAAGTTCTGTACCACTCCCTTCATCTAGAGTTCTACATGCCTAAACCAGGTTAGAAATCAACTGCCAGGTAGAAACTAGGAATTGCTAATTAGTCCTATAATTTAAGGCAAACAAAAGATGTTTTTTTGTTTTTAAGGTACTGAAGCAGATAAGAAGAGAAAGGAAAAATGGAAAGTTTTAGTTTTGAACTGCAGAAAAGCAAGATGATTTGTGTTATATTTATTTGACATTCACATACATCAAAACAGGATATGGTCACATCCCACAAATGATAAAGTCTTTTGTTGAATTAAAATATGAAAGAAGGCAGAGAAAAGTGAGAAAATGACCATATTATTAAGAGATTAAGAATACTCTTTGATCTTCATGAGTTAGCTGAAAATGGTATACTTACTTTTCTGATTCAAAATCTCCCTGTTCTTCAAATTTTACGGTGTGCCTTATTAATCTCCACTGCTTAATGTCAGGTGTTGGATTCCAGAAAACCTCTGAATTATCAGTCTTTTTGTCATTAATAAAAACTTCACTATCCTACATTTAAAGAAATTTAAAATTAATGTATATTGAGGCTGTAACTTATAAAAAAAAAAAAGAAAAAAAATTAATGTAAAGAATTATCTTTATTTAGAAGGGGATTATATAGTTTAATAATATATTAAGACTTCCTTCTATTACTTAATTCTCCAAACACATTTTAAAAACAAATATAACCAGCACTTTTCCGAAAGCCCCAAATTTGCTGACATTTTTACAAAAACATGAAAATTAAATATGTAATACTAGTCAATTAAAAAATTAGTTAAATACACAGAAAGTTTATGACATTTCACAAGTTTTATTTAATAAATTTCAAACACTACATGTAAAGTCTCAACAAGTACCTCCAAACTGTCAAAGACTGCACAGTATTTGTTGCAGCTATGAGATGATGTTGACTATCAATGGACTGAATAAATACGTACATACACATGTCTGAAAGAGCCTTTCTGAACAGTAAAAATTTAAGCAAAATTTTAGAAATTTCATTTTTAAAAAAATGACTGCTGCTGTGTCTCCTTTTCCAAATGATATTCAGATAGAAGTCAATTAAAAATTTTTGTCAGAGTGTATGTGGCCACTTAGCTGAGTACCTAAATCCAATTTCATTCTCTCATATTTCTCAGCATTTTCTCCTTATTATAATGCAGAATATGGCACACATTCAATGTTCACAGTGAGGGTGCATCTAGGTAGGCCATGATCCTTTTTATGTATTTAATTAAGCTCCTCTTAATAAAATTACATAAATATGAAATTAGGTCAGCAGAGAAGTGAATAAAAGCCATTGCTCTCATTTACAACTATATCCTTTCCATGTTCCTCTAAAAGAATATAACTCTGATTGGAACCATGCCTCTTTCTTCTATGTGAGAAGCAGCAACTGTAAAAGCATATCCCTGGAGCAAGAGTTCCTGGGCTGGAATTCTCACTCTACCACTTACTTTGAGCAAATTATTTAAACTTTCTGTGCCTCAGTTTGCTTCTCTATAAAATGGAGAAAATAACAAACAACAATTAAATTGGCACCTATGTACCCACCTCACAGGGTTATATTAAATATTAAATAAGTTACTATGAGTAGCATTCTTAAATAATGCTTTACATAGTAAGTGATGTGTGTGTTAGCTATTTCTACTGATTTAAAAATTTCAGTGGCCGGGTACAGTGGCTCACGCCTATAATCCTAGCACTCTGGGAGGCCAAGGAGGGAGGATCACTTGAGGTTAGGAGTCCAAGACCAGCCTGAGCAAGAGCCGGACCCTGTCTCTACTAAAAAATAGGAAAAAAAAAAAGTTAGCTGGGCAATTAAAAATAGAAAAAATTAGCCGGGCATGGTGGCGAATGCCTGTAGTCCCAGCTACTCAGGTGGCTGAGGCAGGAAGATCACTTGAGCCTAGGAGTTTGAGGTTGCTGTGAGCTAAGCTGATACCATGGCACTCTAGCCTGGGCAACAGAATGAGATTCTGTCTCCAAAAAAAAAAAAAAAATTTTTTTTGAAAGATAAAATATTACATAAAACTAAATATTGTTAATAACAAAATACCAAAATATCTGCTATTAAGCTGAAGCTTATATTGAATATTGTTGCTTTTAGCAATGGAGTAAATACACTTTTACTTTTAAAATGTGATTATTAATTTCTTCCCACAGAATAAATTCTTTTTGTAAAGCTAATATATAATACTTACCCAGTGGCCTTCCAAAGTAGCTAAGACTTCTTTTCCCAATTTAAGTTTTCCTGATATTTGATTAACACAATCACTACTACCTAGAAATGGCTTTTAAAAGAGAAAATGTTAGGCATTTTATTTTTAATTTATACTTACATATAATATAGACAAAACAAAAAGTAATTGTATAATTATAGTGCTCTTGAAGGCACAAATGGGGAAGTACTGACTCAAATTTTCATTAGAAATGTTTAATAAAAAGAAATTTGAATTGTTGCTGTGGAAAAAATAGGTATTAATAAAAAGAAACTAAATGTATTCAGAATGATCACATTGATAAAAATGACTCATGTCCTATTCTCTCTCAGGGCCTGTGTTCTCTCCTAACCCTCAAATGTTATCATTAAGATAATGTGACATTAAGCAATAACAACTCAGTATACCTAAGAGATTTACTGATCTATTGAAAGAAGTAACACCACCTCCCCTTCAAAACAAAACAAAGTAAAATATATAGCCAAAAAACCCACCAAAAATAAAATTAGAAGGAATATATTTTGAGTTACTATATTGCCTTACTGATGTCTCTCCTTAGGGACAAAATTTTGATACTCCAATATGATACTTAACGGTGTTATATAGATATATGCTTTTGGCCTCTTTCATCATGATATTCAGAACATCATCGTACAAGTAAAAATTTGCTAAGATGAAAGAAAAATCAAACAAAGTGCACTGCATCAAATAATAATTAAGAGATCTTTATTATTAGAGCAAAATTGCTGATCAGCTAGATATCAACACAAGAGCAATTTAAGTAATAAATATTCTGTAGTTCATAGAAATATTTTTATCTGAATATAATTTACCATTCTCCAACAAACAACTGTGGAAAGGTCTTAAATTTCCCTTTCACTCTGAGGCAAATAGTTATTTCCAAAGATCGCCTCGATAATATCTACCCTTTTGCCCTCCGGCCCACACGATGTTCTTCAATGAGACCTTGCCACTCTCCCATTGAGAAGCAGGGTCTACAATCCTTCCCATGAATTTGGGTGGTCTTATAACTCTTCAACTAATAGAAGATAGTGGAAGTAACATAATTTGGCTTTTGAGGATAGGTCACAGAAGGCAAATGCTGCCTCCACTTCACTCACCAGAACACTTTTACTTGAAAACCCAAAACTGCCAAGTAAGAAGTCTATCAAACTTGAAGCTGACATGCTATGAGGAAACCAAACATGGCAGGCCATGTATACAGGGTGCTCAGATTAGCAGCCCTAGTCTTTTAGTCACTCCAGCCCAGGCATCAGACATGTAAGTGATAAGCCTTCAGATGTTTCCAGCCCTGAAGTGTCTAGTTACTTGTAGCCTGCAAGTCTTCCTGAGGCCCCAGACACTGTAGCAGAGACAAGCCAGCCCAGTATGCCCTGGCCAAATTCCTGATCCACAGGATTCATGAGGATCAGAACACAGTTATTTTTAAGCCTGTGAGTTTTAGAGTAATTTGTTATGCAGAAATAGTAACTAATACAACTCTGTCTTAGTGTATACAGCTAGAGCACAAGTTGATACATACCTTCTAGTATTCTGTAAAGCAATGATTTTATTAAGAAATTTCTATATAATCATTTCTTAAATCTCACCTCTTATAAAATATCAACAGTTTTACTGATTAAAATTTAAAATGATGTCTTTGTGTTAATTTGAATCTTCCAAGGCAGCTTAGACTTCCCCAAGAATTTCACCCAGCCTTGCCTTCATCCCTTAGATGCACTTAACCTTGATCTGACTTAAACTGTCTTCTTGTATTTAGTCATTAAGAAACCAAACTGCACTCTTTATTCAGTATTTATAGCATAGTACACATTTAATTAGGTGATACCTACTATCATTCCCTACTAACCTTTAGTTTAAATTCAAGTATTGCACTGTATCCAGTTTTTTGACATGTAATATTGACTGTTCCACCAAGCTCCAGTGTCATTGTGCCATAAAGAATTCCTAAAGAAAAAAATGGAGAGAGAGACACAATGGCCAATAATAAGCGCAGTTTTGTAATCTAATCTCCTTCTAGGAGAAACATATAATTCAAGGGCATTCATCCAATAAAAATCTATAATATAGACATAAAGTTGGTTCTGTAGGATATAAATAGGTAAAAACTGATCACATTATGCTGATCCACATTATTTGCTGATTCTATATTTGTAAATTCAGCTACTGACTAAAATATCAACAACCATAAGTGCTTCTGTGGTCATTTGCAGACATGTGCAGACTGGCAAAAAACTTGTGCCACCCACTGCACATGTTCCAAGCTGAAGTCAATCAAGGCAATACTTTGCCTTCTTGTTTCAACTTTCATGCTGTAAAAAAAAAAAGTGCCCTTTTACACTATATCTGGTACCATATTTTGTGCTTTTTGTTGATTTTGCTGTTTAAAATGGACCCAAGTGTAGTGCTAAAGGGCTGTCTAGTGTTTCCAAGTAAAAGAAGGCTGTGATGTACCTTACAGAGAAGTGTGTGTGTGTGTGTGTGTGTGTGTGTGTGTGTGTGTGTTAAAGCTTTGTTCAGGTATGAGTTTTAGTGTTCTTGGCTGTTAGTTCAATGTTAATGAATCAACAGCATATAATTAATGTTATTATTAAATAAGGTGTCTTTAAACAGAAACACACATAAAACAAGATTATGTATTGACTGGCTGATAAAAATGCTGTGACAAGGGGTTCACAGAAACCTAACCTCGTATTTACCCTGGTAGCAATGGTTCAATATTTGCCAAATCAGTGTTTGTGGTGACTTCATATAACATAACTACTGCAAATAGCAAGAATCAACTGTATAAATATAGCAAGCGTTTAAAACAAACAAACAAACACAAAAAAAACCCAAAATAGGTTTTGTGGCTAAAATTAGGGAAATTATAAATTTAACAAAGTTAAACTGGTTGTGTGTATGCATCTGTTGTAGGACTAAGTTGTTGAGGCATCCTTTAATATGCAAATGTTAATGCTAATTTCCAAAAAAGGAGCAGACTATGCAATGTTTCTCATACTTATTTGTCTATGGAACTCTTATTTTATAAAACAATTTGTGAGACTAGTGACTTGGGGAACACACCTTGGAAAATGCACAGGGTGGAAAACCTTATAAAAATAATCATTTCCTAAGCCCATTCACAAGCAGTTACAATCTCATTTTCTTCACACAATAAAAACATTGTCATAAAATTTTTTTTCCCTATTGCTAGTTGGGTATGGCATGGGTATCTACATGGAATAATTTTATTTATTCCAAATGACATAAAATTTAAAAATATATGTACTTATCAATTCATAACTAAAGATATTTCACTTCATGTTTTACTTCAAGAATTACACATGAAACTCTAAGAATCATCTAGCCTGAGGCCACAAGTTGGCCACTTTTGTACTAGTTGGGCTGGCCTTGGATAAGATCTTAACCCTCCCAGGTTTCCCATCTATGAAATGAGGCCATATTAAATCATTTCTGTTTTCATGAATCAGTTCCTAAAATAGAAGATAATTACCAAAAAGTTATTTTTAAGAAATGGGTTGGAAAGGAGGGTACAAATCATGATCAAGCTGAGTGTTTCAGCTGATACAAAGTAGTTAACAGTTCAGACTGCCAAGGTAAACTGCCTGGACTCAGATCTTGACTTTGCTGTATTGTAGCTGTGTGTTCTTGGGCAAATAACCACTTTGCACTTTATTTTTCTCATTCATAAAATAGGGATAATAATATTCCTACTTTTATATGGCTGCTGAAATGATTAAATTAGTTTATAAATGTGAAGCGCATTGAATAGCTGGGTGCTAGTTTGGTGTCTAGCATGTAGTAAATGACAGTTATTATTTAATATCCTTATCTGTATTCTAATAATGAGGGAAAAGCATAATATATTAACTTTAAGAAATTGCCAAATAGGGATGAGAAAAATTTTTGAAAGGACTCAGTATCTTAAAAAATAGTAAATTAAATTTTTAAAAAGGGTGGTGGTGTAAGAAGATGAAAATCGCTTTTAAGGATTTTGAAATAATGGGCAGTTTCATCAAATTTCAAAATTTGCACAAAAGGCAAATGCAAAGAAATTCCATTACCATAAATTACATTTTTCAGACTAAAGTATGTATCACAAAAAGTTCATTATGGGTGAATTAATTCACCACAGAAATATTTAGCATATGACAGCAATAATCTTAAGAATACATAAGCCAAGCATGCTTTCAAACAAATCACAAATCTGATTCCATCAATCTCAAAACATAGTATGGCTATATACATTTATCTAAAAAGTGTTTAAGGAATATCTAATTCAAGTATGGAAATATTTACCTTTACAATGAGCATATGGCATTGTCATTACATAATCTTCGCCTCTATTCAAAAAAGTTAACCTTGCTTCTCCCTCTAATATTGCAGATAATGAGTTTCCTGAAATAAGAATTTTTATTAAATTTCACAAAACTAATTCAACCAATTCAGAACAAACTACATTTAGGACATCTACCAGACATCTGCAGTGAAATGTTTTAAAACTGTCTCAATCTCAATGTGCCCAAACATGTATTCATTACCTTATATCTAAAACATATTTCATCCATATTTTCATTCTTACAAAACAAGTACTTTCAAGAGGTATAGTTATATGCTTGTTATGTTATGAGAGTTATAAGAAATTTTAAACATGTAGAATATTCAACAAAACACTTCCACTGTATAACTTATCTTTTTTTAATATAACATTTTTTATCTGCAAGTCACATTACTTAGTTAAGTCCCAAGCTTTAAATATTGATTAATAATTCTATAGACAATCTAGAAAAAATATACATGAAATACCTAAGTGCAATCAATAATAAAATTTCATAGCATATAAGTCTTACACATCTTTCATTAAATTTATTTCTAAATATTTTATTTGGATACTATTGTAAACAATTTTTTAAAAATTTCATTCTGCAAGTATTCATTTCTAGTATCCAAAAATACAACTGATTTTTATATTTTGACCTGGTATACTGAGACCTTACTAAATTCACTTATTAGTTCTATTAGCTTTTCTATATATTCTTGAAGATTTTCTATGTAGATCAGGTATGCAAATAGTTTAACTTCTTCCTTTCTAATCTGTATGCATTTTCTTTCTTTAACTTGCCTACTGTATAATAGGCTAGGTTTTTTTTTTTTTTTTGAGACAGAGTCTCACTTTGTTGCCCAGGCTAGAGTGAGTGCCATGGCGTCAGCCTAGCTCACAGCAACTTCCAAGTCCTGGGCTCAAGCGATCCTGCTGCCTCAGCCTCCCGAGTAGCTGGGACTACAGGCATGCGCCACCATACCCGGCTAATTTTTTCTATATATATTAGTTGGCCAATTAATTTCTTTCTATTTATAGTAGAGACAGGGTCTCGCTCTTGCTCAGGCTGGTTTCGAACTCCTGGCCTCGAGCAATCCGCCCGCCTCAGCCTCACAGAGAGCTAGGATTACAGGCGTGAGCTACCGCGCCCGGCTAGGCTAGGACTTTTAATACAATTTTGTATAGAAGTATTATAATAACAGTAAGAGTAAACATCCTTGCCTTGTTCCTGATCTTAGGTACAAATTATTCAATTTTCACCTTAAAATTAGGAAGTTGGTTATATATTTTTTGTATATGCCTTTAATCTGGTACTAGTTTGTTGAGAGCTTTTACCCTAAATGTTGAATCCTGTCAAGTCCTTTTTCTACATCTATTGAAATCAAACTTTTTCCCCCTTTATTCTATTAACATGGTGAAGTACATTGCTTGATTTTTCAGATGATAAATCAACCCTGTATTCCTGAGATAAACCCCATTTCATCATGATATATTATTCTTTTAATATACGGATTATGATATATACAACCTTTTTGTATTTATGTGTATATGTACATATGTATTACCCTTTATATATTGATTTAATAATGTTAAGGATTTTTGTATGTATATTCATGAATAATATTGATCTGTAGCTTTCTTTTCTTGTAATGTCTAGTTTGGGGATCAGGGTAATCCTGGTCTCATAAAATGAGGTGAAAAGTGTTTCCTCCTCCTCTATTTTCTGTAAGAAGTTGTTTAGAACTGGTATTATTTCTTCCTGAAATGTTTAGAAGAACTCAAGACACGTGGCCCTGGAGTATATCCTTGAAGGAAGATTTTTAATTACTAAATAAATTTCTTTAACTGTAAGGCTACCAAAATTTTAAACCTCTTCTTGAGTCAGTTTATGTGATTTGTGTCTTTTAAAGAATTTGCCCATTTCATCTAAGTTGTCAAATTTATTGCCATAAAATTATCCATAATATTTACTTATCCTGTCAATGTCTATAGGATCAGTAGTGATTCTGCTTATTTATTCCTGATTTTAACTTTTTTTGATCAGTCTAAAATTAACTGTTGGATGCTTTGACGTTCTGTATTGTCTACTTTCTACACTGATTTCTACTCTTCATTGCTTCCTTTCTTTTACTTACTGTGAGTTTAATTAGCTTTTCTTTTTCTCAATTGGATAAAATGTCAGATCACTGATTTAAATCTGTCTTCTTTTCTAATTAAAATTACAAATTTCTCTCTAAGCACTGCACTGCTTTTGTTGCGTCTATAAATTTTGATATGCTGTATTTTCATTATTGTTTATAATAAAGTATTTTCTAATTTCCCTTGTGATTTCTTTTATGGCTCGTGGATTATATAGAAGTGTTTTAATTTCCAAAGAGTTGGCATTTACCTAGGTATTTTATTTTTTATTTCTAATTCTATTTCTTTGAAGTTGCAGAATATATACTGTATGATTTCAGTCTTGAAATTTATAGAGACTTGTTATTTGGTCAAATGTATGGTCTATACCAGTCTATCCCACAAATGTATAAGAAAATAATGTGTATTTTACAACTGTTTACTGTAGTGTTCCAGAAATATCAATTAGGTTAAGGTGACTAATAGTGTTTTTCAGGTCTTCTATACCTTTGCTTATATTAGGTTACTGTCCGATTTCCTTAAGTACTAAGTTTGACAGTTGGTATCTCAGACATTTCACTTTGACAGTTCTTGTTTTATATTTATTGTGAAGGTACATCCTCAGTCTTTCAAAGGCATGCTTTGGCTTGTGATTATCTTTCAAATATTTTTTAGAGTAATTTTTGTGAAACCATGGATAAGTCAAACATTTCTGTTATTTTCAAATATAGGTTCTGTGGTGGAACCAAGGAAGCGCATACAACTATAAATATCAATGAAGTGTCTGGGAAGAATGTGGCTAATGAACAAACAATACATTGATGGTTTGAGAAGTTCTGTCCTGGTGATTTTAATCTTGAAAATGAGCCACATGGGCAACTTGAGACCAAGGTGGATAATGATGAGCTGAATGCTGTAACAGAAGCAAATCCATCTCAGCCTACATGTGAATTAGCAGCAAGGTTTGATGTTACTATTCCAACAGCACTGGACCATTTGAAATAGATGGGCAAGGTAAAGAAGCTGGATAGATAGGTTCTACATGAATTAAATGAGTGCCAGGAAAGAAATTGTCACAAAGCCCAGCTTTCCTTTGCTGTCACAACATAAAGGTGAACCATTTCTACACCTGTGTGATAAAAAATGGATTCTTTTTGACAATTGCAAATATTGGGCACAATGGTTGGATAAAGATGAGTGTTAAAACACACCCTAAAACCGAATATTCATCCCAAAACACTAATGGTGTCTGTTTTCAGTGGTCTAGCACTGGAATTATCCACTACAGCTTCATGAAACCTGGTTGATGGATTACAGCAGATGTCTACTGCAACCAATTGGATGAAATGATGAAGATGCTTGCGATGAAGCAGCCAAGACTGGTCAATAGAAACAGGCCAATCCTCTTGCAAGACAAATGCTTGACCATATTTTGCACAAACAACATTGCTCAAACAGTGGCAGCTGGACTTGGAAACTCTCTGTTATTCACTATATTCACCACACCTTGCACCAACTACCACTTCTTCCAAGCTTTGGACCACTAACAATCTGTGGAAAATGCCTTTTGCAATTTCATCACCACTCACTCTCCAGGCTTCTTTGCTGCTGGCATAAACAAGCTACCATTAAGATGGCAAAACTGTGTCGGCAGTTCAGGTGCATACTTTGAGTAATTGTACTGCTTCTCATATTGAGATATAATAAATATACTTTTAATTTGAAATCAGACATTTCATATTTAATGACCTAATATTTCATCCAGATGCCTATAATTTGCTGGGAGAAGGTGTTAATCTCCAACTATGGTTTTGAAATTGACTATTTTCCTCCCTTTAATTCTATTTTTGCTTAAATTTTGAAGTTCTGTGATTAGACACATAGGCATTTATGATTATCATGTTTTCCTGAGGTACTAAACCTTTTATAAGTAAACGTTCTTCTTTATCTCTGTTAACACTTTTTGTCTTGAAATGTATCAAAAGTCACTAAATTCTACTTATACTTAGTGTTTACAGAGTTTAGCTTTTAACTTTTACTTTCCATTCACTTTCAATCTATTTGTGTATGCATATTTAAAATGTGTTGGTCCCTGCTGTTTTATCCAATTTAACACTCTGTCTTATATTATTTGAGCCCTTAACACTGACATAATCATGATATAGTTGGGTTTTGGGCTACTATTTTACTATGTTTGTTATCTGTCCCCTCTGATTTTTGTTCTTGATCAAATTATTTAAATATTTATAAGTATTTCATTTTAATATTCTTATCGGCTTTTTACCTATCCTTTTTGGTATTATTTTGTGTGTGTGCACATGCATGTGTTTCTTTTAGGCTAGGGCTTCTCAACAGTGGCACTACTAACATTTTAGGCTAGATAATTCTTTTGGGGGGGTGTCCCATGCACTGTAGGATGTGTAGCAGTATCTCTGGCCTCTACCTACTGGATCTCCAAATTGTGAAAACCAAAAATGTCTTTAGACATTGCCAAATGTCTCCTGGGGGGCAAAATTGCCCCAAGTTGAGAACTACTACCTTAGGAATTATAAAAACTTATCTTTAAAATTTCTCAGTCCACTTACAGTTAATATTATACCACTTTATATAAAATAGAAAATGTTGTAACCTCTAGGCCCATTCTCCTCCAGTCCTTTGTGCTATAGTTGTATGTGTTATATCTGCATATGTTGTAAAACTCCCAAAGTTAACATTTTTATTTTGTATAGTATTATGTATTATAAAGACACTGAAAGGAAAAATAAGAAAAAAATGTCTTTTATATTCGACCAGATATTTATTAATTCTAACAATCCTAAGTTCATTCTAGTTAGTAAATTCTTTCAAATTATAAAAGGGACAGATATTTCTGGTGTGTGCAAATTGTACTATAACATAGAAAAAAGAAGGCCAACTGCTGAAGTAATCCAGAAAGTGAGCTATGTACCTGGTATTCAAAAATTTCTACAAGGGTACAATACATACTCATAAAAGCAATTTATGTTATAGTCAGAATAGGGTGGTAGAGGGATTGAGGTGAAGTGGGGAAGAAATAACCCAAATATGAAATATATGTAATCTTTAGAAAAAAAACAAGCAATCATCTTCTGAAGCAAACAAACAAAACAAGGTGAAAAATCCCAAAACCAAACCAAAACAAACATCAAGGGAAATAAAACCTGAAAGCCAAAACAAACCAAACATCAAGGGGAATAAAAGACATCTTAAAGGAAAATAAAGGCATACACCATGTTCCTGGTCAAAATCCACTCTTTGATTTCCCTGTCACAGACTTATCTATGGTTCACCACCCTCTCTGGTAAGTAGACCTTAGATTTCTGTTTACATATGTTACTTTTCCTATTTTTACCATAAGAATGTTTTTCTTGCATGTTTAAAATTCTTTGGCTAAAATTTAATTCTTTGATTTTTCTCCATTAAAAAATTTTAAAAACCAAATAAAAGCATTTAAGGTTATATATTTTCTACTGGTATAGCTTTGGTCATGATTTGTTTGAATTGTTAAAGTTTTTATATTTAGGTTTCCTACTACAACTATATTTCTCTATTTTTCCATTGTACTTGCAAAAATTTTTATAGGTATGTTATTTGGTCCAAGGTTCAGTACCATTACTGATTAACTCTGGGCCAAGTATTTTAACTATACTTGGATTTTTTTCTCTATTTAAAAACTAAAATAGAAAGACTGATTCCTCAGGTACACTGAGACAAAACAAAAAAAATTGCCAGGGCTAAAGGCAAAAGAAATACATACACTAAAGGGCTATAGTGGATATTCATTATATCTTTTCATAAGTGACAGCTGTGATAAATTTGCATATATGTGATGAATTTACATATATATGAATATTTATAAGAAATCAACCACACCTCTATTTATGAATGGGCAGGAAAAGGCCATTATTCAAGAAAAGATGATACTTAAAATGATATATAAATTCCTTGCTGAAAACAGCACATCACACTTATTTAAATAAAAGCTCACCAGAAAATACTACTTCCCAGGAAAGGGTACAGGTTGGGACAGGGGAACTCACCATAAAACTTGGACTTAGCCAGGATGCTACCACTAAGGCAAAATCCATCTTTTCGGTTACTAACATAAAAGGCAGATATTGGTGGATGATGGGACACCTATTAAACACAAGAAAAAAACATAAAAAATAATAAGATAAGCATATTATTGTGCTATTATCAAAAGTTCAAGGCTTAAGCATAAGAGGAAACATTTGGTAAGCAGTAAAATTAAATATTGATGGTTGTAGTTAACCAGCCTCCTGACACCTAAGGAAACTCACCTGGTAGTCACACCATTAAGTAGGGCCCTCTTACATTGTGCCAAAGTTGGTTTGTGCAGAAATGATAGTATGTCACCTCTGAAATTAGGTAACAATGCAACTTCCAACTTGGGAGGTAGGGGTATCCCCTTTTCTCTCTCTCCCTCTCTTTTTCTCTCTCATTAGCTCTGAAAAGCCAGCTTCCATATCTTAAAAAACCCTACAGAGAGGCCCTTGTAGGAACTGAGTTTTTCTGTCAACAGTCACGTGATGAACTTGGAAATGAATCTTCCAGCCCAGTCAAGCATGCAGGTGATGGCAAAAATGGCTGACATCTTGACTGTAATCTCACAAGAAACCCAGAGCAAGAATCACCCAGCTAAGCAGCAACCATATCCCTGAACCTTATCAGATGAGATAATAAATATTGTTTTGACCCATTCAGTTTGAGCAATAACTTGTCACACAGCAATGGATAACTATTTAGTGATTATTCTTCATATGGATTACTGAACTGGCTGCAGGAAACAAGCAAAAGCTTTGACAAATATGTTATTTAATAATCTAATGTTTTCAATATACTTAAATCATGTTTTCTAAAATGAGACAAAGCCCGAAACAGTTAAATCTATCTCAAGCTTTTCAATTTTGTGAAGACTTATGGTGCAGTAAAATGCAAGGTGGTATAATCTTTAACTTTTTAAAAATTAATATAGATAAGTAGTTTTGACCTGAAAGGTGTATCAATTCTCTAGGGGAAGAGAAAGGTTTTTCAAAGAACACATGGTCTCCTCATTCTCCTTATACTCAACAATCATCATAATAAAGAGCCATTGTTATTGAAAGAAAATGTCATATCCCTCAGACAAGGGAAAAGACTGAGGATCATTAATATAAATGTACATAGGTTTAAATTAATGAAAGTTTAAAATATTTCCTGTCTACTATGTGTACAACAAAAAGGTACCAATGGAGAAGGGATATCCCTTTAAGGAGCTAACAATTCAATTGGGGAAATAAATATTCTGTAAAATGGTAAACCATACAAGTATTAAAATAACAGCTTAATGGATAATTACAAAAAGTAATTCAGAAGTTTGAGAAGGGAAAAATCACTGGGAGCTGCAGTCATCTGGATCCTGAAGGATGACAGGTCAAGGTTTGTTTAGATGAAGAATAGCTGAGAAGAAATACTGGGGTTGGAGAATTACATTTAAAAACAATGAGGTAAGAAAGTGCAAGATCAAGTTACCCAGTCATGAATACATAGGTCTGACTACAGTGAAGGGCCAGAAAAGCATTTAATTTGAAATAAATTTGGGGACAGGTGTAGTGGCTCATGCCTGTAATCCTAGCACTCTGGCAGGCAGAGGCAGGAGGATCACTTGAGCTCAGGAGATCAGCATAAACAAGAGTGAGTCCCCATCTCTACTAAAAGTAGAAAAATTAGCTGAGTGTGGTGGTATGCACCTATAGTCCCTGGTACTTGGGAGGCTGAGGCAGGAGTATCACTTGAGCCAAGGAGGTTGCAGTGAGCTATGATGATGCCACTGCACTCTACCCGGGTGGCAAAGCAGGGAAAAAAAATTTGGAGGACCCTGAATGCCAGATAAATGGGTATAAATTTTGAAACTGGAGGACCACTGAAGAATTTTGAACATGATCAAAAAGGCGTTTTGGAAATAAGGGTTTGGCAAAAAAGAAAAAAGAGTGGGGGGAGATAAGAAAGGAAAAATAAAAATTTTAGTAGTAATACTACTAAAGTACTTAACAAATGTGCACTAATAAGAAAGGTTAAACAACAGTGAGTTTATGGAGTTAATATATTCTATAAAAATATCTCAATAATTTCCAGATTAGTTTTGTTTCTGTAATATGCATTTCTAATACCTGTTCAGCAATATAAAATGTTTTGCTGTTTGTCCTGGGATGAATCCATAAACAACGGAAAGTCTCACCAAGGATAGGATTATAAGGTTTCTTCAGTCCCTAATAAAAAAACATACAAGTTTCAAATTACAAATATGGAAGATTTAAACAAGTCAAAACAGGTTTAACTGTGTCCTCTGGAAACCCTCCTTATAAATGAAATCTATATAAAATAAAATTAAATGACTTTAATCATAAGTCAGGTCTAAATAATCAAATATTTTACAATTTTGCTAACTCAAAGAGGCCAAGTAATGTAACTGTTAATGAATAATTTAAAGATTACATAAAATATAAGGAACTCAAAAGGCTAAAGACAGTAAAATATCAACATTACCTTTGGCTTCTTATAGAATCCTGACAAATACCATTTCACTACTTTCTTCAAACGGAAATAAGGATTTTCTTCAAGAGCAGCGCTACAAAACAAAATGGTAAACAAAAATTTTACAGAATATATCACAAATCCCTTTCTTGTTTATCAACCAATAACTGAATATGAGATATGATTAAAAAACATAATTCATATTTAAAATAGATGGCAAAACAAGAATGTAAACCAATTTCCAAGAATCATTTTTCTCAATCTTGTCACTTTTCTCCCCATTTTTCCTATTCTTTGATACATTGCCCAGGTCTTTGCTGAAATAGTTTTTGGAAATTCTCCAAACCAAGATTTCTGAAGTGGGGTGCTACAGAAACTGAGACGTTGCTCTGTAGAGAAATTGGTATTGAAAAAAACTAACAGATTTTGAGATTCGTGTGCTATGTGATGCCTAGCATGCAAAATGATGGGCAGTGGCCAAGCAGTCCCATTAACAATTTTGTTAGAGGTTTTCAGCCATGTATATCAGTGAAGGACCAATGTTCTCTTACTTGAATCCTTTCTCAGTTGTTGATGTTAGAGAAGATCAATGCTAACTGCTGGGTACTGTAGTACATGGAGGGAAAGACAATGCTAAACCTCTTCTGTGCAAATTACCTCCTTCATTATAGCATTTTATGGGTTTGTAGTGTCCTTACTACAAAATACAGAAGTTTCAAATTACAAATGTGAAGAAGAGGTCAAATAATTTAAATCAGTCCAAAAGGTTTTAACCTGTTTTTATCCTTCAACCCACCCTATGTGCTACCAACTGACTTTCCAGAGTTAACAAACTCTACCAGTATAACAGATAATCAAAGAGTAATTTTTATTTTAAAGATGTAATTAGTAGGAGCCATGACTCACCTGTCCTCCCTGCAATTTCGCTGTTGTTGAAAACACCGTGTATTTTAGAAGTGGATTCTATTGAGAAGTTGTGGGTGTTTTTGTTTATGATGAAGCTATTAATTTTGCCCTTATTTATAAAAAGGCATTTGTGTTTCCAAGCATGTTCAATGTGGTGATTTCTGAAGATGATGCATTACAGAGGTGGGGAACCTGTGGCCTTAAGGTGACAAGTGGCCTTGTAGGTCCTTAAGTGCAGCCTTTTGACTGAATCCAAAAGAAAAAATCCTTTTATTAAATAAGGTACGGCAGAGAAAGATGCTTTTCTTGCCTCCTTTGGTGCTTAAAAAAGAAGAATCTTGAAATCAGAAGGCCCACAGGTTCCCCACCACTGGCTGTGCTAAGTTGAAAGTTTGTACTTTTCTGCAGTAAAACACTCTGATTGCTCTCTTCCTATCTTGGTTTAAATTCTCTTACTATGTAATATTATTTTAAAATTTACATATACATAGTTCAACGGTCAAAGCATTTTTAAAGAAGTGTACATGTCTTACTACTGTTCCATTTCTCCACAGTGTTTCTACTTACCTCCTACAGGTAACTTTTTTAAAGCTTTTTTAAAAAAGTTATCTTTAAGCATAAATAAGCAAATATAAATACACAGTCCTGATTTTCAAAAAAAACAAAAAAGAAAACAAAAAAGGTAACAAACTACACATTCTTCTCTACCTTGCTTTTTTCATAAACATAATCCTGGAGATCCCATCATATCTATTTATAGAGTTTGTCCTAATATGTGCTAATGTACTGTACATTATCTGACCAGTCAATAATGGCTGGATGCTTGAGTTGTATCTAACGTTTTACTATTACAAACCCTGCTATGACAATCTCATATGTATGTCACTCTGTATATGTGGAGTTATATCTGTAGGAGTTATCCCCAGGAGTGGGATTACTGGATCAAATGATGAATGCATTCATAATTTTGGTAAATACTGACAGATTCCTTTCAGGATATGGTGCTAGTCAGTATCACCTATGGCAGTGTATAAGATTGCCTATTGCTCCACAGACTTTTGGCAACAGTTAGTGTTGCCAGAAAATGACAACCTTTCTATTTGGTAAAATGGGCATCTCTCAAAAAGATCTTACTGTGATTCATAGGAACCCATCTTTTATTCCAACAGAAATGAATTTCTAGACAGATAAAAGAACTACAGAAGATATTAGACAGAACTGAGGTATACAAGCCTTTTGAATTTTTGTCAATGTGATGGATAAACAATGGTAACTTACAATAGTTAAAAAAAAATTTTTTTTTAGAGACAGGGTCTCACTCTGTCATACAGCTGAAGTGCAGTGGTGCTATCATAGTTCACTGTAACCTCAAATTTCTAGGCTCAAGCAATCCTCCCTACCTCAACTCCTGAGTAGCTGGGACTACGGGAATATGCCACCACACCCAGCTAATTTTTTAATTTTTTGTAGACATAGAGTCTTAGTATGTTACCCAGGCTGGTCTTGAACTCCTGACCTCAAGCAATTCTCATGCCTTGGCCTCCCAAAGTGCTGGGATTACAGGCATGAGCCACTGCACCTGGCTATAGTTTGAATCTACATTTTTCTCATTTTGTATGAGGTTTCACATGTTTAAGGTCTGTTTCTATTTCTTCATTTTTGAACTGCCTGGTCATTTCTTCTACCCATTTTTCTAAAGGTTGTTAATCATTTTCATTCAATTTCTAAGAACTCTTTGCATTTTAGGGAGATTAATACTTTATGACAAAACATACCAAAATTTCCCAGTTTATTAATTATATTTTGACTAGGCTTATGATTTTTTTTCAATGTTCACTGATCTTGATTCAGAGTCTAAAAATCAGGTCACAGGGCCAGAAATTAGTATTATATAAAGTACAGTGCCCTGAAACGCCACTGCTGCTAGACTGGGGGCAGCAGGTGAGAACTGGAAGCATAGGCTAAGGTGCTATTCTTTGCAAAGTTTACTGGTTCTCCAAGAAATTGCTGGATGAGAGATAGACAGTTTCTCCTCTGACTCCTTTATGCCTGCTTCTTCAGAATTACACCCTGGATCAGCTGGCAGCTTCAGAAGAAAAGCAAAAAGAGTAAGAATTTATTGTAAAAGCCAACAACTGGCAAAGCATTCCAGTTTAGTAAGCTGCACATGCCTCACAAGCATGCAGAGAGATGAGTATGAATAAAGCATAAACCCCAGGATGGAACCTGAATGAAGGCTTGGGTAGGGGCAGAACAAATGATGCCAAACCACCTCTCCCTGTGTTAGTTTAGTGAACAGGTCAAGAGGCTAATAACAGCAGTGTTGTTGGCTGAGGGGTAGGAATCCTGTCTTCCTCAAACTTATGGTCTCTCAATTCAACTTCATAAATGGAAACATTATAGCAAAATATTAAATATACTTCTTTTTAAGGCTGACTATAGACGTGGTAGAAAAGAGAGAGTGATGTTTCATTACAGCTTGATTTTGGGAAAGAATAATAATTGAAAATAGCATTCTAAGAATCTCTAAAATCACAAAGTATTTTTCTATTTTAAGAAATAAGAATATATATATATATATATCCACTTACTCAGATAGGAAATCTGCATGATAGTAGTAATCTGAAAGTTTATCCAGGAAAGAACGGGGTTCCAGTATAAATGTAGGCAGAACCACCCTGGACAGGTCCATGCCAGGACGAACTTGTTTCAGCAGTGTCCAGATAAGGCTTTTGTTTTCTTCAGACACAGTTTCTGTTTGAGAAGCCTCACCTGCCTTTAGTAATCAACAAAAATTACTGAAATATTATAATTATTTCACACACATAGATATGTAAACAAGAAGGCTAATGTTGAAAATATGAATTCTCTTCACAACTACTCCCAGCATTCTTAACACAGGGAAACAACCCTTTAAATAATAATTAAAGTCTATAGCTCTAAAACTTAGGTAAACAGGGTAGTTGAAAGAGACAAAGTGGACAATATATACAAAAGGTCCGCTATAAAAAAAAAAAATCACAGCTTATTCTTCTATACTGTATTTATTTTCATGCACTGACAATAACAAAGTTATAAACTCATGTTTCCTTGCAATTAACTTTGTACCTGGCAATGAATGACATTAAGCAATATCCTATTTCAAAAGCAAACCTTAAGAAAATGTAAACCTTAAATTTAATAGAATATATTGGTATTTGTGAGTGTATGTGTTTAGCTGTTAATAAATCTTGATACATTTCATATATATGCAACTTTTAAAATAAAATACGTATCATATATTCTTTTTCAGAAAAATAAGCAATAGGTCAAGCAAATAATATCTTCAATTTCATACTAAAATTCCCAAGAATTAGAAAATCAGAATCTGAAAATAAACTTTTACCTCTCCAAGTTCTTCATGGCTCTGTTCAGTGTAGGTAGTCTCTTTTAAAGGCTCAACAGGCTCAGGTTCAATATATGAGTCATCTTGCCTTTCTGATGTATCCGTGTCACTTTCTTCACTTTTCCCCATCACCTCATTGTCAGACTCATCATGTTCTTGATCATTTTCTTTATCAGATTTATCAGAATACATATCTTGGTCCTTAAAATGTTGTCGTTCAATTTCACTATCATTTAACCTTTAGGGAAATTATTATTAGGAGGAAGAATAAAGTAGGTTAAGAATACTTAACTTATAAATAATAATGATATATTAATATTTATTGAGAATTTACTATATGCTGGCCACTGTTCTAAGTATTTTATATAGTTTTCACTTAATCTTCCAAATAACCTTAGGAGATAGGTAATATTATTATTTCATTTTACAAATTAGTAAACAGAGGCACAGAGAAGTTAAATAAAAACCTGGAGAAATTTTAAAAGATGACACTCTAACCTCTTTGCTTCTCTACCACTTAGGGCTAAAATATTCTAAAAGCAGAATTTTAGACTACCACTTGGTAGATTTTTTTCTTAGTTTTGCAAACATCATCACTTGATTCATCCTCACTGTCACTTCTGGTCTAAAGAAAAAATTCAAGTCAACATCATCAGGTTCTTAGGTGAACTCAAATGAATTATGACTTTCTATTCATAAAGGTGTCCAAAGTCACTCCAAATCAGTCCATGAATAAGACGTAAAAGGTAAGTAACTGTATTAAATTTGTCTGAAAGATCTAATCTTGAGGAAAAGTCCAGGGAGAATTAAAAATGAAAATTTCAGCTTAAGAAAATGAACCTAAAAGCCTATAATATGTAAGTTCTGCTATACCTACCCTATTCTCACTTAAAGTGATTAGAGTGAATAATTTGTATAAAGGGGTGGGAAAGTCTTGGGAAGAGGTCCCAACAAATACCCATTCCTGTGATCAGTTGCGACCCACTCTATCCTACTCCATCCAGGCAGCAGATATTGGGATTAAGATAAAGGCCTAGATTGTAGGTTTGCAAAGATAAAATTTTTGTAAAAGATCAAGTAAATGGAGGTTTTAAAGAGACTTTTGTTTTGTTTTGTTTTGTTTTTTAAATAGAGTTAGGTAAAAGAATAAGAGAAAAAATTGTTTGACTCAGGCTACACAGAGGAGAGTAGCAGTCTAACTTTGAGGAAATCAACCTCAATGTCAAATGGGAATAAGTAAACTAAGGGATAGGGAAAGGGAGGAAATGGGAAAGTCTAATGTTTTTCCTACAAAGCAACAAGAGACCTAAACCTCAACAAAGTCTTTGTATTACTGCCTGGTTTCCCTGGATAACTTTTTTTTTTTAATTTAATTACAATGAATGCTTCAGGGAATAAAACCACAAATAGTATATAGTTCCAATTCCAAATATTATATAAAAGAATTCCACAAATGCCAGTAAGTACAGTGGCATTACAAAAAAAAAAAAATTGTTATTCTGTAACAATCAAAAGACAGACTGTATCTCATTGTTACGAGACGGGAGCACATATATCTGAGACCAGTCTTGAAGAACATACAGATTATGACAGAGGGAAAGAACAAGGAGGAATAGAAGTCATTCTTAATGATTATCATTCTTAATGGAAGGTATTCCATGTACAATGACAAGGTAGATAATCAGCATGGTTCTATGCAGGAAAGATAAAGTAAATGACACTGGAGTCAAGGAAATAAATTTCTACACTTGATGACAACAGCTAAACAAATTTTAAATAGGGCCTAAGGCCATATAATGGGGAGAAGATAGGCTAGTTTTAATACTAGATACACTACCAAAATTCTAGGCCTGCCAACTTAGTGAAAAAACACAGTATCATTACCAGATTAGTGGCAGGATCTACTTACTGGAAGTTGTCACCACTATGGAGATTGTTAGCACGTAATAAGCCATACAAAGTCACATGTGTGCTATCTGATGAAATGCTCAGGTCATGTTCCTTCCCTTCCCTGATCATTGTACGTTTAAGAAGACTAGAACATTTCAAAGCCAACTCCAAAGCATCCATCCAGCACCTTCCTAGAAGAACACAGATTCATAAGTAGTATAATTTTAAAAACCATGAAACTAGTATGCACCTTAATTTAGCCTTGTTACCTTTAAACATTCCATTTTTTTCTTTGAGAAACATGCAGTAGAAAAGTTAATCTGAACATAAAATCTCGCTAGTATTTCTTAATGTAATCTTTCAGTTTTACAAATGCTTTTTACATACTAAGCATCTAGAAACCACTAATAGTATACAGCATGCATTAGAAAGTACAGCCCATCTAAAACAAATGTCCTTTATTTTTCAAATCTTAAAACAGTAACATGCATCATAATTTCAAGGTGTCCAGCAAGGTACACAAAATATACTGGAGGGGTTATGGTTCTACTATAAATAACTATCTGAAATAATGTTTTGTTGTTGATAGGTCTATCCTCAAGCTTGGAATCCATACTACCTATATGTATGACAATTTTTAAGTCAGGGAGGTGCTTATATAATGCTGTCACTAACTGCCATATTAGTTAAGAGAAATAGTAATAGCTTTATTTTTTAAATTAAAATTTAGAACTGCACTAGCAGAAAAATTTTCATATATATTTGTTCAGTGCTCTTAAAATTCATATATATTTGTTTCAAGATCTGCTGGAAATATCAGCCAAGTAAAACATTTTCATACCAAAAACTCATGCCTTCATTTTAATTAAAAAAATAATTATCTGGTAAAAGTAAACCTTGGAAAGTTACAGAGTCCCTATGCCACACATGTCTAAACTATGAAACATGAAAGTGAGGAAGAAATTCATTATCAATTATTAAGATTGTAACTACGTTTTACTCTTATCTTTGCTTCATGAACTAAATACTAAGTGTGGAATAAAAAAGTTTGTACGTGATTATCTTCTTATGTAAAAAAAGAAAAAAAACCCCAATGTATATGTCTCATAAATGCATAAATGTTAATATTTAATAAAATATAAATAATAGTATTAAATGTATCTCTAAAATGATAAAAATGAGTTAGCACAAAGACCACTAACAAGTAAGTTAATATGTCAATGGAAGATGAAAAGAAAACTCTGAGCTGCTAACTCATCACTCAGTCATATAATAGTTTCTTCCTATCAGATTTCCCTATTTGTCTACCTTATTAATAATAATACAGTGTTCTAAGCAATTTATGATTATAATACTTCTGCTGCAAATGCCATACTGAAAACAGATTTCCCAAGGATAATATAAAGTGGTATACAAAATAAATCCTTAAAATTGAAGACCAAGATCCAATCCATCAAAAACTATATTTACCATCTGACTCTGAAGTAGCTCGTATGATCAAATAACTGCTGGGTAGGGGCTGAGTTATGGATCCAACTGCTTCACCTTTTGGACCCTTAATAACAAAATAAAAAAAATAAATGCTGTATAGTAAGTATTATGAAATCTCAACTCTCAACTGTATTGTTCACTATTATCTATAATAATCTAAATCAGGCATGGATTATAATTTAAAAGTAAACAAGCTTTAATCATATACCTCCTTGGCATAAAATTGAACAAATGATAGTTATCATCACTTAAATATTACCTCTACATATTGCTTACATATTAAAGGCACCTAAAATTTACCATACTAAACACCAAATTGTAATTTAACAGAGAATTTCCATCCCACAGTTACTACTAGCTAAGAAATACTAAATTTCTAGAAGCCTAAAGAAAACAGCTGGAAATAATTTATAAATACGTAAAAAATTCAAAGAAAAAAAATGAATTTTAACTGGGTCTAGAGAAAAGTGAATCTCCATCTCCATTTTATAACCAATGATATATACTTGTTTTTAAAGATCAATTATAAAAGCTAATTTTATTTTTCCAGAAACAGGAAAGAAAAAGGAATTTTGTTGTTGTTGTTGTTATTGTTGGCTAGCGTTATTTGTCTTAGAAGTATACAACCCCAATAAGAATTGGTATCACCAAGGCTAAACTTAGGTCCTTAGGTAGACACAGATCTTTTTTGAGAAGAGGTTTTGCTATGGTCCCCAGGCTGGTCTCTAAACTCCTGGGGTTAAGCGATCCTACTGCCTCAGCCTCCTAGATAGTTGGGATTACAGGTATGTGGCACCAAGCCCGACATCATCCTTATGTAGAAAGAAAACTAAGCATTGAATTTACAGTATAGTTTTGATACAATAGCATACATTTTAAGTTGTTTTGAAAGGGTTCTTTAAGGTTATCAGGTCAAAGAATAAAATGGATTTCAAGCAGCATAAACATTAGAAAGTAAAGATGTAGCTTAAAATGAAAAAGCAGAAAAAAATCAATATGACTTTAACAAATACTGTAATGCCCTGGGAATTTTCAAACAGTTTCATAATTTATGGGCCAGTTCCTACAACCAGTATAGAGTAGGACGCAGAGTCCTGCTTAGGTTTCAATATTGGCTCCATGCTAGAAAAATTACCTTAGTAATAACTTTTTTAGGCTTCAAATTGAAAGTAATTTTGTATAATGGGAGGAAACTGTATACTCCTCATATGTATGAGAATCAGATAAAAGATTCCATGTAAAATGCTCAAAAAAGAGTACCTGACCAAAAGAACTTATGAATGTTATTTCTTAATCATGAACATAAGCTTTCAAAATGTTTAAATGATGTCCCTAAGTAGGTTTTGCTTGTGGGGAATATTCTGATGTTTACACAGTTGTACAAATTTCCCTCTCTTCCTCTAATATTTGGAATTTAAATAACTTTGACATTAAAATATTTTAATGATTTTAAAATTCATTATAATTCTTATAATTCCTAAAAGTAGTAGAATAAAATACTATATAATAATACATTTGAAAGTCATTTTCTTCACATGAGAAAGAATCACATGATACATAAATATCAGAAGTTCTACGGGTTAAATTCTTTCCCCTGTGGGAAGTGCCTAATCCCAGAATGGAAGTAACTCTGCTTTTATGCTTGCTATGACTTCAGACTAGTAAAATTAAAAGTCCAGATATTTTCCTAGGTGTATGTACACTGCCCAATTAAGCACTACAAAACAAACAAACAAAAAAAGGTGAAGCTAATTCTCGTTAGCCTGAGTTAGGTCGTTTTCCTTAAAGGAGTTCTAAAACCTTTATTCAAGTATAACTGACCTTCTTAGAAACTATTAAACTAGGCTCATTTATTTATTTACTATGTGCTACATGCTTAATGTCTGTAGAATTCCTTGGTAGTTAACCAAATAAGGCATTTCCATTTCCACTTATTTCTGCTTTCATAGCACAGGAGTGACCACAGTAATGCTTTTTAGTTATGAAACTAATGCAGCTCCAACTTTAAAGAAATCTGCCTCCCCCCTTAAAACTAAGTAGGACTGCTTCTGCTTACAGGTTTCCCATCACATATTTAAATCACTACAGAAAAAAAACACAAAAATAAAGGGCAGTTTCCATTCTAAAGGAATCTTACCATTTTGATAAAGAGGAAAAAACACCCACGGTAATATGATACAATGTTACAAAGCAGAGTTATTAATAGCAAACATAAACTGAAAAAAACCTTAGAACAAACTGAAATCTCAAGAATTAAAAAAAGATAATAAGAAAGCAATATAAATTTGAGAAACATTTCTGGAGAAATTTTTAACGTGGGATCTTAAAAGTAAACAAAGCCTTTGGGCACACATTTCATTGTGGGTAGAGACAGAATGGGGAATAATGCATTTGAAAGCAGAAATAAATTTATAAGTTCCGCCTGGCAGAGGACAGAAATCACTTGAATGATTTATTTCAATTCTACTCAAATTTTGTCATCTTTACCTTTTACCTATGTAACAAGTGCTTACATACCTTCACTGCCCAAATAGATTGTTCCAAAGGATGGAAAAGTTTAAAACAAAAGCCATCCTTTTTTGATGGACGCTCAATGATTTCACAGGCGTTCAGAAGGACCGTTCCTACCCATTGACCATTTTTTTGGGTTTTATAGATGAGTAGCACCCCAGGTTTCAACACGCACCACAACTTGGTCCAGCTCTTTAGAGTACCACGAATCTACAGAAAGACAAGTTTATTTTTAAAATAAAGATATGTTTTTCTCTTTCTGTTCTTTAAGATATAAACTGAAAAATGGCAAATAAGATATTTTAACCTAAAATTTCCATGATATGTACACCTCAGATTTAATAGATTTTTTTTTTAAAGCTACCATATGGCAAGCACTGCAAATAGACATGAAAATGACATCGTTCCTGCTTCTAAAGAACTTAAATTTTAGTGTGAGAGTAGGCCAACAGTTTCAAAATAATGTACTAAGTAGAATTGTTTTCCTACCTTCCCTGACCAGGTCAGGGACCATGAAAACACACTTCACTAGTATGAGATTCTTCTTATTGTAACATCTATCATAGCTATAACTTTGTTTTTATGAGTATATGAGTATTCTGCCTATGAAAAATTTCCCCCTCACCACTGCATCAACAGTACTCAACAGTGCTGAAAACACTGCTGGCACAAACCAGGCATTCCCTAAATATTTGGTGAGTGGTAGGAAAAGAAAAGAACCTCCTCCTAGCCCTTAAAATTACCTTCTCTAAACATTTTGTTCTTAGTAATTACATAAAGTGTGCCACATAAATGTCTCAGGGAAAATTTTAAAAGACAAGTTACATGAATCTCTATTCTCATAAAATGTCCCTCATCCAGGGGTTTAATGCTATGTCAATGATAAGTCTAAAACTAGTTTTTTCTATCAATTTCTATTTTTGTAATCTATTAAAATTGTTTCTATGCAACTCACTGAATTCAAAATACTGAAAGGATGTTAATATTTAGATTAAAAAACAGGAATTACCCTCACTTTTATTTATTGTAAAACATCTGTTCTTTTTTTAATGTACTTATATTAAGTATGAAATAAATACAGACTCCCTAACCCTCAAAATAAGCATAGCAAAGTAATGCTAAACAAGAAAAACTTAGAAAGGGGGAGTTTGGAGCCCAGTATGAAGAAAAGAAAAAAATCTTTAAGAACAGGTATGTGTATATTTAAAAGAACAGTAAGACATGAGAAGTGAAAGGAAGAGAGTTACCCTAAGATAACATTTTGGATCATGGAAATGTGACAGTAGAATACAGAGGGAAAATTATTAGAAGGGAAGGTTAGGTTTAGAAAGTCAGCCATGGACTGTATTGGGGACTTATAGAGGGTAGATTTAACTCTGAAAAATCCAAGTGAGATCTGGAGTTAATATACTTCTAAGTATATTAAGAAAAAGTAAGTCAGAAGGTGTTTTTAGCACAAGATTGAAGAACACCCTGGTATTACTTGAATTGTCAGGGATACTATTACTAGACTCCCATTTTAGTGAAAGAACTAATATGACAGATCTCATAAGGGTTATTAGGCTAAAGTTCTGCTGTCTTACCAACTCTTGGGGAACGTGGAAAGCTTTCAGTGAATGCCAGGTACTAAAACTTTCTGTAAGTCAGAGTCCTACAAGATCACTCTTAAAGTTACAATCAGTATGAAAGATTACTACCAGCTATCCTTCAGACATGAATGAGAAAGAAGATATATAGTGACTGGGATTAGAGAAAAAGAAATAAAAATAACCAGAGCTCAAAAGAATAGGGCATGGAATAAGAATATGTGTGTTTGTCTGATAATTTTTATATTAACATTGCCTATTCTCTTCTTAATAATCCATATACCAAGTCTACAGTAATACTTAACAATAATTTAAATAGTGAACAAAAAAATTTTAGACCATATTATATTATACAACATATCACACAAATCAAGAAGCCTTTTTAAAAGAACTGTTATACTGTACATATTTAATGCTACTATTAAGAGAGACATTAAGGTTCCTTCTCCCATTAAGACTGGAGCATAGAACCTCTGGGCTATAATTAGTAGTTTCTTTGCCAGGGAAAAACAGTCGGCCTAGAAGTTTTGTCTTTGGGCTTTACCATTCCAGAGGCAAACATTCAGCAATTTGAATTCAAAAATCAATACACTGACCTTCAACCAATCGGCCATAACAATAACAGAAGGATCTGTAATAGTACTGAGTAACTCCTTTGTGGCTCTTTTCTTTTCTTCTCGGTAATTTTTCTTTTGCACCTATTTTATGGAAATGATAGAAAAATTAAAAACTCAATAGAAATGAACAATCTTTCAATTTTTTAGGTATGTGGAATATAAAGTAAAAAATTCTAAACCTCTAGAATGCTAGCATCTTAGGATTAAAAAAGTATACTTTGTTTTAGAGCTGGTAAAGTTTTAGACAGTCTAGGTTAGAATCTAGTTTTTCTGATCATTAGTCTAGTTCTTTTTAAAGAATTTTACTTGTTTTAAAATATATAATGCATGAATACTTGTATTATTCATGTGTTATTTACATGTATTATAATATTTACATCTGACGGTAAAAATCACAACCACCACAAATCTAAAAGCTATCTTTATTACATTCCATCTGATTCCAATCCTCAGAATTGACCACTGTTAACCTTCCGGAACACGCTATCCTTTCAGACCTTCCCTGAGTACACAACCTATAGAAATACACAGGTTTTGTGAGGTTTTTATTAACACTTAGAAAAAGTTCCCCCATTCAATATTTTAAAGAGTTTCCATGTCTACCGTATTCTTTTAACTGCTACACAGGATTCCTACTATGAATAAAATAACAAGAGAACTATAACACAAAATCTTCCACCAGAAAGTTGCATTTCGAGGTAGACTTCACACACTATACATAATAAAATTTTAATAATTCTATACCCAAAAAACTTTAGACTTTTGATCTTTATTAATATATCAGAATTAAGGGATTTAATACGAGACTGCAAATGCACACAGAACCAGGCATGGAATACAAATGGGTAAAACAGACTAGTCACAGACCAGCGCCAGTTGCAAAGCATGTGTTTCTTAAGCTCCAGGTTCTGTGGCCATTTAGGAAGGCAGGCTCAATACTACATAATATTTCTTAAGAGAAATCAGAAGTCTGGACATGTAATTGTTGGCTCAAATATTTAAAACATTATACAGGCTGAACAAAATATATCTGCCTTTGGGCTCATGACCCAGCAGTTAACAAACTCTACAATAATTTCAAGAGGCACCAGAGTTTCCCATCAGGTGTTCCACAACATACTGATATGCCTGGCTTCGGTATAGCTGTGTAGAGATATCAAGTGCTCAGCCCCAGGTGAGGCCTGAATTGGCCAGGTGAGGACTAAAGTGGCCTGTTCTGAGATAGTCATCAAGCAGCCTTATCAGGTGACCCCAGTGTACCACACAAATATCAACATTTTCTATCTGTGCCTGTCAGTACCTCTGGATTTTTTTTTCTTTCTTTGGAAACACACATATATGCTTCTTTATCTTATTTGCCTATTTCCAAAAGCACATGCAAAAGCACAATATAAATTATCTTCCAGAAATAACTGTGAAAACTAACCTTAAGAGATTCTTTTTTTGTGAGCTTGCTTGAAGTTGAACTGTCCTTCTCTGAGCCATTATAAAGTTTAGATTCAGACTGAAGTCATATAGAAATGAACAGAAGGGAAATAATTAAAACTTTCACTTATTCTACACATCACATGAAAATTAATGTGAAAGCTATGTTTGTGATTCTTGCCATTTATTGCTAGGATTTAAACAAATGTCTATTTTCAAATATCAATGTTCTCTATGTAATATTTTTGTTTAAAAATAAATCCATGTTAAACCCACAAATACACAGAAGTAAAAACTAATCAATAAATTAATTTATAATGTGAAGTTAAATAACATCATTTATAAATTATTATGTTCTATTTTTCCAGGGTATTTCTAAGAACATATACAATTATGTATTAGTTAGGACAAAAGTAGGCAAAGCAATACTATTTTTTAACAGTTGAAGTATTCTAAATAAAAAACCAAACCATGTAAATTCTAGCAAGTTGTTGCATACATTGCCCTGTTGCTACTCTTCCTCTAATAAGAAGAAATAGAAACATCTCTAGAAACTAGTATTTAGGTTATTAAGTATGATATGTCTGATTTCCTTAAGTACTAAGTTTGACAGTTGATATCTGACCTTTCACCTTGATACTTTTTTTTTATTGTGAAGATACACACTCATTCTTTCAAATGCACATTTTGGCTTGTGGTTATCTTTCAAAAAAAATGTTTAGAACAATTTTTGGAAAACCATGGATAAGTCAAAAACTCATGTTAGTTTTGAATATGAGTTCCATTGTGGAACCAATGCAGTGCAGACAGCTTGAAATGTCAACGAAGTGTTTTGGGAGGGTGTGGCTAATGAACGCACATTATGTCCAACAATAATGGACCATTTGAAACAAACTGGCAAGGTAAAGAAACTGGATAGATGGGTAACGCATGAATTAAATGAGCATCAGAAGAGAAATCTTCTCAAAGCTTGCCTTTCTTTGCTGTCATTACATGAAGGTGAACCATATCTACATTGTACTGTTACATGTGATGAAAAATGAATTCTTTTTGACAATCACAGCATTCAGCATGATGGTTGGATAAAGATGAAGTGCTAAAACAGAGTCCCAAACCAAATATTCATCCAAAATAGCTAACGGCGTCTGTTTGGTGGCCCAGCGCTGGTATTATTCACTATAGCTTCATGAAACCTGGTCAATCAATTACAGTGGATGCCTACTGCAACCAGTAGGATGAAGTGATAAAGATGCTTGTAATTAAGCAGCCGAGATTGGTCAACAGAGACAGACCAATCCTCTTGCAAGACAAAGCTCAACCATATATTGCACAAACAACGCTGCTCAAACTTTACCAGCTAGACTGGAAACTCTCTGTCATCCACCGTATTCACCAGTCTTTGCACCAAATGACTACCACTTCTTCCAGGCTTTGGATCACTTCTTGCAAGGAAAAATATTCAATTCTCAACAAGCTGTGGAAAACACCTTTCATAATTTCACCGCCATTCACTCTCTAGGTTTCTTCACTGCTAGCATACGCAAACTACCTTTAAGACGACAAAAGTGTGTCAATAGTTTAGGCACATACTTTGATTACTTGCTCTGCTTGAGATACAATAAACTAAACTTTTGATTGTAAATTGTAAATTTCATATTTAATTGATTTTAAACGACTCTATCTAATTTTAGCGTGTATTCTAGGAATACACCAATATTCCTAGAATATCACATTGTTTACTCCCATGTTGATAGCATTTAACAATGTCCTAAACATATAACAATATTCCTAGGATCTACTTCTTCTTATGTATGCAGTAGACCTAAATTATTATTAATGTCTTAACCTTGTCTCCAGACTTTCAGTTTATACTTCACATTTTTATTTGATTTTCATAAAGAACCTTGAAGAATGGCCACAAAAAGTGGTTTTATCTCCATTTTACAAATCCTGAAAAGGAGGCTCAGGAAGGATGATTTTCCAAACTAGCAATCATTTACATAGCAGGGGATTAGAACCTGGGTCTCCTAAACCAATGCTTGCTTAAAGAGACCACATTCTTTCTCCAGAGTGGAAGAGTACAACTCTAAAAAGTGTTTCTGTTTATCTTGGAACAACAAAATTAAACATATTCCTTCAATATCCTAAGATTTTTATTTTTATCTATTGTTAAAGGAGAAGGTACTTAAATTCTTAGCAGTACTCCCAGTGCCAAGAAAGTTTATAGGACTTGATCCAAACGGTAGCTTTAGATAAATGAGGCATTAATATATGAAAATATTTTGTGATTTACTTCGAAAATTATAAAATATTAATACTATAGATATAAGAATAATAATAATAAGTTACTGTGACTACATCAGATATTCAGATATTTTGGTTTACAGAGGTTTTTTTTAGGCGTCCAGGTAAATACATTTTCTAAAGCAAGTAACAGACAACTTAACAAACCACAGGCAAATAGACAAGATGGTTGAAGAATCAAGTTAAGAGATCTGGGCTCAGAAACCCCTTATCTTTGTAATAGAACTCCTTTTATCCCACTAGACACACTACTCATCCTGTGATTCCTTTTGTTGAGATGGACAATTAAAAATTCATTTAAAAATGCTACTTTGTTTGGGATAATATGATTAACTGACGTTTCCAATTCACTCATTCATACAATGAAAATGCCTAGAAAAAGATGCATGAGGAAAAGGAACTGTGTGTATTAAAAAAAATGTTCTGGGGGTGAGGAAGGTATAACCCATTGTGCTTACTGGTCTCAATTATGTGTTTTAAGAAGTAACAAGTTAACCCCAAATCTTATGACCAAAATGACAGTATTGATGCTTTAAGCATCAAGTGCATAAAAGTATAAAGTTAAAATTCTTTGATGGTCTCAGTTTAAAGATACCAATCTTGAAAGAAATGACAAAATGTTATTACCCAAAGTTACTCAGGTAACAATAAAAATCTTCATAAGTCCATGAGAATGAGGTTTAATAATAAATGTATAAATTTTATGATTTTCCTGAAAAACAGAGTGGGTTTACAAGTTAAAATATGTTAGGGCCAAACTAGCAACTATAGATTTCTCTCTTTCTTCTTTTTTTCCCTTTTCTTCCTGACTTTACTTATTTATCTTTTGTAATAGAGACAGCGTCTGGCTGTCACCCAGGCTGGAGTGAAGTGGTATTATCATAGCTCACTGCAGCCTCAAACTCCTGGGCTCAAATGATTCTCCCGCCTTGGCCTCTCAAAGCACTGAGATTACACACATGTCTACAACTACAGATTTCTTTAACAGAATAAATCAAGATTAAATCTAAATTATGAGAGATTTAGTAAATTTCAGCTCTTGGAAAATAACACGATGAGAATAATTTTACTTATACCAAATAGTTACCATCTTAAGGATTTTACTCATTCACTTTAATTCTGTATTCGAAGGAGGGAAATAAATTCTTAAATTCCTATTATTAATCACCTACTTTGCCAGGTACTTCTTACATCACAGTCTGGGAGGTAGATCTTATCTCCTTTGCAGAGAAAAGAAAACTGAAGCCACTTTGAATTCTAGTTTTACCACTTGGTAGTTATTTTGACCCCTGGAGAGTTACTTAATTTCTCTGAGCTTTGATTCTGCTCACTTATAAAGTGAGGCCAGTAATACCTGTCTTCTAGTATTATGAGAGTTAAAAAATGGCACAAGTAAGCTCTCAACAAAAAGTAACTATTAAGCCAGCTTGAGCCCAGGAGTTTGAATCCAGCCTGCCTGGGCAACATAGCCAAGACCTCATTTCTCCTTTTTTTCAAAAGTAGCTATTAATATCATTGTAATTTGCATCTAAAAAGTCATAGGTAATGGAGGAGATTTTTTTTTTTTTTTTTTTGAGACAGAGTCTCACTTTTGTTGTCCAGACTAGAGTGAGTGCCGTGGCGTCAGCCTAGCTCACAGCAACCTCAAACTCCTGGGCTCGAGCGATCCTTCTGCCTCAGCCTCCCGAGTAGCTGGGACTACAGGCATGCGCCACCATGCCCAGCTAATTTTTTTTAAATATATATCAGTTGGCCAATTAATTTCTTTCTATTTATAGTAGAGACAGGGTCTCGCTCTTGCTCAGGCTGGTTTTGAACTCCTGACCTTGAGCTTGAGCAATCCGCCCGCCTCAGCCTCCCAGAGAGCTAGGATTACAGGCGTGAGCCACCACGCCCGGCTAGTGGAGGAGATTTAAGATTCAAAGTTGCTCTTTTGAATCTAAAGCAGTGCTACCCGGTAAGCAGAACTTCCTAAATGACAGATGTTTTATATCTGAGCAGTACAATATGGTAGCTACTAACCATATGTGGTTATTGAGTGTTGAAATGTGGCTAGTGTAACTGAGGAGTTGAATTTCTAATTTTAGTTAATTTAAAGATACACATATGACTCATGTATATGTTGTATAAATATTAAACTTTCAGCCGAGCACAGTGGCTCACGCCTGTAATCCTAGTACTCTGGGAGGCCTAGGCAGGCGGATGCTTTGAGCTCAAGAGTTCGAGACAAGCCTGAGCAAGAGTAAGATCCCATCTCTACTAAAAAAATAGAAAAAATTAGCCGGGCATGGTGGTGCATGCTTGTAGTCTCAGCTACTAGGGAAGTTGAGGCAGGAGGATCACTTGAGCCCAAGAGTTTGAGGTTGTTGTGAGATAGGCTGATGTCATAGCACTCTAACCTGGGCAACAGAGTGAGACTCTGTCTCAAAAAAAAAACAAAAAAAGAAAAAAATATTAAACTTGTATCCTAAGTACTTTATACATGTGATAGATGGACCTTTATGTAATGTATACTTGAAAAGTGTAAATAACATTTCTGTAAAAATCATTCATAAAAACATTGTGCAATCTTCTCAACCACTCCCAAGAAACGGAACAGAAAATGTAGGGTTGTAAGAGAAAGGGTCAACTGCTGAGAATAAATAGGTTTTCTTATAGTCATTGAACTTGGAGCCTACAAACATAAAAGCTCTTTCTGCTTCTAAACCTGACCAGAAGGAACAGTCAAAAGCCAAATTCCTTGACAAATTACAGAAAATCTCGGGAACTACAAACCCATAGGGAAACCATTGCATCATATAGTGTTTCTCAAATTTGAATATGTAATCTTAAAGAAAAAAAGCTCAACAGACCTAAGAATGTATGTTAGTATCCCAGTTTGAGAAATACTGATTTAGGAAATTATGTCTTATTCTAAGAAAATGACTTTCAATTGCAGGTTATTACTACAAAGATCAGGCCTCTGCCTGGTAAAATGTATATATTGTGATTGTCATCCAAATAAGCCCAAAACACTTGAAAAAATTTTTTTAAACCATGAATCCTGAGACTATATCTGAATGGAACCCTCAAGACTCCAGTGTAAGAAGTACTGCTCTGGCAAACATACTAGAAACTGTATTACTCTGGAGAGAATGTTAGTTACCAACAGGTCATATTTCTAAGTAACCAACAGCACTTAGTTCCCAGTGGAACTTCACTTTATTTATACATACTCCATGGTTTAGCCATATCAACATAAAAATATCTCATAAAAGCTTTTTTTTTTTCTTTTTTTTTTTTTTAACAATGCTATGACTGTGCTACTCATAAAAGCTTGACAAGATCTCAGTGTTAGTTCTCTCATCTTAAATATTAGAAAAATGTCATAATCATATATTTGGGGACAACAATACACTTACCTTACTCTTTGACATAGAAAGTGAAGATTCATCTTTATTTTGAGAAATATCTTCCTTTCCTCTTTCAAAACCTGTGAAAAAACATTATCAATCTCAGTATTACTACTTTTGAGCATATATAGTCATTAACATTAAAAAAGTAAATATATAAGTCATACAATTTCAAATATACATTTGAAGTCATACAATTTCAAATATACATTAGTGTAGGAAGACTGTACATACACTTTTAAACTATTACAGCTTAAAGACCTCTAAAGAGTCATATCTAGCGTAATCTTTCTTTAGAATTAAGGCTTAGAGACACAATTAAATCTTTCTCTGAATCCACCAACATCAAGCAAAAAATATCTTTTCTGTGTTCCTAGGGTACTGTGCATGAATTCAGCCCTCATAGAGCTTTTATTCTACTGAGATGGTTTTTAATGAAGAATTCTGACAGAACACAACATACTTTTCACACCTCTTGCTAAACTGGAAAATTACAGAATAGGCGATGAAAGAAGATTGGGGAAATAAATCTGGATTGACTTTAAAAAAAAAACCTAATAATGTGCTTACTGTGAGAATTAGGCGAGGATGTATATAAAGCACTTAGCATAATACTCTGCACACATTACACATTCAATTAATGTTGACCCTCTCTACTATCATTGTCTATTACTATACAAATTCTAAAAGTATAAATCTAAAGAGGAGTGCAATGGGACAAACATGCATATATCCCTAGCACCATACAAAACATTTATATAGCACTATGCCAAAAGCAGTTAACAGATTAATATTATAAGGATGCAATTAGAGAAATGCGAATACTGAGACTTGTGTGGTAAGCATAAAAGAACAGTACACATTTTAGTGAGGATTTTTTACTTCTGAGGATAGGTAATATTAACTCTTTCCCATGACTATTTGTTCTGAGCCCAACAGAAACCTATATTTTAAAAAATTAGGTACCATTACTCATAAAAATAACACTTAAAAATCAACTAGTACCAGTGCCTCAAGCATTTCTAATGTATCAATGATAATATCATTTACTCTGTATTTGGTTTATAATAGCTAAAAAAAATTTATTACATTTTCTTAATCTGGATATTTTACTGAATTATTTATGCCGTATGAAAAAAGAATCTTTTTTTCCCCTCTCCAGTACGAAGAAAGATCACTCCAATCCCAATACTAGGAAAAAAACTGTTTCATAAATGCAACATGGAATTTTAAATGAAAACTTATAGAATTTGAAACTTTAGCATAGAGCAAAACCAAAAAGTTACATAATTATTTAAAAATTCTATAATATTTATTCAGAGCAATAAACACTGTAATAAGTAATTCCCAATACTAATGACATAAATCATTCAAAGATCTTCTAAATAAATGTGCAAGAGAACAAATATTTTCTAAAATATATATTATAAATTAAAAAAATCATCTTTTACTTTCACAGGAACAGACTTCAATTTCTCTAGTGCTGTCTTGGTTTTAGCTGAATCTAGATTCATCCATTTACTAGAAAAAATGCCTAGTTCGTTGTACTGGTATTCACATATTTTAAAAATAAAACAGTAAATTAAAATGAAATCAGAAGTCAGAAAACACTTTTTTAAAATGCAAAGTCTTAATAAAACTTTCAAATGTTGGAAAACAACATTTATAAGCCTAGATTGTATATTATCTCTCAAACCCAATAAATGAATCCTATTTTTAAAAAATTCTCTATTCCTCAAAACTACAAATCAAATGATTATTTTAAAAGCTGCCCTGATAACTTACAATTTATTTAAAATTATAGAGGATACAGCAAGATGCCTCCTAAAACATCCAAATCTGGTCAAATGCTGTGAGTTTCAACTGAGGGCAAACAAGTAAGTGATCAGCGTAAAACACAAAGAACATACAAAAATGTTCAAAAGACTTAAAGTAAAACTATTACCATATTATACACTGAGTTTCCGAGGATAATTCCAATGAAGCAAAGCAAAATGTCACACTAGGAACTCTTTCTTTAGACCTGATAAAACTGGTTTCCTTAAAATATGAAAAATAATCTTTATTTTTAAAAGTTAGTCATGAAAGTATTATTTATTAGAAGCCAAAGGGCTCTGTCAAAATATTTCTTAGGCTTTAATTCATTTCCCACCATGTATGGGAATTCAATATTACTTCAAAATCACTCTTAATTTTAAAAAGTCATATTTATAAACAAAATCCTGAAGTCTGTAACACATTATTGACTACTATCATTAATGAAGAATACAGGGTGTCCCAAAGTCTCCATACAAAGGAAAAAGTATGCAAAATTTTATAATAAATATTTTGTAAATAAAGGTACATTTAGCTACAATTTCCCATTTTCCCTGTGTATGGCGATTTTGGGGACACCCTGTAGTTTCAGATCATGATTTTTCACCAAGTTTGCTTGTTAGTGATTTGGGGTAGTAAATTCTCTTCCAACTATCCTTCTCACTCCCACAATGAAATAGAAACCCACATCCCCATCAGAATGACTAACACTAAAAGTACTAATACCATCCAAGCATAGTTGAGGATGTGGAGCAACTGGAACTCTGTTCACTACTGGTGAGGGTACAAAGAGGCATAACCACTTTGGAAAATAATTTGACAGTGTTCCCTAAAGCTAAATGTATGCATATTCTAAAATACAGGAATTCTAATCCTAGATACACACAACAAAAATGAGTGTGTATGTCCATCAAAAGAGAGGTACAAGAATGTTCACAGCAGATTTATAATAGCCAAAATCTGGAATCCATTCAAATGACTATTAATAGTAGAATAACTGAACACCTTACTGTCCGTTCATACAATGGAATATTATACAGCAATGAAAATGAACAGCCATAATATTTAGTGAAAGAAGCCACCTTTCCTCATTAAGGAAAAAAAAAGTACATACCATATGATTAATCTGTAGTATTAGAGTTTGAAACTGTGGTCTACCTTTGTTGAAGGAAGTATTGACTGGAAGGGGCCTACGGGCAATTAAAAATTCAAAAAGCTGTATACTTAACTATATATTGTTATACCTCATTAAAAAAAATGAACCATACACCCTTCCCTATTCATTCAGTTTATTAGACATCTCCTGCTTTGGCATCCTTTCCCACCTAGTCTATATCACTTTTAACTTACTTTGTACTTGGCTAATTCTGATTCAGTTATCAACAATAATGATAATTTTGATAATTGACACAATAATATTAATAAAAACAACCAATACCCATTTGTGGGAACCCCTGTGAGTATAAGGCACTATGCTAGATGCTTTACTTATTTTTTTCTAATCTTTAAAACACCACTGCACACACAAAAAAGTGACCTTATTTTTATAGCTGAAAACACTTAAGGCTCACAGAAATAAACTAAGCTAGCTAATGTCAGTAAGTGACAGTATCAGAGATTATTCAAATTTAGGTTTATTTATGCTGTTTCTGTGATGCCATGGTGCCTCTCCAGACCCGAGGCTACCTCTCTGGGGAGCCCTTGCTTTGATCGTGTAGCCCTAGTTAGCTATTCCCTTCTCTGAGACACATAATACTTAACACATACTTGGACTCCATTTTTACTTCTAAAGATTTTTTAAACATGTGAAATACCGCACGTCTTCAGAAAAATGCATAAAGCATAAATGTATAATTTAACAAATACAGGAAATATTTACATAACCACAACCCAAATCAAGAAATAGAGAATTGCTAACATCCCATAAGATACCCCTCAATGCGAGTCTTAATTACAATCCACTCCCTTTCTCTTCAAAAGTAACTATTTTGATGTTTGCAGTGATTATTTACTAGCATGCCAAAGCAGGCATTTCATTCATTTTCACTGCTGATTAGAATCCCATTGCAGGACTATATCATTATTTGCCCATTCTACCATTAATAAACATTTGGGTTGCTCCCAGTTTTCCTCTCCTATGAACAATGGTGCTCTGAATATTTTTGGAAATATAGCATGACAGATATATCCATGAGCTTCTCTAAGGTTTAAATCTAGAGAAAGAATTCCTGAGTCATAGAATATATTTATCTTTAGCTTTAATGATATCAAATTAAGTACATAAAAGTTCTCTCTCCGTATCGATGGTAACATTGGTATTGATAAGTTTTAATATATTTGCCAATCTGGTGAGGTGTATTAGTTTATTAACGAGGTTTTACTTTGCAGGTCCCTAATTACTGATGATGTTGAGCACTTTCCCATGTTAACTGGCTATCTTAATTTCCTCTTTGTTAAGAACCTCTTCAGATCTTTTGTGCATTTTAAAAAACTGGTTGTCTACCTTTTTCTTACTGATTTATGAAAGAATTCTTGATATATTCTAGACACCAGTCCTTTGCTATTTGTGTTTATTGCAAATATCTCCCTACTATATAGCTTGTCTTTTTATAGGCTGTATGGTTTCTTTGGTGAACAGCTCCTAACTTTAACATAGTCAAACTTAGCAATCTCTTTCCTTATTGTTTAATGCTTTGAGGTTTAAGAAATTCTTTACTAAATCTGTGGTCATAAAGACATTTTCCAAGAATGCAGTTTTGCCTTTTGCATTTAGGTCTATAATGCACTGAACTGATATTTGAGAATGGTGTGATGTAGAGGTACAATTTCACTTTTTTCCATTTAAATACTGATTAAACCATTAAAAAGAATATCTTTTAACCATGGGTTTGTAGTCATACTTCCTTTCATGTCAAATGTTCATATATGTGTAGTAGGTTTGTTTCTGGGCTTGCTATTCTGTTCCATTCATCTAGAACCTTAAGTACAATAATGGTGACTGGTGGCATGCTTGTCTTGTTCCCAACTTCAAAGGAGAACTATGAACATTTCACCATTAAGTATAATGTTTGATGCAGGATTTAAGTACAGATACTGATATTTAAGAAAACTCACTCCTTCTAGTTTAAGTTGCCAAAATGAATTTGAATTGTATCACAAACTTTCCTGTCTATTGAGATAATCATACTTTTTTTCTGCTTTTAATCTGTTAACATTGGATTAACAATCTCCAATGTTAATTCTGCATTCTTAGATTTTCACCTGACTTAGTCATAATGCATTATCTTGTTTATAAAAAGATATTGTTAATATCGTTAAGGATTTTTGTAACCTATATCCATGAATAAGCTGGAAAATTATAGGACAATTTCTTCTAGTTGAATTTCATAACAAGGTTATACTAATACTAGTGTTTTTCCCACCCCATCCCCACACCCATTCTCTGAAGCTGTTGTGGAAGATTGGAGTTATTTCTTCCTTTGATGTTTGCCAGAGCTCACTGATGGTATCTACCTGGATCTGGAACTTCCTAATTCAATTTCCTAATGGTTATTAGGACTACTCAGGTATTCTTTTTTTTAAAAAAACAATTTTAGTAAATATTTATTAAGAATTTGTCTATTTCATTTGAATTTTGCATATATCCACACACAAAAGTTCACAATATTCCTATATGTTTCATATGTGGTCTATCTATAGTGCTCTGTATATCCCTTTATCATTACTGATACTGGTTAATTGTGCCTTTTCTCTTTTTCCTTATCTTACCACAGGTTTGTCTATTTTATTAGTCTTTTTCAAAGAATTTGGGGCTTTATTGATCCTTTCTAGTGTGTGTATTTTTCTATTTCATTAATTTCTACTTAGCTTCATTATATTTTTTTTCCTTCTTTGAGTTTATTTTTAACTTAAGGATTCTCAGCTTACTAATTTCAAGTCTCTTTTCTATTTCTAAAATATGTATTTAAGGCTACACATTTCCCTATAGTCACTATTTAGCTATACTTCACAAGTTTTGAAATGTGATGCTTTCATAATTGTTCAAGTCAAGTATTTTTTGAATTGCCATTTTGATTTCTTCTTTGATCCATGGGGCATTTAGAAGTATATTTCTGAATTTCAAACAAAGGAATTTTCTATGGATCTTTTTGTTATAGATTTCTAACATAAATAGGGTCAGAATAATTTCAATAATTTAGAATTTGTTGAAACTTACTTTATAGCACACCATATGGTCAATTTTTATAAATATACCATATGTATTAGATAAGAAGGTATATTCTACAATTGTGTTATAAAGTTCTATATATGTCCATCAACACAAATTAACAAAGTTCAATTTGGACATTATTTACTGATTTTGTCTTCTCTTTTTCCTCTCAATTACAGAGAGAAGAATATAAATATAGACTTACCTAGTTTCCATATAGTTTTCTGTAAAATTTGCTTATATAGTTTGAGGGCATATAATTTACTCATGCTTTTTGCTTCAAAATCTATTTTGTCTGATATGAGTAGATTCAGAAACTTTCTTCTCAGCAGTGTTTGTAGTGGTTTTCATTTTCCCTCATTTTCCCTCTAAGCCCCCCACAACTTTTCTTTATCCTTTTATACTTAGATGTGTCTCTTGTAACAGCACAGTACTGGATTTAAAAAAAAAACAACAATCTTTAGCTCACTAACACTTAATATAATTGCTGACTTATCCAGGTTTATATTATATCATTTTATTTTGAGTTTTCCATTTGTTCCTCTTATACTTTATTGGTTTTAGCATCAAAATGCATTATGTTTTCCCATATAGTCTTTGCTTTTTATTTCTTCTTACAACTTAGACCTCCAACTGAAGTCACTCTCTTTTTGCCTGAAGTACAACTGTTAAATTTTCCTTTAGCAAAGGAGTCCTGGCAATAATACTCTCCACTGTTTGTCTCAAATATGTTTATTTTGCTTTCATTCTTGAAGAATTTTTATTAAGAGACATATAATTTTACATAGGCAATTATTTCTTTTTAGGACACTGAAAACATCCTTCTAGTCTGTTCTGGCTTCTACTGTTTCATTTGAAAAGTCAAACAGTAGTAAGTTTAACTGTTACACATGTGAAGGAAATCTGGGATTATTTTCCCCCTCTGGCTTTGATGTTCTTAAGTTTCACTATAATATGTTTATGGGCAGGTAAGTGTCTTTTTACCTATGTTATTTGTAATTCATATGACTTCTTGAGAATTCGTGGATTGGCATCTTTCATCAGTTCTAGAAAAGTATTAGCTAATATACTTATAGATTGTTTTTGTCCCATTTTCTCTATTTCTTATATATATGACTGGAAAAAAATACATGACAGATCTTTTCCCTTTATTCTCCATGTCTTAATCTCTCTTCTATTTTTCATCTCTTTTCTCTCCCTGCCATATCCTGAATAATTTCTTCTGACCTTTCTTCCTCTTCTGGTTCTATCTTTGTCTGTACATCTGATCTACTACAAATATAAATTTTTAACTTTGGTTATTGTGTTTTATTTCATTTCTAAAATTTCTGTCCTATTATTTCTCATAACTGAGCTATTTTTTATAATTTCCTGTTTTTTAGATTATTTTGAAGTTTGTCATTATTTTTTTTAAGACAGAATCCATGTTTCATCATTCTAATATATGAAAAACTTCATAGGCCTTTTTCTTGTTGTCTGTTGTTTCAGTTATTTTATATTCATGTTTTAATTTCTTATACATCTGATTATTTTTCATTTGTGTACTGACTGCTGACTTTGAAAATTTATTTGTAGTAATAATTTGAGGCCCAGAATGAAAAGGCCTTTCTCTAAAATATTCTGTTTCTTATCTAACTTATATAATCCACAGGAGTATCTTTCAGGTATTTTATTTTATTGAAGCCAAATACCTTCCAAATGGCCACTAAGTAGCTAAGTCAGGATTTGAAACCAGGCAGTCTAGCTCCATTTCACTCTGCAACATCCATTCAGACTGACTCCTACATTTTCTGTGGTTAAAGAAGCCTATAATAACAGCAGATATTCAGAATATGAACATTTAGAATGACAGATGGCAAACCATTCAATCTACTAAAAAAAACAATGAATTAATCTCATAATATAATGTACCAACTATGTACATTGCACTAAATGTCGGGGATGGAAAACATGAAAAGACATTGCTCCCTATCGTTCCTTCTTTTAAAAAGGTTACTATTTTTAAAAAAGCCAGGTATGCAAACAAAAATAATACAGTAAGATAACTGCTTACAAGGAAGAGGGTGGGATACTTAAGAGAACAAGCTGTGGAGTCAGACTACCTGAGTTTAAACATAGGCACTACCATTCACCAGCTGTATGACCCTGGGCAAACTACTTAATACCCAGTGGTTCAAGTTTCTCTACAGGGGAAATGCATGAAATGATACAGTATTAAATTTTGAGTGCTACAGTATTCTCTTCATAAAGAAAGAACATTTAATACTTTTTGGAAATGCTTTTAACCATCAAAACAAATTAAAAAAAGAATTTCCTAGTTATAGCTTTACTAACCAAAACAAAAAACAAACAAAAAAATTATTGACATTTAAACTTGGTTTTAAAAATGTCTGTCATATTTTTGTTTTAATCTTTTCATTTGGGGAGTAGTCACAGACTCACAATAATTCCAATGTTTATAACTCTTCCATCAAGTAATTATATAACTATGGCAAAGTTCTTTAACTTCCATGGGCTTCAGTTTCTCATCTACAAATAAATTCTACATTAGATGATTTCTTGTATAAGTACACAGGGATTACCATTCCCTGCTAGTGCAATGGAATATTATCCTAAAATAAATTAGCATTCTACCCACAACTTCTAATTTGTTAACAAAATACAAATACTATCATCATTGATGAGGTATAACATTTTTATATACTTCAGTAATAAACCTGGTTCTTTAATGTTTAGATATAACAAAGTAAATCTTATGCTGCTTCACTCTTGTTAAAATGAGATTATATATACATATCTACAAATGCAGATTTAATAAGTACCTACAAGATAAATATAGAATTAATACATTAATTATAATCAACATAGCCAAGAACCAAGAAATTGTACAGAAAACAATCTGAGAAGTTAAAATATACTAAAGAAGAATCTATCTATGTACTAAAGCTCACAGGTATCTATAGATGTTCTTTCTATGTGCTCAAAGTTTATTTTTTTCAACTTTTAGGTACTGTTCTAGAGATTGCTAAAATGAGCATATCTAGAATTAATAGCTGAGATTAAGAGGAAGGACAGGTATAATGAGACATGGCTTAAACAAAACAAAACAAAAAACACATTGCATGATGGTGTCACTGTGAGTACATGGGCAGTGGTGCCATCTTTCTATTATAGTTCATCATAAAGAAAAAAGTGATAACAACATATTTCTTAAGATAGAAGTAACAAAAAAATTTTTGCTAAGGAAAACTAAAATGAAAAAAGGGTATGCTCAAAGTGATAAGACAAAGATATCTTTAAATACAACTAATACATTACTTGAGGCCAGGAGTTTGGTATCAGCCTGGAAAACACAATGAGACCCTGTCACTACAAAGAAATTAAAAAATTAATTAGCCAGGCATGGTGGCACGCACCTGTGGTCCCACCTACTTGGGAAGCTGAGGAGGGAAGACAGCTTGAGCCTAGGAGTTTGAGGCAACAGTGAGCTATGATCACACCACTGCATTCTAGCCTGGGTGAAAAGAGCAAGACCCTGTCTCTTAAAACATGAAAAAAAGAAGAACAAAAAAATCACTAATGTAGAACAAATCTTTCCTTCTCTAATGATGTCAGATAGTAAATACATCTAAAATAACTTTTTCACTCCAACAATGAACTATTTGCGAAGAAATTAGATGTATTTTTAACTTTAACACGTAACAAAAAGCAACTTCTTTGAAGTACTTAATTCCATTTTACGTCTTCTTTTTTTTTATTTTAGTGTATTATGGGGGTACAAGTGTTAAGGTTATATATATTGCCCATGCTCCCCTCCCCCCTCGAGTAAGAGCTTCAAAGGTGTCCATCTCCATTTTACTTCTTAGCTGATAAAACAAAGCAGATATTTTAGAGAGCTTTATATCATATCTAGTTGTATTAGAGAGAATATGGAGTCATTCCCATGAATATCATTTTTTGTATTTCAAGAATTAAGAAACAAAGCAAACCATTTGCTTTTCTATCAAAACAAACCCATCCAAGATGACCTTCAATATATTCTTTGACAAGATAAACTGATAATTTTAATCTTTGGTTGCCTAATTAACACTAAACTTTTAAAAAAAGTTTTTTATTATTTATCAAGGTCTCATGATTATGCTTTAATACTAGGTAGACTTGTGGCATGAAGGTCAGCAAACTGCATGTGCTAGCAAGCTTGTTGTCTTTAAAAATACAAATAAGGAGACAAATAGAGAAATGGAACTAAGTCTCATTATAAAAGCAAAGAGAATATTTAACAATTAAAAAGTTCAGTATGTTGTATCTGCAAACCCATGTCTAATAACAACAAATACTGAAATTTACACTATTCAAAATACAGGAAAGAAGCATGATAGTAACTGCTCTACCCTAAGAAGACTAAATACGGATTATGAATGCTATTTAAAGCTTATGCTACTTAGGCACAGTTCAGGACTATGATTTCCAATTCTTTTGTGAAACACTGGTACAAAAGAAATCAGTAAATTTATAATAATTTAATCATCCAGGTGAACACTTTCTATAAGGTGTTTCACTACCTCAAAGGAATATATATACTGCCTATAGCATAAATATTGACGAAAAGTCAGGAATAAAGGTTAGTGTGAAAATAAGAAATTTAATTCAAATTCCACTAAGTGTCAGAAAAAGATGTGTTTTAGTAAAGCAAGTGCCAGTTTCAGTGAATATTTCTTTGACATGAGTATTAAAGAATATTTTTATTTTAAAAGAACAATATAACCTTAAAAGAGTAAATATAATTTTGTAGCAGTTTAAAAATCTGAAAGGAAAACAAAAGATTATGCCTATTTAAAAACATCTGAATATTTGCCGCAATTTCAAACAATAAAATATCAAGTTGTATCAACATCTCATTGGCCAAGTGTTTAGTGCCTAAATCATAGCTGTCAAATGCCTAATTTCAAGTAATAAATATTACCTTAAAAATCATAACATTTTCTTAGCAAAAATTAATTGCACACAAATACATCTATAACAAAAGAATGGTATTTCAAAAATTATACTTAGGCAGAAAACTTCACTTTAGTCAGGCATTGAGATAAAAGATTAAGATAATAAAGTAGTAAGATTAAGGATGATATTATACATCAATTTTAATACAGTTATTATTTTGCAGAAAATAGCCAAATATTTATATTAAATAGCCAGGTTTCATTTGGTAAGACCTCAGAACAATATGTTTATTTATAGAATTTTGCATTTCTCTCAAGTCCAGAAAGGCTTTAATTTTATTAAAGGGTCATAATATTTATTTCTATAATTAAAGCAAACATTTATGCCATAAACACTCAAGATTCCTACTTTAATGAATCATTCATTAGTTCTCAAGTTTTAGCTGAAGAGACTATGAGAGAAAATATGGAAAAGCCAAGCCATTTAGCAGCAGTTACTAAAACCTAAGCTTTCACTATAGAATTGTCTTGTTTAAATGAAAGCAGCTTTAAGATGTTAAAATGCCTGGTTTATTCTAATGAGAAGCCTTCAAGAAATTTAGACAAGAATGCAAGATTAAACAAACAAACCTGGCAACGAAGGAGAAAGTTCATTGTATCCTCCAAATGAAGCATTCCGGACAAGCTTTCGGCCATCAGTTCGTGGAGGAAATAAAACAGGCGAAACGCCAGTGTATGAAGAAAATCTACGTTGCTGTGAGCTCTCTTCTTTCATGGCTTAGAAGATCTCTTTAATGTATATGCTCACCCAGAGGCTAATTAGACCAATATGGCAAAGACAGGCTTTTCTCTCACAGCCAAATGTAGCAAAACCCACCAGCACAAACAAAGGACACACACATTTAACAGCAAAGGAGAAGGACCAGAGACTGTCAAATCAGCAATAAACAGATAGAAAAAGAGACTGACAGAAAAGGCATTAAGCCATGCTGCTGATTTTTTTTAAATGAACTGATAAACAGAAAGGCTTTTCCACTAATGTTTTACCTTTTTATCAAACCAGTAACGCCCTGTACTGAATTGCTGTTTTAGGAAAACAAAGCAAGATCAATAGTTAGCAATTCAAGATGAAGTAATAACGTCGTTTTCTCTTCTCTTCTCTTCTCAAAAATGGAACCCTTTTATCACATCTATTATGTTTTTGTAGTATCTGTCCACACTTCCCACCTCTTCTGACTCTTTCCTTTCCAGCTTTTGCTTACTTCAAAAATAGATATAAACATAACACTTTTTATCTTCTCCAAAGCTTCTAGATTTATATCTAATCTACTGCTTGCCTCAGCCATGATTAAAAATTCATAACAAAGATATTCTTTCAAGTACAATTCTGATGGATTCCAACAGTTAAAGCAGAGAACATTTAAATTTTACCTCTAGCAGAGATATATGAGTCATTAAGACAGTGTTAATGCAAGCCAATCAACAAAGAAGATTAAGATAACACCATAAACTGTATGCTCTAACACATGTTCCTTTAAAACAGATATGAGCTGCTACAATTCCTGTTCATTATATTGAAACTTTTCAAAATACATAATCAACCACTGAGTATTTTCCACTTCAAACTTACCTATTTAAAAAAAGCAACTTAATTATCATAGTAACAAATGGAAATACCTTTCTTTATTATGGTTGAAACTAAGTGACTGGTATGATCCCCCACAACACTAAATCTTTCCTATTTCCAAAATGATATGCTATATATCTCTTTATACCAAAGAGATATTAAATTCCCAAAAGATATTCAGTTGCAAAGAATTTAAAATTACAAATAATTCTTTAATTATATTAAAATCCATTTACCTTATTCTACCTAAATTCAAATTAAAGAGCTCTATTCAATTGCTCTTTATATGTCTTATACTGATTTTTCTAATCACAATCCTTACTTTCAACCTGAAAAAAACACCCACTTACCCAGATGACAACTAATTCAGTTACAACTCAGTGATTCATTTTTATAGATACCTTACAATACTTCAAGGCTGATTCTCCATTCATACAAAATGACATCCCATACAATTCAAAACTTCTCTTTACTAGAAAATACTCTTTAAAAAAATTTGACTTCTTACACATGCTATATTCTTTCTTGGGCAAAAAGGAGTATCTTTCTTTTGAAATTCCCTAATATTAAAAAAGAACTAATTATAAAATTTCATTTCCACTTTGTCACTGAAGAGACCAACTACATATATTAACTGTGATCTACTGGCTCTTTTCATATTAAAATGGTAGACATCCAGGCGCAAATACCATAAAAGGTCATAAGACTCTCTAGAATCTGCTATACGACTGGAGAAAATATCCAGCCTTAGTTTCTCTTTCTATAAAGCTAAAGGATTAGGACTGGAGAAGGTATCTTACTGTAATATGAGAACATTAATTAGTTGTCTGGACAATTTCCAGACAATCTCTATTTTAAAAAAAAGATGACTGGCAAACATGGCTGATATTTGCAAATAATCTAATTTGGTACTTGGAAAGCCCATTTAAATTACATAAAGGTCCATATGCATACTCAAGATAAAATACATTGGATTAAATTACAATGAAAATACTATAAGAGCTATATATATTATCTTAAATCCCAAATAATAAACCTAGGCTCTAAGATTTTATTAATAAAACCCTTAAAGCAGTAAGAAGAGATGGAGAAAGATCAAAACCATTAAAAGTAAAAATCAACCAATAAGAATTTTAAAAAGTGCTATGTCCAAACATATAGAGAACCACACTCTATAAAATGAACTAAACATCTGAAAGTTGTACTACACAGATTCAGCAGTAAGTGTCCCTACAGAACATACAATTCAAATAAGAATATAGTTAACACTCTGGAACAGCTCAGACTTAGAAAACAAGTCTATTAGTAACCTGAAAATGACATATAAATTGAGATGGGAGATAATAATGTTTGCTTAAAAATAGAAAACACAACAGTAAGGCTCTCTGTTCATTTTCATCCTCTAATAGAGCAAGGTAGTTTCTTAGCTGTAGTTAGTAAAATCTCATTGATAACTATACAGCTTGAAAATTATACAAAGCAATCTTACTATCCTACATTTTCTCAGAAAATATCTCTGTAGATCCTCCATTGCCAGCATTAAATAAGTTCTCAACATAAAATCACATGTACGTAAACATACAAAATTAAAAGATAGATAGCTCTCTTGCCCATATATCCATATTCACTGCAAGAAGTGTAAGACAGTAAGTATTTTCCTCTGGATAAAAAGTTCTTTATAATGTCGTGTGTGTGTGTGTGTGTGTGTGTGTGTGTGTGTGTGTGTGTGTGTGTGTGTGTGTATAAAATCATTAATAATAACTTAGCACCAACTATGTGTTAGGAACTATGTTAGGCACAAGAGAGTTATGAATATAATAGTCCCTAGTTTCTGCTTTTATTGAGCTTTTAGTATGTGTAAGTATATTCATTTTAAGTTGACTGAAATACAGAGTCTAGTCCCACAAAGTAACTGTTAAATGAGGTGTTTAGATTTCTAATATAGTTCATAAAAATCTACCTAACTGAAAATCTACTAAATAGTACCTATGATGTAGCCATCACAATATTACCTCATAATTACAGAGTAAATATATTTCCCTGTTTTTTCTGTATGTTCTCAATAGATTCAAAAAACAATGTGACATACAAAAGGAGTATCCTTGTTTTATAGATAAGGTAATCAGCTGAGAAACACAAGGTAGAGGTCACATAGTAAATGAGCAGTAAAGCCAAGATTAGAATCCAGCCATGGAAATAGTTTCTACTTTTCCTCTCCTTTCCCTAAGGTCAGCCAACACAAATGCCAGCATCAAGCATTTTTTGGTAAGATGAGACACAAAGGCAAGGGATAAAAAAGATAGTATCAGCTGTGACTTGGCATTCAACCTCACTTTATCACGGTCTAGAGGGAGTCCTGCCTGCCCAGGGACCTACCTAGTGAAAATCATGCCTATTTGCAGTTCTGGTAACAGGCCCACAGACTTTGGGCCCAACTGCAGCTCCTGAAATAGCCCCGTGATCCAGCTCCAGCCCTGCTCTAGACCACAGCCCCAAAGACAGTCCTGCCTCCCCAGTGACCAGCCAAAGAATCCAGTAGAAGCATATCCATCTGCACCCCTTATAACAGGCCTACCATGTGCAGAAGTGACTTAGGCCCTGGAAATAGCCCCATAACATGGTGCTAGACCTGCTCAACTGTCTGCCCAAGAACCAGGCAGGAACCACACCCACCCATGCCCCTTGTCCACCAAGCACAGACCTGACTATGCAGCAGCAGCAACATGACCCAGCTCCAGTCCTGCTCAATTACCATGACAGAAGCAGTACCACAGGTCCAACAAAATATAAGGTTTTTACCTGATGAATCTATAAAGACTGGAGGAGGCATCTGCTCCTTTAAATGCAGAAACCAACACAAGTCTACATGAATAACAGACAATCAGAGAAGTAGGACATCACCAAATGAAACAAAGTTCTAGTAACTAATCTTAAAGACATGGATATTATGAATTGCTTGGCAAAGAATTCAAAATGATTGTCTGAAGAAAGCTCAATGAGGTATAAGAGAACACACAAAATCTAACAAAATCAGGAAAACAATATATGAACAAAACGAGAAGTTTCTTAAAGAGATAGAAACCATAAAACATGAACCAAACAAATTCTGGAACTAAAGAATACAATAACTGCATTAAAAAAAATTCAACAGAGAGTCAATAATAATGCAGAAGAATCAGTGAACTCCAGGATAGGACATTTGAAGCTAGCTAGAGAGAGGAACAAAAACAAACAAGAATGAAAAAGAGTGAAGAAAGCATACAGGACTTACAGAATGCCATCATGAGAACCTATTCCACACATTGTTAGAGGTTCAGAAAAAGCAGAGAAAAGTAATGGGCAAAAGATTTTTTTAAAAAAATAATGACACAAAACTTCCCAATCTGGAAAGAGAAATGAACATAAAGACCCATGAAGTCCAAAAAACCCTAAATATATTAAACATAAAGAGATCTTCACTGAGATACATTATAATTAAACCGTGTCAAAAGTCAAAGACAAAAAGAAAATTGTGAAAGCAGCAAAAGAAAAGCAAATGGTAATAAAATGGTCAACACAACAGGAAAATAGAACAATTATACATATATATTGTCCATATAAATATGGACAAATTTGAAGGGAGAAATAGATAGCAATGCACTAATAGTAGGACATTTCAATACTCCACTCCCTGTAGTGGAGATAAATGGTAATAAAATGGTCAACTCAACAGGAAAATAGAACAATTATACATTTATATTGTCCATATAAATATGGACAAATTTGAAGGGAGAAATAGATAGCAATGCACTAAACCCAGAGTTAGTGGAAGAAAGGAAAAATAAAAATCAGAACAGAAATAAATGAAATAGAAAATAGAAAAATAGAAAAAAATTAACAAATCTAAAAGTTGGTTTTTTGAAAAAAATAAAATTGACAAACTCTTAGCTAGACTAAGAAAAAGGAGTAGATTCAAATAAATAAAATCAGAAATAAAAGACGATTAATTTTATTTCTGATGCCTCAGAAATAAGGATAAGAGACCATTATGAATTATGCACCAAGAAATTGAATAATCTAGAAAAAACAGATAAATTTCAAGAAAACATGCAACCTATCAAACTGAATCAAGAAGCAATAGAAAGCTTATATAGCTCAATAACAAATAAGAAGATTAAATCAGTAACCAAAAGCCTCCCAACAACAAAAAAGCCCAGAATCAGATAGCTTCACAGGCGAGTTATACCAAACACTCAAAAAAGAATTAATGCCAATCCTTCTTAAACTCTTCCAAAAAACAGTAGAGGGAACACTTTCAAATTCATTTTATAAGGCCAGCATCACCCTAATACCAAAGCCAGACAAAGACCCCACAAGAAAACTACAGGCCAATATCCCTAATGAACAAATGTAAAAATCTTAAATAAAATACTAGCAAACAGAATTTAACAGCACATTAAAAGGATCATACACTATAATCAAGTGGAATTTATGCCTTATATGAAAGGATGGTTTGACATATACAAATCAATCAATATAATACACATGCAGAAGAAAGCAATTTGACCCTTATCCTACACCATATGCAAAAATCAATTCAAAATGGATTAAAGAGTTAAATGTAAGAGTGCAAACCATAAAACCACCAGAAGAAAACATAAGAAAAAAGCTTCTTGACATTGATCAGGGCAATATTTTTGGATATGACACCAAAAGCACCGAAAACAGATAAGACTATGTCAAACTAAAAAGCTGCTGCACAGCAAAGGAAACAATCAGCATAGTGAAAAAGCAACTGACAGAATGGAAGAAAATATTTATAAACCGTATCCCTGATGAACAAATGTAAAAATCCATTGGGGTTAATATACAAAATATACAAGGAGCTCAACACAATAGCAAAAACAAAAACTAAACAACCCAAATAACCTGATTAAAAAGTGAGCAAGGGACCTGAACAGGTATTTCTCAAAAGAAGACATACAAATGGCCATCAGGTATGTGAAAAAATGCTCAACATCACTAATCATCAGGGAAATGTAAATCAAAATCACAATGAGCTAACACCTAATACCTGTTAGAATGGTCATAATCAAAAAGACAAGAGATAACTTTTGGCTAGGATGTAGAGAAAAGGGGACTCTTGTACACAGTTGGTGAGAATGTAAATTGGTACAGTGATTATGGAAAGTAGTAACAGAGGTTCCTCAAAAGATTAAAAATAGAACTACCATATGATCCAGCAATCCCACTTCTGGATAGATATACAAAGGAAATGAAATCTGTATCTCCAAGAAATACCTGTGCTTCCATGTTCATTGCAGCATTATTAACAATAGCCAAGATAAGCAAACAACTTATATGTCCAGTGATGGAGAATGGATAAAGAAATTGTGATATACATATACAATATGGAAAAAAGAAAGAAATCTGCCATTTGTGATAACATGGATGAACCTAAAGGACTTCATCCTAAGCAAAGTAAGCCAGACACAGAAAGACAAATATTGCTTGATCTCTCTCACATGTGGAACCTAAAATAATTGAACTCATAGAAGCACAGAGTTTGAATGGTGGTTGCCAGAGGTTGGGGAGTGGGGAAAACCAGGAGACGTTAGTTAAAATGAAACAATCATTCCAGGCAGCAAAAGGATCTGTGGTAGGACGTTAGAAAATGAGTGACATCTCAATGCTAACTGAAGAAAAGGAAGCCCATGGAACCTAAACCACCCAACTAGGTCATCCTTTACATATGAGAGCAGTTTGTAAATCAGGAACTCAACTCAAAACTTTAAAAAAACAAACCTGTGTTTCAAAGATTCTACCACTAGAAATCTATGTAAACATCATATTAGGAAAACATGTATTAGAAATTATTATATATTAGAAAAAACTATTCTTTCCAGGCACTATTTCTTCTTTATAACTAAATTCTCAACAGATAAAATCCTATTCCCCACTGTATCTGCTCAAATACTCCAAAGGTAACTAGAGTCTTGCAATCCTTCTGTTCAAGCATGGAAACCAAGTTATGAGACAATACTGCTTATTTTAAGATGACTGATCTCTTCATTCCTTTTCCTAGCCGATGCTTGTATAATATATTGATGCTAATCCATCAGAGACTCTACCAACCTTAGGGGCTTTGGAGTTGGACATAAATTAAATTACTGGCTGCCACACTCCAGGAATTTCCTAATGATGGGCCTAAAAAGGTCCTTAAGAAACTATTTTGGTTCCATGGTTGCAACGAAATTTCCAACTAACTTCACAGTCCATTACTTCACCCAAAAATAAAAGAATTTTCTCATCTTTTCCCTGTGCTCACAATCCCTTCACATGGTAAATGATATACTTGTGTTCCTAAATTTTGAATTATGTGGACCAGTAAAAGTTCCCCTAAAAATTGTGACACTGTTATCGGGATTTTCATCTTGGTAAGACATATTTTCTGAAAAAAAACCCTGTAACTCACAATGTCCACCAATTCATAAAGGGACATTAAATACCATATATTAGAAATATTAAAATCTCATAATAAAGGACAGTCCTTTGAACTGAAGGAACTTAACTTAATGAAAAACTCATAATGGTCTACCTACTTTTTTGTCTAGTTATAGAACTACAAAAACACCACAGGAACTAGTACCAGTCCACAGACTATACCTTTTAAAACATGAAAATATTTATTTTAAATATGATATATACAAGAGTATATATAAAATGTACATTATAAACAAAATTGATAAAAAATAAAAAAAATCTACACACTTACCAACTTAAGAAAAATAGCATTGCATTTACCTTTGAAGATTCCCATGTGTACCCCACTGCATCTCCCTCCATTCCAACCACAATTAACCACTGTCTCAAATTCTGTTTTACTCATTCTATTGTTTTATCATGTATCTATCCCTATACAATCCATTGGTCAGTTTTACATGTTTTTAAACTTTACACAAATGCCATCATACTACACGAACTCTGATTTGTTTTGTATTCTTCCATGTTGATGACTGTAGCTTTAAGTCACTCATTTCATTACTGTATGGTAGTCTACTATATGAATATATTGTAATATTTATTCATTCCACTCATGACAAACATTTGAATTTTCCCACGGTTTTTGTTTCCCTATTACAAATAATTCTGTTGGTACACATGTGTGAGAGTTTTGCTAGGTCTAGAATATATGCAGTATAAATGGCAGGGATTAAGGTGTGTTCTTAACTTTATATAATGCCAAACTGTTTTTCAAAAATGGTTCTATCAATGTATCCTTCCATCAGTTGTAAATGAGAATTCATATTGTTTTATTCCCTTTTGGACAACTGTAATTGTTGCACTTAAAATTTTTTTTTGATCTGGTGGGTGGGTATGAAATAGCAATTCGTTATGGTATTAATTACCTTTGGCAATTCCTAATGATGTTCAGCATATTTTCACATTTATTGGCCATTCATGTTACCTCTTCTATGAAATATCTATTCATGTCTTTTGGATATCTTTCTGGTGGACTCATCTTTTTGGTAAATCCATAGGAATACTTTACTTTCTCTGGATATTAGTCCTTTTTCAGTTACATGCACTGCAATTCATTTCTTCCTCTTTTGATAAACAGATGTTCTTAATTTTAATGAGGTGGAATTTGTCAGTCTTTTCAGTTTCCCTTTCTTTTTTGTCTTGTTGAAATTGTTCCTTCCTTACTCCAAGGTTATAAAAATTTTAATATTATTAGTTTTTAAAGTTTTATCGTTCAAATTTACTTCAATTAGAATTGATTTTGTGTATGGTGGGAGGGAGAGATCTACTTCATTTTTGTTCTCATATGGATAACTAATTTTCCCTGAACTGAGTAATATGTCATATATTGACTTTCCATATATACTTTGATCTAAGTCTCTGTTGTGTTTCATTGTTCTCTATTTCAGCACCAGTATCTGCCGTTTTATTTACTATAGCATTATAGTAAGTATTAAGTAACTGGTAAAGAAAATCTCCACACATCCTTGCCTGGTTCTGCTTCTTCAGCATGTCCTGACCCTTCTTTGCCCTTTGTTCTCCCTAGAGAGTTAATAATGACCTTATTAAGTACTTTGAAAAAAATCCTTTTGAGATATGGATTCAAAATGCATTGAACCTAAAAATCAATGTGAAGTGACACCCTGAATATTGAATTTCCAATCACAGTCTATTTATAATGCATAACTTTAGTGTTATAAGGATATTTCACATCTCATGTTAGACTTTTTGCTACATACCTTATTTTCTGTTATTTTAAGAAGTATTTTTTGAATTGCATTTTGCTAACCATTTATTGGTACATAAAACTGAAGTTAATATATATTCAGTAACTTCTTAATAATTCTAATAATTTATATGTCAAAGAGGGATCTATACAGCAAATTATACTAGCTACAAAGAATTTGTTTCTTTCTTTTTTTTTTTTTTAACTTTATTCCCTAGCTACATTTTAAGTACAATGTTGACATGAAGTATACATAGCACATATCCTTTTCTTGTTCTGGATTCTAATTTCACAGGTTAAGAAAAGCTCTCTTTTATTCCTAGTCTGCTAAGAGTTTTTATCATGAACGAATGTTAAAATTTTAAAATGTTTTCTTTTTTGAGTCAGAGTCTCACTCTGTTGCCCAGGCTAGAGTGCCATGGCATCAACCTAGCTCACAGCAACCTCAAACTCCTGGACTCAAGCGATCCTACTGCCTCAGCCTCCTGAGTAGCTGGGACTACAGGCACCTGCCATCAGGCCCTGCTAATTTTTTCTATATATTTTTAGTTGTACAATTAATTTCTTTCTATTTTTAGTAAAGACGGGGTCTCACTCTTGCTCAGGCTGGTTTCGAACTCCTGATGTTAAGCCTCCCACTTGGGCCTCTCAGAGTGCTAGGATCACAGGCATGAGCCACCGCGCCCAGCCAAAATATGTTTTCTTTATTAGTAGAATGATGATATAAGTTTTTATTTTTTAATTTGTTAAAGTGAGAAGTGAAAAATCATAGATTTTCTAACATCAAACCCATCCTTGCATTCCTGGAGCAACCTTAATGTGGTTATGTGGTTTATCTGCTAGATTCAGTTCGCTAATAAATTTCCAAATTTCTGCATCTAGGTTCATGAGCAAGAATGTGTTGTAATTTTTCCCTCCTGCAATGTCTTTGTCTGCTTTTCATATATAAACCTCATTTAGGAAATGTTTCTTTTTCTACTTTCTTAATTCTAAAATGTCATCAACTACTGGATACATCTGTGATTTCAGAAAGGTCATAAAATATAGGGGAGGTGAAAAAACTAATGGCGATTATAAGACATGTAGCACAAACACCAAATTCAGAGATGATATAAAAGTGTTTAACAATAAGGATGACCAAAAGGGATTGTAAAACACCATCAATTGAAGATCCAATTCAATTTCAGAAATGATAGAATGTGGGTCAGTGGTGAATGCTTTTTAGAATTAATAAAATACAGTACTAATGTGAGACTGGAATTTTTTTTCCTCCTAAATACTTGGTAGAACTTGTTTCTAAACCTACCTGGACTTCATGTTTTCTTTATAAAAGTAATCTATATTATTAATTAGATTACTTTAAAGAATATAAAAATCACTAGAATTTTCTAATTACTGAATCAGTTTAGGGAAGTAGTATTTTTCTAGAAATCTGTTCATTTTTCAAATGTATTGACTTAAAGTTGTTTATAATATCTTTTAAACATCTGTTTGTACCTTTATTTGTGACCCCCTTTTCATTCCCCCTTAAACTTCCCAAAGGCTTGATAATTTTATTAGCCATTTCAAACAACCAACACTGTCTTTCTTGATCTCAGCTGCAGCTATTTGTTATTTAATTAATTTATCCTCTTTATTATTTCTTTCCTTCTACTTTGGGTTTATTCTATTATTCTTTTTCTGAGTTTGGCCTTCTTTCTTGTAAAATATTAGCATTAAGACTATTACATTTTAGATTTCCTGCTTGGGATTGTGGGGCTTCCTTAATGAGAGGGTTATTATCTTTGATGAATTCTGAAATGTTCTCAGCATTATCTCTTTCAATACTGCTTCTCACCCATTAAATTACATTTTGTAACTGATAATTCCAACTGGCATGGACTTTATACATCTGGATAGTGTAAGCTAGTTTACATGGATTCTCTCTGATGGTAGCTGTTACTTCACGCATAACTGATTTTTTTGCATCATGGCCAGCATTTAGTGTTGTCATTTTTGCCATTCTAATAGGTGCATAACAGTACCTTACTGTTGTTTTAATTGTTTACTGATTTTTAATTATGAGCTCATGTGTAATTCACTGAGGTTTAAAATAGTCTCCTCTAAAGAGAATTTGTGTTGATTCTTCCAGGCACCTGTGTATACTAATAACCTAAGATAGTTTTAAACTAAATTGGAAGGTGTTTATGTCACAGAAAGAATGAATTCTGACTTAAATCTACATAAATATGTGCTTGTGCTTAGGATTTCTCAAGGAAGAGTCACCTCATTCCATCCAGAATCAAGACCAGGACAAGCAAATGCACCACAGTGTTCTTCTGTGGGCATGTTTTCCAGTGAATTAAGTATGCTACCCTTCAGGACTTCTAATTTTATGAGGAGACATTCCCCATTCCAATTTTCAATCCTTAATGGGCCATAGTCTTTTACTCTTTTGTCTTGTTAAAGCCCAAACTTTAGGCCTTCAGGAAGCAATCAGCAGACAGCAGTCAGGACAAATGCTGGCTCCAAAGCTCATCACCTCTCTGGTGTCCCACTTTCTTAGTAATTCTGCCCCTCACATTAATTCCTTTATTTTAATAATGGGGTTCAGCTTCACTTTAAAACTAAATTTTTAAAATGTTTTACCCAGCATTTTGATGTTCTTACTAGGAAGGTTTCCTCTGAACCCTTACTTTTTCATGTTACTGGAATGAAGTACACTTATATATTTTCATAATTCCTTATGTTTCTCTACTTATTTTCCTATATTTCTCAATTACAAATTAAACTCATGAAAACAGGATCTGAGAATATCATCTTTGGTTTGTTCTTGCTGTCCAGTATAAAACTATGCACAAGCAGGAGAAATAAAAGCCAGCTTGATAAAGGTGACCGTTGGAAAATCCTATACTCCCCAAGAAACATTTGTCTACATGTAACAAACCTTGTTCTTTCACCTGGAAAGAGATAAATTTGCTAAAATGTCACTGTTTCATTCTTAAATGAAATTTATATATGTTTAAATTTACAACAACCACAGAAAGTGCAAACAAAAATTTCTATGAAGCTACTGTTTATTTTCTCTCAGAAATTATACAAATATTACTTGGTAAATTATACTGATATTACTTTGTTATATATTTATCAAAAATAAAGAAAGTCTGCCTCTCCATGCCTCAAATAAGAAAAGGAAAATAATAGTAGTCAACTTTACAGATAAAACTTTTGCCATTCTTGCTAAGGAAGAGAACTCAAACTCTCACACTCCCAAAATGAAGAAGTTTAAATCCCAATAGAAAGAACTGAGAAACTAGTACAGGTAATATTTAATAATCCTTTAATATTATCTTAAGTAAAAAAAAAATACATATATGTGTTACATATGACTTTTTTTTCAGGGAAAAATATATCCTTTAGTGTTCTTAAGGTTCATCTTTCTGCTTTGATAAAGAGGCAATTAATAAGGCCTGACAAGTATAAGACAGACTCCCTTCATCTTTGTAAAAATGCTTAAAACAAAGCTGAATTTTTCATTTTTACTTTTCAATAAATGCTTTCAAAGTATTTCAGCTTCCCCTGTAGGAGCATAGGAACAGTTAAACATAGATACTATAACATTTTATAAGAGATTTTAAAAATATTTTATTTTTATTTTCTGAATTTGCCAAATATTATAATATCTTATTATTTAATAGGCACTTTCATAGTTCTATGAAGCAACTACTAGAATACAAGGAATTTCAAACCAGAAAAAATACATCTTAAGAAATAACTTGAAATCTAATGCATTAAGGAGTCAAAAACTCAGAAGAAGATTAGCATAACCTCTAATTTTTACTATTTCTAAATAAAACAACCAATAGCTGCAAACCAAAGAATAGCATTTAGGTGGTAAAGAAAGATAGTTGGGGGTGGGGATAAATAAAAGTTCTCTTTCAGGCAAAACAATTTTCATGAAATATTAACACTTACATTAAAAAAAAAAACACACACACAAACATAACTTTTGTTATGTGTGTATGTTCAGAACTGGTCCTAAAAATGTCTTACCAAGAAAGGAGGAATTGCTTCGATTCATGGAGGAAAGTGACTTCAAAGTCTCCTTTTATCTGTGAACCACTTAAATGAAAGTACTCTGTGTTAGTCAGCTGAGACTGTACCAGCAATGTCTAACACTATCACCCTGGGGAATCTGGTACATCTTCACACTAGTAAACTGTGTGTCAAAGAAAATCCTCCTTTACTTTGAAGTTTTCTATTAAGTTATGGATATAGATCCAACATGTCATTTTTAGTGATGCCAGAGCATTTAAAGTAAAGGTGCTTGGTAGGTTTAAGAAAATTTACAGAACTAAGAGTAGACATTTTAATTCAAGACTATATAAACAAAGCATAGTCTAAGTTTATTTTGATAAAACTGATTAAAGCAGGTAAAACTTTTTGTTTAAAGGTTTCAAAATTTTAAACAGTTTGAAATGGATTCATTCAAGTTTTGGAAAAGCAACATTATATATTCTCTCACAAAGCACTACAACTGAAAAGATGGGTTTTAAAAAATAAAAACAGACACAATCGCTTTTTACAACCAAGAATGAAAGGTTAGCTACAAGATAAGTTATATTAAGTATCTCGTGAAGTTTTGATAACAATCTCACACATGATCAAGAGGGAATAGAGTATTTACCCATGAGATGAGCTATGATTTAGTCTCTAGGCTCCGTTGGCATTGTCCTTATTTAAAAGTAAAGGAAGAAAAGGAGAAAACAAGCCTAATTAATCTACATATCTCTTCCTTGATAAACAAATGACATATGTTAAGCTCAAACAAGTCAGCATAAAACAAATACCATCCTACTTAAGACACATTAATTGTACTTAAGTTAAAACCATTTTGAAGTAAACTGATACTAAGCCCTTGAATAAGAAAAAAATCTGGAAAATACATAATTTTCAGAATAATGTGACTCACCATGATCTAGATATATAAGAAATAAAAAGTTATCTTGATGTGTGTGGGTGTAGTGAGGAGAGTCAGTCTCTCTAGCTATTTAAAAAACAAACAAAATCCTGAAATGATGGAAGGAAACCATACTGTGAAAAAAATTAAGAATTGTTTTTAAGAGATATGATCTAGGCCGGGCGCGGTGGCTCACACCTGTAATCCTAGCACTCTGGGAGGCCAAGGTGGGCAGATTGCTCGAGGTCAGGAGTTCGAAACCAGCCTGAGCAAGAGCGAGACCCCATCTCTACTATAAATAGAAAGAAATTAATTGACCAACTAATATATATTATAATATATATATATATATATAATTAGCCGGGCATGGTGGCACATGCCTGTAGTCCCAGCTACTCGGGAGGCTGAGGCAGAAGGATTACTTGAGCCCAAGAGTTTGAGGTTGCTGTGAGCTAAGCTGACGTCACAGCACTCACTATAGCCTGGGCAACAAGCGAGACTCTGTCTCAAAAAAAAAAAAAAAAAAAGATATGATCTATATTAATTCATGATCTACATTGACCTACATGAATCAATATGCATGAGGCAGAATCACCCAGAAAACAGGAACAATGAGAATGGACGAAAATCTTAATTTAATGGTAAGCAATAATTCACTTATTATATTTAAGGCATCTAACTCTCTTTGAAAAGCTGCTTGGAGAGATCACACATACATGTTATAATAACAATATAAAGTAGCACATTACAAAATCCCAAAAGCACTGACATGAGAATTTGAAAATTCAGATAACCATATCACCTAAGAGAAGCTTTATAAAAGAGAAGACATCTAAATTGTATCTTCAAGAATGAAAAGTATTTGGATAAGCAAGGGGAAGGGACAAGGACATTTCATAGCAGAAGATCAGGATAAATAAAAGAACAGCCTCACTGTGGAAGAGTGAAGAAAGCCATCTAGTTATAGATCCTTGACCATGAGAAACACAAGATAAAATTGGAGGAGTAGAATCAGACATATTAAAATTTTAGCCTGCAGATTATGGAACCTGCAATTTACGCTCTTAATTGCTGTTTTCCACTTACTGGTTCAAATGTTGCTACAGCAGATACACGTGGAGAGCTTCATAAATGTGCATGCTACTGAGCCTCACCCTAGAGATTCTGAAAGCGTGGAGTGGAATCTGTATCTAAGCAATGCTCTCAGGGGATTCTCAGACACAACCAGATTTGGGGTGCCATTGCCCTAGGCAACAGAAAGCCATTGCTTTTTTGAGAATGGGAGTAACATAAATGCAGACATTATACAAACCTGAATAATAAACAGTGGTATTTTTATTTATAATTTTTTATTTTTCTTCATATTATTTCTCTCAGAGATCAATTTCATAGGATCCATGTTTTCTCTGGCCATATACAGATATAAGAAACCCGATCTCATCATAATCTCACTGAAATACATAACAATTTTTTGTTTGTTTGGTTTTTTTTTTTAATAAAGATGGACCTGGTATATTGGAGGACAAGGTCCTAACAGCAGTCAGGAGGCTGTGGTACTATGTAGGCATGAAAACACCTAATGAAGACCTGACCAAGGATGGTGATACTAAGAATGAAAATGAGGAGAGAAATCAGAGCCCTGACACTATAAAACTTCTAAAAGAAATCACAGAAAACATTCTTTGCAACTTTAGGGTATGCAAACATTTCTTTAATAGGAAAAAAAAAACAATAACAACAAAGTTTGACTCACAGCAAAAAATTGATAAATTTGGCCTCATCAAAATTAAAAACATCTGCTCTTTGAAAGAAACCACTAAGAAAATAAAAAGCCACACCAAAACTGGAAGAAAACACTCGCAGTACACATAGCTATCAAAAGATGGTACTAAAATATACTAAATAACTCTTAAAACTCAATAATAATATAAACAAGTCAATTTTTAAGTGGGTAAAAATATAAACTGACACCTCACAAAAGATATAAATAAAAATGGCCAATGAGCATATAAAAAAAGTTCTACATGAGCCTCTAGAAGATGCTGAAGTACAGGAAAGGCAAAAAAATCCTTCAACCCAAATAGAATAATTTTTATTTAAATAATAGTAATAATTATAATTATCATTACATCAGCTCTCATGAGTGGCTATCACCTACCTGTTCTAAGTTTTTACACATATTAACTCATTTTATACCTGATAAAAATCCTATGTGCTAAATACTATTATCTTCATTTTACCAATGACTAAAACATAATGAATATACAAAAATACATGAGTTCTTCATGACATTAAAAAAAACTTGAAAAGGCAAAAAGGTTTGTGAACACTAGAAGTAAACTTTACATCACCTCTTTAATCTAAAAACTGGTACTTACTTTGCAGGAAACAAATACTCATTTATCCTGCCTTTCCTGCAGGAACTATACTTCGACATCTACCAAGCAATCCTAAGATGAAGATCTCTTCTTTACAGAAAAACTTCATTAACAAATGTAAAAAGAATGATAGAACTAGAAAACCATCATTTTTCAACTCCTAATATTACAAGTGATTCAGTTAATGATCATCAAAGGGTGTGAACTCTTTTGGCAAAAGGTTGATGGAGAACAGGATATTTGCAGGGTGCCAAATACATCATATCCATTTTTACTTTCAAGTCATAAGGTAAGAAAAGATGCAACTTACAATGAAGCGAATCAGGCTATTGCCACCTGAACCTACTGATCAATCTCACATCACTTACAGTAGGACGATCAGATATCAAGTGAATTCTCATGTCATGTAGCATAAAGCACTACACACTCCTTCAAAGTATTCTTGTCAAAAATGTTCACCCTAGATGTAATCAAGCTTTTGCATTTAACTTCTAATTTACAAAAAATATAGAAGATAGAGAAAAATATTGAACAATATTGCAATGAAGCAATCAAACAAATCCAAAAAGTCAAACACTATACAGGACACTGGCCCGGTTTCTTTTTTTTTTTTTTTTTTTTTTTGAGACAGAGTCTCACTTTGTTGTCCAGGCTAGAGTGAGTGCCGTGGCGTCAGCCTAGCTCACAGCAACCTCAAACTCCTGGGCTTGAGTGATCCTTCTGCCTCAGCCTCCCGAGTAGCTGGGACTACAGGCATGCGCCACCATGCCCGGCTAATTTTTTATATATATATCAGTTGGCCAATTAATTTCTTTCTATTTATAGTAGAGACGGGGTCTCGCTCTTGCTCAGGCTGGTTTTGAACTCCTGACCTTGAGCAATCCGCCCGCCTCGGCCTCCCAAGAGCTAGGATTACAGGCGTGAGCCACAGCGCCCGGCCCCGGTTTCTTAAAAAAGTCAAGCAAAGACAAAAATAAACAAGGAGACACTTCAGGATCAACGATGTAATGACTTAATGAAATATGTTGTATGAACCTTATTTGGTTTCAACAAACCTACTGAAAAAAACTTGGGGACAACTTGGGAAATTTAAATATGAACCAGGGTTAAGTAATTATCATCAATTTTGTTAGATGTAATAAAGGATTTATGGTTATGTAAGAAAACGTGCTTGGGCCAGGCACTTTGGGAGGCATTGGCACTTAGGCCAGTGGCTTAAGCCAACACTTGGGGAGGCTGAGGTGGGAGAACTACTTGAGGCTGAGAGTTTGAGACCAGCCTGGCCAACATACTTAAACCCTGTCTCTACAAAAATAAAAAAACTAGCCAGGAGTGGCAGAGCATGCCTATAGTCCCAGCTACTTGGGAGGCTGAGTCAGGAGGATCACTTGAGCCCAGGAATTTGAGGTTGCAGTGAACTATGATTATGCCACTGCACTTCAGCCTGGATGACAGAGTGAGACCCTGACTCAAAATAAATAATTAAAAAAAAGAGGCCGGGCGCTGTGGCTCACGCCTGTAATCCTAGCTCTTGGGAGGCCGAGGCGGGCGGATTGCTCAAGGTCAGGAGTTCAAAACCAGCCTGAGCAAGAGCGAGACCCCGTCTCTACTATAAATAGAAAGAAATTAATTGGCCAACTGATATATATAGAAAAAATTAGCTGGGCATGGTGGCGCATGCCTGTAGTCCCAGCTACCCGGGAGGCTGAGGCAGAAGGATCACTCGAGCCCAGGAGTTTGAGGTTGCTGTGAGCTAGGACGCCACGGCACTCACTCTAGCCTGGGCAACAAAGCGAGACTCTGTCTCAAAAAAAAAAAAAAAAAAAAAAAGAAAATGTGCTTATTTCTTAGAGATACATTAAGTATTTGGGGATATAACATCATGAGTTCTGTAACTTACTCTAAATAGGCCACCTCCAAATAAATGAAACAAATATAAGAAAAGGTTAATAATTTATTAAATCTACACAATGGGTATATTAATGTTCACTGTACTCTTCTCTCAACTTCCCTGTTGGCCTGAAAATGTTCATGATAGATACAAGTGAGGGTAGTTTTAATTATTAGTAACTTACCCCTCTTGTTGGTTCACTAAGTCTAAAGAACACCTCTAAATATTCTAGTGGCACAGATACATGAATCAGATGAACCATATCTATCACAGTCAAAATTCTGGTGCACACAATGGGAAAAACCAGGACAGATGCATCTTTCCAGAATTTTATTTTAATGAAGCTTATTTATACCAGAATATGTACCAAATGTCCATTTTCATATCTTAAAAAAAAGCATTTTGGCAACAAAAATGCTAACTGTCCAAAAATATTTTCAACAACTAAGCAATAAATGTTAACATAGTAATTCTTTTCATCTTGTTATATAAAATGTTTACAGTTCCCACAATACTATATAAAAGTGTTTCCATCTAACACATGACTAGAAAACATTTTCTATTGATACAAAGTAGAAAATGATATAATTTACTATTTACCAATAAGTACTCATTTGAAAAGAAGTTACTCAAGTCTGCGTTCAAAGGAAAATTCTTAAAGTTATAACACCAAAACCTGACACACCATATGACAGCTAGGACTCTAGATTTAATTTTGAAAAATACTCCATAACCTGAGCACATATTAGCTTTCAGACACCAAATTTAAGTTTTCAGTTTTAAAAGCAGAAGTCCTTCCACTGCAGCTATGAGTAATACCCACAGGAGAATTCAGAACATTTGATAAAATAAACTCCAGCTGAGTAACAGAATCCACTACACACAACTGATCAATTATGAATTAGGAAGTGTAATCCATGAACCTCTGAGAGTCTCCCAAGACCTTTTCAGAGGGTCTGCAAGGTCAAAACCAGTTTCATAATACTTTTTCATTATGTTGACATTTTTACTGACAGTGCAAAAGCAATGTTGGGTAAAAATGCTGGCACCTGAACACAAATCAAGGCAAAGGCAACAAACTGTAGCAGTAGTCACTGAATTCTTCACAGTCATGCACTCACAGTAAAAGAATGCCAGTTTCACTAACAAATGTCCTAGATGAAGCAGTAAAAATTAGTAATCTTCAACTTTAAGTAACATGATTTGAATATTTTGTGCAACAGAATGAGAACTGTGCATAAAGCAATTCTCTGTATTGTATTTTAAAGAGTGTCAATGCTTGGAAGATCTATGTAATTCAATGAACAAATATTTTCTAAATGACTAATGTACGATGGTACAAAATTATGGAGGAGTAAAAAAGACCCATTCAAAATTCAAGACAGACTAATAGATTTTAATTTAACAGAGTATAAAAAGAATACTGGGCCAGGCATGGTGGCTTAACGCCTGTAATCCTAACACTCTGGGAAGCTGAGAAGGGAGGACCGTTTGAGCTCAGGAGTTTGAGACCAGGCTGAGCAAGAGCGAGATCCCGTCTCTACTAAAAAAATAGAAAGAAATTAGCTGGACAACTAAATATATATATATATATATATATATATATATATATATATATATATATATATATATAAGCCAGGTAGGCATGGTGGTGCATGCCTGTAGTCTCAGCTACTCAGGAGGCTGAGGCAGGAGGATTGCTTGAGCCCAGGAGTTTGAGGTTGCTGTGAGCTAGGCTGATGCCATGGCACTCTAGCCCAGGCAACAGAGTGAGACTGTGTCACAAGGAAAAAGAAAAAGAGTACCGATATAGTTTCAGATTTCATATTGCAACTAACATTCAAGAAACTATTATTTGTCAAGTTTTGGTATATTACCAAAGAATACCTAACAATTATGTATAAAAGCTATTACTATAATCCTCCTTTACCAACTACATATGTGAGGCCACATTTTATTCTCATACTTCAATGAAATCATCACATCACAATAGACTGAGGAAGTAGGTATGAAAATCCAGGTGTCTTTTATTAAGCCAGACAGTAAAGAGATTTGCAAAAATTATCACACGGTAGTTCTCAATCCAGGATGATTTTGTCCCTCAAGTGACATTTGGCAACCTCTGAAAACATTTCTGGTTGTCCTAACTGGGGAAAGTGCTATTGGCATCTATGGGTAGAGGACAGTGATATTGCTTAACATCCTATAATGCAAAGGACAGCCCCTCACAACAAAGAATTATGCAGGCCAAAATGTCAATGTTAAGAAATCCTGAGGTAAAACAATACCAACCATCTCAATCAATTTGGGGTGGTGGTGGTGGTGGTGGTGAAGAAACATAGTAATTCTTAATAAAAATTTTATATTAACATGTAATGTGTTTATTATATTTTAAATAATAAAAATTTTTAAATTCTTAGTTTTAATTAACAATACTGCAAATATCAACTGATATAACTCACATAAACAGAAGCGTGTTAGGGTCTTCAATAATTTTTAAGAGTATAATTTTTAAGAGTATAAGGTCAAAAAAGCATGAGAATCACTAAATTAGAAGAATGGTATAACTAAGAAAGTGTGTTGGAGAATATAAGAGAAATTAAAGGACTTTTAAGAAAAATGTACTCATTTCAAGAATATTATGGGTGACCCAAACAAAATGAACCAAAAACCTTATATAACCAAATAGTTACAAAATAAAAAAATATGATAGACCCCAAATGTCATTATCCCTTTCTCCTTTCAGAAGAGGGAAAAAAAACAAAACGTTAAAATCACAACTTCTCACCCTGGCTATGAGGACTTGCTGGACTGAGAGATGGCTGATGCAAATCTTTGGTTGGTGTTGGATAAGCTTCTTTCCCTTGGCGCTGACTCATCTTTCCTGGTGTCAGAAGTTGAGCTTCGTCACTGTTTGCTACAACAGCTCAAGGAAAGAAGAGAAAAATAATTAGTACTAAAGTCCTAGATTTATATAATGGCATAATAACAGAATAGAATTATGACTGAAATGGCCTCAGTGGTTATATTCATTTTACCAATTCAAGACTTAAATAAGTTCACATAATCATTTTGTTTTCATGTTGGTCTCTATCAATCCAAGAGGAATTGACAGGTATGTCTGAGTCAAACATGCAAAGTGTAAATGTTACAAAAATGAAAATACACATCCAACTGGTAATGAAAGGCACTCCAAGGTTTACTTTGTACCTCTCACTGTGCTATAATCTCTTTATATTTGCCAATAGAACAATAAGCAAAAGACAAAGTCACTTCACAGAAGAAATACAAATGGTCAATAAACATATAAAAAGATACTCAGGCTCATTGGTAATCAGAAAAAATACAAGTTATTAAAATATAAAATAATATTTTACACTCACTAGAATTTCTGCTCTAATTTCTAATTTTCATGGAAAGTCGGTATGAAATCTGTTTTAGAAATGGGGAAACTTGAGGTTCAGAGATTGCCATGCCCAAGACTAAGTAGTAAGTAAGTAATAGAGGCAACATTCTAACTCAAGACCCCATTAGGTTCCCAAACCTGTCTCTTAAAAGCTTGCTGCCCCAATAATCAATTTACATAGTGAGTTCAGGCAGCTTCTCATCCATTTGGCCAAGCTACTATTATAATACAGGACAGCAATGCCCAGTTTCAGAGAGGATAAAAAAGAGAAAACACTACATGAAGGAACAGGGCAAATAAATCATAAGTCCACAGTGTCCCAGGATCTCCAAGCTCTTTCACTGTATGTTTCTTGCTTTCAGACTACAAAAACTTTTGTTTCATTTTAAGAATGAATGATTTGGTCTTCACTCTAATTTTAATATTTCAACTTAATCAGAACTTCATATTCACATTTTTATCACGTTTTTAATAAATTTGCTTTAATGTTTTCCAATGTGCTAAAGTTTTCAAAATTATATTTTAGCTCTTTATTTCAAAGTAAAAATACAAAAACATTTTCATTTCTCGTGCAAAAAAGGTAAAAAAATTATTTTCCCACCAAGCCAATAAAAAAAAAAACTATAGACTAATGGTTCCTAAATTTTATCTCCAGCTATAATACTTCTCCCAAACTCAAACTCACACAACTGCCTGCCTTATAATCACCTCTTCATTATTTACAGGCATCTCAAATTTATCTAGAACATAATTCTTGATTCCGCTTATCCTCCAAAACTGCCTCACACCCATCTCAGTGCCATCACTACTCCCCTCCCCCTACTTTCTCAGGCCAAAAACCTTAGATGTGTTCTTCGATTTTTCTCTTTCTCTTACATCTCACATTCAATTCATTCATGAAATCTTTGACAGGTTTTTAAACAGCTTATGAAAGTACTATATTCTAAAGGTTTTCAAATTTTGCTGTTCACTGTTCACCAGTTCACTGTCCCTCAGACCGTTGGAGGGCCGGACTATAGTTTAAAAAAAACTATGAACAAATTCCTTTGTACACTGCACATATCTTATTTTGAAGTAAAAAAACAAACAGGCAAAAACATCTGCCTGTGGCCCGTGGGTCATAGTTTGAGGATGCCTGCTTTCGACTCTACCTTCAAAATGTATCTGGAATCCCACTGTTTCTCCCCACTTCCACAACTACTACCTGATCCAAGCCACCATTACCTTTCCACTGGGCCACAGCAGCAGATTTCTACCAACTTATCACCTTGCTTCCTGTTTTATAAAATTTACTCCCTACACAGAAGCCCAAGTAATCTTTTAAAGTTAGAAATCAGAAATATTCTCAATGGCTTTCCATTATGCTTACAATAGAATCCAAGACCTGGAGATTCAACACAGTCTGGCACCTGCTTAACTTTCCAACCTCATTCTCTACCATTCTCCTGTCACTCACTTGGCTCCTACCACAATGCCCTTCTTGGTACTCCTCAAAAGATGCCATCTTGTCCCCTTTACATTTCTTGCTTCTTCTACTTGAAATACTCCTCCCCCAGATCTTCACATTATTGGCTTCTCTCATTTGTTGTCTGTGCTCAAATGTCATCTCTTCCGAAAAGCCCTTTGATTTCTTCCTGGTGCTTTTGATAAATAAAGTTTTTAGTTTTAATACAGCACAATTTATCAGTTTTTTTTTTAAGATTAATGCCTACCGCCTTCAGGGTTATACTCTATCACCTTACCCTACATAATTTTCATTGTAGCTCTTCTCATTACCTGAAGTAATATCATTTATTTGTTTATTGTCTGCCTTCCTCCATTAGACCTTAAATTCCATAGGATGGAGTTTTGTCTGCCTTATTTTCCCATGAATTCTGAGGTCCTGGTATACTTCCTAGCATATTGAAGGTGCCACTTCCTGGTATACTAAAGGTGCTCAATAAAATTTTGTTGAGTGAATCAATCAACCAACTTTATATTTTTAAGAAACTTTATAAATATATTGTAAAGTATTTGGTGGTTCCTTCAGTTACTAAATCCAAGATTCATTTGATTCCTAAAAATAATTATTGAAATTTAAAATGTGTGGTGCTGACACAGAGACAAACTGGCCTAAAGAGCATAACAGACAGCTCCCAGAAACAGACACATATGTTTGGTGAGCCAAAGCCTAAATATGAGACAGAGAGAGAGAAAACACTACTCAACTAATAACATGAGAACTGGTTATCCATATTGGAAAAACAGATCGAACCCTACCTCATACCAGAAAAAATAGTTCTATAAATATTAAAGACATAACATAAAAAGCAAAATTTGAAAACCTTTAGAATATAATACTTCCATAAGTTTGAAATAGGGAATGATTCTATTAAAAAGACACAACAGCTGGGCAAAGTGGCACAAACCTGTAGTCCCAGCTACTTGGGAGGCTGAGGTGGGAGGATCACTTGAGCCCGGGAGTTTAAGGTTAGCCTGAGCAACACAGTGAGACTCCAACTCTTTAATTTTTTAAAAAGACACAACAAAACATTAACCACAAACCAAAAAGTTGCTATATCCTACTATATTAAAATTATGAATTAATTCAATTAAAAGATACCATAAATAGAATGAAAAGAAAGTCACAAAACAGAAGATATTGCAACACATAATCAACAGAGGGTTGGTGTCCAGAATGTTCTTTTAAAAAAACTGCTATAAACCAATTAGAAAAGAACAACAACATAATAAATGGGCAAAAGATGTGAACGGTGATTTCACAGAAAAAGAATTGCAAATTGTTGGTAAGTATATGAGAAGATGTTCATCCTCTTTAGAAATGAAGGAAATACAAATCAAGATAACAATGAAATAAATATTTTACACTCAGTAAAATTGACAAAAATTAGTAAGTATAAAAATGCCATATACTGATGACGATGGGATCCAGAAAATGTCTTAAGCTCTACTGATGGAGTATAAATTGATACTCTTTGGAAAACACTTTGGTGTTTTCCAAAGAGTATAAATTGATACACTTTGGAAAACAATTTGGAGCTATCGTACATAAAACTGAATTTCAGCATACCCTATGAGTCCAACAATTCCACTCTCAGAATCTAGGAAAAATCTTACAGGTGTGTACCAAGAGATAAGCATAAGAATGTGCATAGCAACATTATTCTTAATAGCAAAATATTCATCAACTGAATATAAAATAGATTAATAAATTATGGCACATGCATATAATGGGATAGTATATAGCACAAAAATGAATGATCCATTTCTATAACGAACAACATGGCTATGAATCTTAAAAATAAAACAACTACAAAAAGCAAGCCCTAGAAGATTACATATAGCATGATACCATTATTTCAAATTTAAAAACCAAGCAAAACTTAGTGATACATACTAAGATATGTATGTGATTAAAAATTTTAAAAATCTATTTTTTACAAAGCAAAGACTAGTAAATAAAAAAATACAACCTATTCATCACCTCTGGGGGCAGGCACAGGGATAGAAGAGAGAAGAAGCAAACTGAAGTATATTAGGTATTTGTAAGATTCTAGAGTTCTGAAGCTGAGTTGTAGGACCATATGTGCTCATTGTGTGATTATGCTTTATCATAACATGACACATTCTTTTGTATGTACTAGATAGTCCATTTAATGTTAATTTAAAATATAAGCAGCAATAATAGAATTAACGTATGCTTTAGTGTTCTATTAATAAGACATAAATATCTATGATAACTTTACTATATAAAAAAGGAAATAGTCCAGTAAGTATAATTTTAGTTCTATTCACCTTTCTAATCCATTTTCAACTGAGGTATTACTATATGATCTTTGACAACCTTGATTAAAGTGAGAGTACACAGAAACAGCAATGTACAGAGCGTACTTCTTCACAAAAAAAAAAAAACCAGAAAGCCCATCTTTCTATTTGTTTTCCCTCACCACTTTCACAAGCATTAACAACCATACAGACAAAGAGGATGCATGATATAAAAATCACTATGATGTCCTATGTCATTTACACAATAGCGGACTATTCAAATATAAGTTTAAGAGGGGCACAATGACTTTGTTTCTGTCTGTATCCCTTGGCACATAACTGATGCTCTATAAATATCTGCTAAATGACTGAACAGATATTTGGCAAATGAATCACTGTATAATTCCAGCGCTGTTTCTGACACCACAATCAATGGACTCACCTACAAAAGATAACCTTACAGTGCCCTCTACTGGTTCTACTTATAGTGAAAGTAAATTAACCTACTTTGCTATTCACATTACTTTATTCATGTTAAGTACAGCAGAAATCATACTGGAATACGTAATAGTAATATGATTAACATACCAGCTGTGCCTTCTAAAGAGAATATGAATCTGTAAGTTTATGAACTTTCTGAATTCAATTCATAAATACAAAATCTGAAGAATTTTACAAGCTGCAAAGTCTGGTGTTTGCACTTAATTCAAGTAGAAGCTATGATGAAAACATTTTTTAAAGAAATAAATAATAATCTGTATGTAAATCCTAAGTCTCCTTTTCTTCTAAGGTACTAAAGTTTTTCTTAAATACTTAAATAATATAAATGTTGATATATATCATGTAGTTTTTTCACTCAATTGTACCAATATATTCTAAACAAGTACGATGAAATTACAGTTGACTCTTGAACAACATGGACGTCAGGGGTGCAGACATTCTGTGCAGCCAAAAATCTGCATGTAACTTTTGACTCCCCAAAAACTACTAATAGTCTACTGTTCACTGGAAGCCTTACAGATAACAAACTATTGATTAACGTATATTTTACATGTCAAATGTATTATATACTGTATTCTTACAATAAAGTAGGCCAGAGAAAAGAAAATGTTAAAAAAATCATAAGGAAGAGAAAATACATTTACAGTACTGTATTTATTGATGCCACTAAGTTTACATAGTCTGTTTACAAGATGAATTGTTTATCTGAAATGGCAGGCAACCACAGCTGTAGACCTTAATCTACAGTACATATAAGCAATACAACTTTTTTTTATAACGTCATGACCTGTCACTGCTTCTTGGGAGCACTCACAGAATCACCAGTGGCATTTCATATGGGTCTCATAATGATATTCAAAATTTACAGTATTACCCTGGACTTGATGAAAACTATGTGAGAACTGGGAAAGATCACTTTTCACTGTGATACACAATTTACTGGAGAGAGGAACTATTCATATGTAGATAAGTGTCACACTGCATTTAAGAAGATACTTGCAATAGAACAGGAGGTGGATATGAAATTATTATAATAGCACAGCACATACTACAGTTACTTTTATGATTTAATACTACATCCTTACATTTGTTTACATGTCTCTCCACTGCAAATGGCACCATGTACGGTCTATGAGCGTTTGAGTACGTAAGTTTTGATAAACTTTTACTTTTTATAATACATTTGTGTATATTTTATGGTATAAATATTTTTCTTTTTGTGGTATTTCTACACTACATGGTTTGGTCTGCAAGTTTTTTCAAATTGTTATAATTCTTCAAAAAATTTTCCAATACATTTATTTAAAAAAAAAATCTGCCTATAAGTGGACCCACTTGACTTATACCCATGTTGTTCAAGGATCAATTGTACCTCACTTAAAAGATGTACTGTCTCTAGTTAATAATTATACAGCCTCAGCCTCTGAATACTTAACAGAGTATATTATAAAGTCATCTCTAATATATGTTATATATTTTATTTATATATGCTTAAAATACATAACCTTAGTAAATTTCTTTTATTCCAAGTAAAAATTAAAGACCTTCATTTATAAAACCCAGTTCCTATGTTAAAACCCCTTCAGTTAATATTTTAAAATGTCATTCTATTTATAAAGTTCAGCAGTGCCATTCAGTTCACCTGAGTCAACATCCAAATATAAGAGGTAATTAAAATAACTGAAGAATCCATTGAAATTATCTGCCAAGTATCACAAGGCTGAACAACAAAACATAAAAATGTTTTTTTCCTTACTTGTAAAATTTTTACTATCCTAATAATGCTGGTTGTATAATAAACAACATATTTAAAATATTGGGAATTGTTACAATAAGAATGAAAAAAGGAATTTAGCATATTATTTTAATTCATCTCTTTTAAGAGAAAAATAACATACTATAACAAGTATTAGGGACAAATAGCAACTGATGTAGACCAAAAAAATTTATAGCTAGAAGAAATCTTTGCCATTATCTTGTTCAGTCCTTTCCGTTGGTCAGTGAAAAATAATGAACTCCAGCACAGTAAACTTACTTGCAGCAGATGATTATTTAGAGATAAATACTAAAACTTAAAACTTCCTAAATCAATATAATTTCCTATATTGCTCTTTAACAAAATTAAAATGTTTTTCTAATTTACGATACAGTGAAATTTTAATTATTTGGTTAGACTGGACTTCAGCAAACTAATTATTTCATTTTGATTTTTGATTAGCAGTAGAAGAAAGACATATTGGGCTAGTACCCAATTCTAACTTCTTAAATATTTAAGTTCTTAGTTTCAGACTTTTCATTGATAAAATTAATGCTTTTATTATATGATCTCTGAAGTTCCTTTTATCTTAGTAATTCCATGATTTTTTAAGATAACAACTGCCCCCTCACTCCCCAGCTAGACTATAAAAATCCTTAGGTGCAGAGACGTGTTTTATTCATTGCACATATCCAAATGTTAGCATAGTGTCAAATCCCCGCCTTAAAAAAAAAAAAAACAACACTATCAATAAAATTTGTTGAGGTGAATTGGATACAATTTTAAAGGGTACATCTTCTAAATCCCTGAGATAAGGCATGTTTCAGTAATGAAATACCCAAAATACAAAAACTTTCATAGCCAAAGTATCTATTATGTAAAAATTCTGGCTGGGTGTGGTGGCTCATGCCTATAATCCTAGCACTTTGGGAGACCATGGCAGGAGGATCACTTGAGGCCAGGAGTTCAAGACCAGCCTGGGCAATACACAGTGAAACACTGTCCCTACAAAAACTTAAAAAAACAAAATTAGCTAGCCACAGTGGTACACACATGTCATCCCAGCTACTTGGGAGGCTGAGGCAGGAGAATCACTTCAGACCAGGAGTTTGAGGCTGCAGTGAGCTATGATCATGCCACTGCACTCTAGCCTGGGCAACAGAGTGAGATCCTGTCTCAAAAATAAATAATAAATAAAAATTCTGATAAAATAGAACAGTATTTCTCACTTTCATATGTCAGTGAATTCCTTGTACCATCTCTAGCCTCCAAGTGGTCTGATCTATGCCTTGTGATGACTATGGAAAAGTATATTTTAAAGATGAAGTCCTAAATTATGAATTAGATAATCGAGTAAGTTAATGCAACTTTAGATATCAAAATGTAAACATTCAAATACTATCAATCTCAGAATAAGAATGAGAACAGATGAGCACTCTTTACTTTGTTTTTCAATTCCTGGAAAGAAAAGTAGACGACTTAATATAATAAATGAAAATTGAAATGCCATTTGCCTTTTGTAGGTACACATCAAAATATTATCATGTCCCCGAAACATGCCATTCAAACTTTAGCTACTTACTTGATGGCCAAAGGACATCTTTGCTATCACCAAGAAGCTTTTAATGTAGGGTAATTGAGCAGCAAACAAATACAGTCCAAACCAGGAAGAAGCAAAATGCATCAGGATGGAAGCAGCAGTGAAACAAAAGGACAAGGAAAATAGCATTAGTTTATAAGTAGAAAGCACATGCACATCAATTATAATAATCATAATTTATAAGGAATTTTGTTTTCTACACAAAAAAATATCTTGGCTTAAGCATTATCAAATAGTTGTTTTAACTTTGGGGGGTGGGGGGGAGCAGAAAAAGAAAAATGGATTCACCCAAGTATTTTGTTTTGAAAATTACCCAAGTCAAAAATTACTTTCAATTGTAATTCAAGATATGGTTTAGGAGTGGTAAAAATTATTTACAAAATGTAAGAGACAGTCAAAAGTTATTCATTCCTTAAATTTAAGATGGTTTGAAAATACATAAAACCCATGCACTATTAAATATTAGTTCTGCATGCCATGAAAGCACTTAACACTACATAGAGATTTAGTATGTTTCTTCTACAAGATAGAAAAGAACATTTACTGAGTGATGATTATATAACAAGCATTGTGCAAAGAGCTTCTACAAAGACATCAGCAAAGTAGAACAAATTTATTCTCTATAAAAAAGGAATGTTAATTAGAAAGAGAAATTTTATTAAGTCAGACAAAATTTTCTTAGGACCTACTAAATATCAAGCATATTATCTGGAGCTACTGGTCTTTAGGAAGATCATCTTGAATGAAGAACTTCCAATCAACTAAAAGAAACAGGAAAAAGACTGCTGACCTTTTGTTTAGTAACTATTTTAACATACATTACACTAAATGTTGCCTATGGACAAATGTTTTGATCTGCCTTGGGAGAAATAGAGTTCAATTCAAATACAAAACATAGCAACGTATCAATACTAATGTAACAACAAAAACTGAAAAATCCCACTGATTATATTATTTCTTAGTTTTATTTAAGGAAAGAGAGGGAATCTTAATTGATTGTAACAAAACAAGATAGCAGTTGTTTGTTCGGGACTTCTATCATATCCTTGGAAAAACTCTTGGATCTGTTATTTCTAAAAAGATGGCTACTTCATAATGCTTGAAATTATATGTTCTAATTCCTTAAAAGTATTTGCTCTATTCATTTTTCTGCAGTCACCCATTTAAGCTCTTTCTTTTATAAATTGAGTTGTTTCACAGATAAACTAAAAAATACATAGCTTTGTTGCCAATGAACTAATTGTGCTGAAGTCATTATTACTGATAGCCATGTTATCAAAATTAGCAATCTTGTGTAAAAGAGGTTAAAGTATATGTGGTGGGTAATCTCTAGAATGGCCCCCAGTGATCCCATTTCCTCATGTATAATCCCTTCTTTGAGTATATGCTGGACCTACTGAATCACTTCTAATGAAGAGAATATGGCAGATGTGATGGGAGGTCTCTTCTGTGATTAGATTGCACAAAGACTGTGACTTCCATCTTGTTAGCATTCTTTCCTAGATAGAGTACCCTGGGGAAAGCCAGCTGCCACTTCATGAGGCAGCCTGGTAGAGAGGCCTAATACACAAAGGAACGCTGGTGTTGGTGAGGTCTTCCAACAGCACTCAGTGACCTTTCATCCAGTCAAGCTTTCAGATGAGAATGCAGCAGTGCTCCCTCCCCAGTATCTTGACTGCAACCACATGACAGACTTTGTGTCAGAGACATCCAGCTAAATTGCTCTTGGATTCCTGACATATAGAAATCTGGGATAATAAATTCTTGTTGTTCTATACCACTTAATTTGGGATAATTTGTTATGCACCAATAACTAATGTAACACTGAAAAACTAAAAAAGGATAGGAAGCTGACAGAGATAACTGTGGCAAACTTTACAAATGCTTCATAGACATCTTCTTTAAAAAATCTTCCAGTATTGATATGAATAATTACTAGTTTCCCCTAAATTTACTAGTAACTTCCTAAAAGAAAGCAGTGTGGTTCTAATCATATATACATATTTGCGTGCACTTAATTTCACAAGGCCAGTCATGTTTGAAGGTCTTAGAGTTGATCTTATATTGAACTAAAACATCAACAAGCTCACTTTCATTGTACCATTCTGTTGTATTCTCAGATTTTCTCAATTAACAGCATTATGTCAAATTTAGAACAGCTGTATTCCTTACTTGTTTATTCCAAGAAAATAATCCTTATCATATATAGTAACACCTGAATATTTGTTACAAAAACCTCCACTTATACCTACTATCAACATTATATCCTCAAGCATGGCTGTGTCATATAAATCGGATTCTATTTATTGGATTCATCCTTTTAATTTTTTCAGATTGAAGCAATGAACAATAATCAAAATAAATACTTTCAGGCCGGGCGCGGTGGCTCACGCCTGTAATCCTAGCTCTCTGGGAGGCCGAGGCGGGCGGATTGCTCGAGGTCAGGAGTTCGAAACCAGCCTGAGCAAGAGCGAGACCCTGTCTCTACTATAAATAGAAAGAAATTAATTGGCCAACTGATATATATAAAAAATTAGCCGAGCATGGTGGCGCATGCCTGTAGTCCCAGCTACTCGGGAGGCTGAGGCAGGAGGATCGCTGGAGCCCAGGAGTTTGAGGTTGCTGTGAGCTAGGCTGACGCCACGGCACTCACTCTAGCCTGGACAACAAAGCGAGACTCTGTCTCAAAAATAAATAAATAAATAAATAAATACTTTCTTTTCGAATGATCCATTCAATAAATATTTACTGAGTAACTACGGTGGATATATTTCATTTTAGACACCAAGGAACATAGCAGTAAACAAAATTAACAAAAACTTTGGCCTTATAGTACTTATGTTCCAGTGGGAGGGATGAACATAATAAACCAAAACTCATAGTATAAAAACTAAGGCGAAAAATAAGCAGAGAATAGGGGCATGTAAAATGTTGGGGAAAAGGAGTGAAAATTTTAGATAGGGTGGCCTAACAAAGCTTCACTACAGGATTGACTGAATAAGATGAAGGAATCTGCCATAAGAGCATATAGGGGGAAAGTATTCCAGACAGAGGGAGAGACAAGTATAAAGGATTGGGCTGGGAACAAGGCTGGAGTGTCCGTGGAAGAGTAAGAAGGCCAGTGAGGCTGGAATGCAGTAAGAAAGTAGGAAAGTAGTGGGAGATGAGGTCAAAGAGGTAAATGGATGCCAGACTCTATAGGACTTTGGAGGGTCTAGTTGGGACTCTGGTTTTAATTTCAATGATACAGGGAACCACCAGATGGTTTTGAGAAAAGGACTGACAAGGTCGGATTATGTATTAACAGGATCACTCTGACCACTATGTTGAGAATAAACTAAGAGGTACAAGGGTATAATCAGTTAGGAGGCTACTATAATAATACAGGAAAGAGATGAAGGAGACCTGGACCAAGGTGGTAGCAGTGAAGATGATGAGAAATAGTTCAGTTCTACATTTATTTTGAAAATAGAGTCAACAGAATTTCCAAACAGATTGAGTGTGAGGCAAAAGAGAAAAAGAAAAATCAAAATGACATCAGGTGTTAGGATGTGAGTACCTGAAGGATGGAAATGCCATTATCTGAGATGGAAAAGACAGCGAGAGCAGGTAGTTTATAGGGAGAAATATAAGGAGCTCAATTTGGGAGAAGTCTAAAATGACTGTTAGACATCCTTAGTGGAAAAGCCAAGTAGGCAGTTGGATATATAGACCTGGACAGGCTGGTAAAAAAAAAAAAAAAAAAAAAAGTATAAATTATGGTATGTATGAGTTATATGACCTTACTGGCTTAATCACAAGAGACTGAAAAATGTCACAGGATAAAAGAACAGGCAGCAGAAAAACATACATCATAATGAATAACAGAACTAAGAATCAAGCTGAAACACAATAAGCATGGCTTCAGAAACCTTCCCCAGCCTGGTGGGTACAATGTGCATTGCCAAGTGATGCAAGTACTGAAGGGTCCATCTCTGCCACAATGCAGTGTAGCAATGTAGCAAAATCACACTTTTAACCTATTAATGTATACAAATAAAAAATAAAATTTTAAAAAAAAGAAACGTTTTCCAGAAGGATATGGATATAAAGGCACTAAACTGAGATACAAGTGAAATCATCCTCCCAGAATTTCTTGTAAGTGATACAATAGGAAATGGGATCTAAGTAATTAATTAAGGATTACATATCATATTTACTAAGTAACTTACATCACAAAAGTCTTCTGCACATAGCTAAACTGCATACTACTAACTTCTTACTCTTAACGCTTTTAGGATCTGAGTCTAATTTGTACAGTACCATGTTGTGTAAGACATGAATAAAGACAATGTGAAATTACCAATGTGGAAACAGTCTACACAGCTATTTTCAAAAGTAAAAAACTAGGCATTCTTCTTGGTTTTTGCTACAGAACCAAATTACTGCTAGAATCTCAAAAAAAGCCAGGAACTTCTCATCAGTTGGTTCAGGAAAAGATCATTAAGGTAAAACAGAGCTGGGCATGGTAGCACGAGCCTATATTCTCAGCTACTCAGGAGGCTAAGGCAGGAGGATCGCTTAAGCCCAGGAATTCAAAGCTGTAAATGTGAATAGCCACTGCACTCCAGCCTCTTAAATTAAAAGCATAAAATATTTATGGCCATTATCTAAATCTTTACCAATTTTAATCTATAAATCTCAGAAAAAGAGCATTGTGCAAACAAAAAATTAGATCACATGTCTTATTTTATTGTATGTCTAAATACTTGCCACCTCCTCTATAATTAGCACAAACATACAAAGGAAGGGGTAGTTCATCATCATGCCCTTCAACCGGGGAAAACCCCTCAGTCTCCAGCAAACTATGATGGATGGCCACCCTATAATACAGAAATAATCCCATGAGATCAGTCCTTTGATTCCACTGCCTTTAGCACAGCACTTCCCTATTAACATACATAATGGCTTGACTTAAGTTATCTTATGAACTTAAAGGAAAGCATAAAGAGTTCATCAAGCACTGATGTAGCTGGTGGCACCCAATAAAATTGATCAAACTGTTCTCATAGAAGCAATCCTGCTGCAGCTGGCTCCCAGAAAACTACAATTCAGAAGGATTATATAAAACATTTCAAGAGTGCTCTATTTAGTGTTATCTTAGGCTCTTAGAATAAGAAACTTCAGAGAGGAATATATAATGCAGCTGAGAACTGTTTGTTCTCTGAACAGGAGTCATCACTCTACACTTAGCTGAATTTTTCATATTTCTGTAATCGTCTGCAAAACACAGGATGTGCACACTTTATCTTGAGTTTTACAGGAGAGATTTTAAAGGAATATTTTTCTGAGAACTAGAGCTTATCACTGTTGGACAGAGAATATGATCTGGCCTGACGGGCAGTTATTTAAAAATAACTTAATCACACTTTTGATCCAGCATTTTACTTCTAGGAATAAATATTAAACATAATGTGATTATCCAAAATGTTCAAAAGATGTGTCCTTAGATATTTATAACACCATTTATAGTAATCTAAAATAGTAATCTATTTTAAACAGAGTAATAAATAATAATACATTCACACAATGAAATACTGTGTGGTCAGTCAAGTTTTTTTCCCCCCTACTGAAAAACATCCATTATATATGGGCTTTTAAAAGTAAGTTATAAAAAAGCTTGTAGAGGCCGGGCGCTGTGGCTCACGCCTGTAATCCTAGCTCTTGGGAGGCCGAGGCGGGCGGATTGCTCAAGGTCAGGAGTTCAAAACCAGCCTGAGCAAGAGCGAGACCCCGTCTCTACTATAAATAGAAAGAAATTAATTGGCCAACTGATATATATATATATAAAAAAAATTAGCCGGGCATGGTGGCACATGCCTGTAGTCCCAGCTACCTGGGAGGCTGAGGCAGAAGGATCACTCGAGCCCGGGAGTTTGAGGTTGCTGTGAGCTAGGCTGACGCCACGGCACTCACTCTAGCCTGGGCAACAAAGTGAGACTCTGTCTCAAAAAAAAAAAAAGCTTGTAGAAACAGAATGCTTCCATTTTTGTGAATTTTCATTTGTAAGATATATACATACAAATTTACGCAAGATGTCGCCAACAGATTAACAGTGGTTACCCTTAGGAGGTAGGTACTGTTTAAATATGCTATACTAGTATGCATTATGTTTATAGTCAAAAAAGGTTAAACCTATTTATTTACATTTTAGAAAAATGTAAGCAATTTTTTAAACTGCTTCTTTCAATCTACACTAGCTCTTTATTATAATGACATAATCACTTGTGATTAAGTACAGTGGAAAATATATTTTAAGAATCCAATTTGAAATCCTAATAAAATACAAAAACATTAACATTTCCAACATAGCACCATATATTACTCACTGTCTCTTGAACTTCAGCAACTTCTGAATATGGCAAGATCTAAAAAGAAAACACATTTTCTCAGAAGTGATTTAACCTCATATACCTGAATTTGAATCTAGAGCACCTATGGTTTATCAAATGAATTAAGTGGTGCAATAATCTTTTAAGTAGCAAAAACAAAGTTCAATATTACTTTTACACTAAAAACTAAATCCTTAAAAAATGTTTTGTTTTTTTTTTTTAGTCCTGGCTTCAGGAAATTACAATCAATCAGCCAATTTGTAAAGTCCTTTCTGGCACGTTCTGGGGAGTTTTCATTCTCTCTAGATGTATTTAATTCTATCAGCCTTTTCACGTAAGCCCTCTCCTTCCTTTGGTTTCTAAAACAATCCACTGCTCTGGCTTTGCTTCTGCTATTTTCCTGCCTCCACTTTGTGCTCCCACTAAATAAGTGAATACGCCATAACCTATGCTCAGCCTCAAATATTTGCTCTTTTCCTGCAGATTCTATTCATTCTCAGGTCTCATTTATTACTTATATTCAGATAACTTCTAAATTTCTTTCTCAGACCTAGCATATCTCTAAAACTTGAATACACTTCTATCTGTACATTTGGACATTGTTACAAATTAACTTCTAGTTCTAAAATTCTGTTATAAAGGAAGGGCTTTAAGCTTGTTTCAGAAAGCATTTTTATGCCAAAAACAGCACTCGGCTTTCTGTCAGAAACTAGCTTCCACTGATTTGCCCATCTTTCTTACAATCCCTCAGACCTAAACCCTTGAGTCGCCTGAGACTTTCCCCCAAAATCTGATCAAATCATTAAGTTCTGAGATTATTTTTGCCTCTACAAAGTCTATCTCATATCCACTCTTTTCTTTCATTTCTCATTAGTACCACTCAGGTCAGACCTACATCACCTCATTTCTCAACTTTTGCATCTCCCTTTCAATAGTATCCCTGTCTTCAGTCTCACCCCACTCACTCATTTACTGTGCTTGGGATTAGGATTCAAAAAAATTATAAAGACATAGTCTCTACTGCCAAGATCACCATACATTGAAGACAGTATGTATTGTATAGTAATTTAGTTGACATCAAGATATCTCTAGTCTACCAAAAGCTAGCTCATCATTTGCAAGTCATTTAACTTCTGACAGATTTTTCTCTTTTGTGAGTACATTAATTATTAAACCTTACAACTTTCTGGAATTGTTGTGAGGTTTAATAATAATTTACATGAGTGTATTTTATAAATTTCTTTTGAAAAGCAGTATATAAACATAAGGCAGAATTACTTAGTAGCACAACAAATGAGAGACTTAAGAAAGGAGCCAGAAGCAAGTGATTAATTTGCCAATTTAATTTCATCCCTAGACGATCAGTCTGGCCACTCAAAAACATGTGACAGCACCTTATTCTTTCAAAAATAAGACCCAAATCCTGATATTTAAAATATTCTACAATTTGGCCCAATTATTCATCCCACAAGAATGTTCTGATCTATGAAATAGTCTTGCAATTACACTTAACTAAAACTCTGCTTAGCTAAAATCCTCTGTCTAGAAAACTGATTGCTAAGAGTGATCTGTAATTTTCTATTTTTGTTTTGCTCCCCTATCCAATAACTCCAAAGTCCCCTAACCTTGAAGGCTCAACTCAAATTGCCAATTCTGCTACCAAAGTTCAAGCTGAAGTTATCTTTCTTCAACCCTGACTTCCTAGTGTTAGTTCTTTGACAATGCTTAATTAGCTATCTCATAGTATTTTCTCTATTGTTATCACAAATAAATAAATAATTTAATTGTTATTCAACTTTTGTCCAATATTATAAGAGTCTAGTACAGTGCTATCAAATAGAATTTTCTACAATGGAAATATTCTGTATCTGCAATGTCCAACAGGGCAGCTACTAGCTACACAAAGCTACTGAATTCTTGAAATGTGGCAAGTGAGATTAAGAAATTAAATTTTGTATTTAATAAAATTTAAATTAGTCATGTTTGGCAAATGGCTACTCTATCACACAACTCAGGTCTAACACAACCTTACCTTTCCCCAGCTCAATCTAACTGACCACTCTTTTTCTCAAAACACTGCCCTTCCTTAGTTTACAAGCTATTTATCTTTCTTTTCTCTTCCCTCTTTGCTTGGCTCCCTTTCCCCAGAACCCGCTTAAGACAGTTATTTCCCAACGCTGCATCCTAGAATCTCTTCTGTTTTCATTTAACATGCTTTCCTCAGATGATTCCATTGACCTGATTGTTAAAGGGCTCAATTCATCACTGATTCCCTTCCTACCTTAACAACTCCAGAGCTGCAGCCCCTCACAGCCATCCCAGTGGTCCTGGTAAATTCATTCCTCTTAAAGCATTATGTTCTTGGTAAGGGTTTTCCTGACCTACCGCTGCAGGTATGACAGACGGATAATCTATCTGTGTTGTCATTGCATCCTTCCATTATCAGGCGAGATTGCAGGGAAAACCAAGAGCATGAGCTCCATGTATTCCCAACAACACTAACCCTGCATCTCCATCTTCCTGACTGAGGAGTAGTAAAGACTCTTCGCTCACCCTTTCCCCTAACCTCTAACACTTACCGCCTAACCACCATGGTCTGCCCAATAGAAATGCGAGCTCTAGGTTCTTTGCTTAGAAAACTTCCTTTAGAATTCTCCTCAAAAGCTACTTCATCAGAAGACTTCCATGATACTCCTAGAAAACAGCATCCATCCCCTATTCTGTTAACACTCCGTCCTTCTTACCCTGCTTTATTTTTCATCACAGTAATCATCACATAACACAGTATGTATCTGTATGTGTATTTTTTTTTACTTTTTCCACTCAAATATTAGCTCCACTGGAGTAGGAATTTTGTCTATTTTGTTCACTGCTATAGCTCTGAAAACCCAAACAGACCTTGGCATCATTGTAGACATTCAACAAATACTGAATGAACAAATGCATAAATTTAAAAAAAAGAAAAAGGCTAAGTCATTATTATAACCCTTAAACCTAGCAAAGAATTTCTTATACATGGTTTACTGAGTTCCTGCTTATTAAATGAATTAATTTTAAGTTCTCTTATGGTAAAAAACAAGTCATGCTCATCTTTATATTTTCAAAAACTTAACATACTGCATGCCTAATATGATACAGAAAAAACAATGGACTAGATATAGACTACAATAATGAAATCTGAATTCTAAGCCTAACTCTATCACTATTTTCTGGGTGTCCTTGAATCAATATCTTGAATTTTGTTTTCCTACTTGCTCATGAGATCAGGCACAGTCCTAAAATTCTGTTATTACTACAATCAACATAGAAAATTATCTCAAATCCTAAGAACATCCTTAGCTGTAATTCACAGCACATTTATATTTTCTTCCACTACTACTCTTTGCCCATGATATACCCAAATTCCATTGATAAGAATTCCCCCAATCTTTTTCTTAAATAATTCTGTCCTTCATAAAATAACACTGTTATTACAGTGTTACAGATTCACCTCACTTTTTAGAAATCAGAGCATGAATTCATATTTCTCCTGGTACTGGTGCTCTTGCCAAGATTAAACCAACCTCCTTCATCAAGGTCTTCACACACAGGAGAAGCTCAAAATTAATCAGTATGATTTTCACTTGTAACTAATGGTATGCATCTGATAAGACTGCTGGTGAAGTTTGTAGTTATGAAACTTATAACCTTGGCCTTTGACCTCATTAACATGTTTCTCTATATCTGACCTAACCAGTCATAGTTGCTTTATCACAATCATGCCAGGTAAGATATGAGAACAAAACAGTATATAAGTAAATATTTCAACATATGATGCTTAATCTTATGACCTGCTTTAAGTCATTTAAATTTTCATTTCGAAATAAGAGCTTCCAAAATTTCATTTAGGCCAATTCTATGCATTCTTTGTATAGATATATGAGCCTATGTTCTAGATTGAATCATAACCAAGATCTGAATTAAGGGACAAGAACTGCATAACAAATACCTTCTTTCATTCTAGAGTTCCATTCCATTTCTAACAAATCACTGATTAGTATCATGCTCTACAGTATCAAGCCATAAGCAAGACTGCTAATAATAATATGGAAACACCATGACTCATAAATCTACCACACATAAGAATGCAATTAGCAATTGCTCTTCACATCTCAGCAACTACATTGTGCCTAACTATCAAAATATTCAGCCTAGATAGAAAAGTCAAAATTAGTTACAAGAGAACGAAGCTTTGAATTAAATAAAATACATTATGTATCACGTTTTTCAAAGTATACACTATAATAGGTAATGAATATAAAAACTTTAAAAGAATGCTTAAAAGTTTAGGTGTAATACAGGTGAGTTTATAACATAAAAACATTAGCCTTTATAGTCAATGACAATAATAATTAGAGCACCTGTATTTAAATCTTAATATTGCCCACTGACTAGCAAACTGACCTTATGAAAATTACCTGTTCAGAACCTTGGTTTCTTTAACTGTAAAACCAGAGTAATATCTACCTCATAGTACAATAAAGAGTTAATATGATTAAATGAGAAAGTGTATGAGACACCACACCCAGGGCAGGGCACAAAGTATGCAGAAAATAATTTTTTTCTCTCCACATAAATACAGTAATACAAATGCAGAAAGCATAAATTCTAGAAATCTAGGGGGGAAAGCAAAATCCAGAGGAGAACTGGTACAGAAAACTATTAAGAATTATAATAGCTAGGCTGGACGTGGTGGCTCATGCCTGTAATCCTAGCACTCTGGGGGCTGAGGCGGGTGGATTCTTTGAGCTCGGGAGTTCCACACCAGCCTGAGCAAGAGCAAGACCCCGTCTCTACTAAAAAAAATAGAAAGAAATTAGCTGGACAACTAAAAATATAAATATATTTTTAAATATATATTTTAAATATATATAAAAAAATATATATATTTTTTAAATATATATTTTAAATATATATAAAAAAATATATAAATATATATATATTAGCCGGGCATGGTGGCACATGCCTGTAGTCCCAGCTACTTGGGAGGCTGAGTCAGAAGGACTACCTGAGTCCAGGAGTTTGAGGTTGCTGTGAGCTAGGCTAACGCCACGGTACTCTATCCCAGGCAACAGAGTGAGACTCTGTCTCAAGAAACAAACAAAAAGAATTATAAATAGCTGCCAGACAAAGTGTGATGAAGTATTTAATGAATTCCTTATATTTTATGATCTTGTTTTTTAAGGCTAGGATAGCTTTTGACCACAAAGACTGGTAAAGCAAAACACAAGAGAGGTCTTACAGTGAAATGAGGGAAGCTGAGGCAACAGACCCAACCCTCCCACTAACTATGAGACATGAGGTAAGTTACTTAACCATTACAGGTTCCTTGATTTACAAAGCTGTTAAACAGAACCATATAATCTTTAACATCCCTTCCAATAACAGTTCTCAATAAATGGCAACTATACATCAGATACTAAACTAAACTAAACCGTTTTTACACTATGTACTTACATACTTAACCCACAATATTTCAATCTCTGTGGAGAACTACTAACTCACTAGAACAGTTAAACTGAAAAAGTTTCCTGACCCAAGTAAGAATTGAGAATTGCCAACATCTGGAATATTAAAGTAACACATAATGAAAAAATAAGCAAGAAAAAACGATCATGGACCCATGAAGTAATCACCTGAATCCCAGACATATCAGAACTAAACAGGCTCTCTACTCTTACCTCTCCTATTCTGTAACTCCTTAACCTGTTCATTCACTTCATCTTGTACTTTTATCTTTGGATTCCATCTTTGCCATATGGATTTGGTTTGTTTGTCCCCACAAAAATCAATGATTTTGCACTTGGTAGACACACACAGACTACCAAAACTAAAAAGAAAAACATTTAACCTCATCTTCAAGGGTCTTCATAATTTTGCCAATCTACATCACACATTCCTCCACATGCCCATCAACCCTACACTTTACAAATATGACAACTGAAAATTATTTTCACTTCCCCACACACCATGATGTTGCACAACTGTCTTAGAGCTACTCTCACTCATCCCTCAGTCCACAGTGCCATCCTCACCTTCACTAGGCAGGCAAATACCTAAGTTCCTTTCAATACGCAGATCAAGTGTTACTTCCTCTAAGAAAACTGTACTGACATCATCATCTCCCCTCCTCTAAAATAACTGACTCCTCTGGTCCCCTCTGCATCATATATGTCATTTATAACATCTTATCTCACCCACTACAAACTGCTAAATACATTAATGCCCTAAAACTCACAGAAAGAAAACTCAACTTGTTATGCAAAGGTCTGAGTTCGAGTCCTAAACTCCAGTGTCTACTTATTGTAGAGCTCTGGAAAAACTACATAATTTCCCTTAATCTCAGTTTCTGCATCTGTAAAATGAGGACACCACCACCTCAACATTATTATTAAGATTCTATATGTTTATGTGACTCTGGATTTCTATAAAAAAAATTTAAAAAAGATTCTATATGTTTAAAAAAAAAGAGAGAAGAAAAAATTTTTTTTAAATTCTATATGTTTAATATGTACAAAAGCACTCTGTAAACTACAATTTGTCTTTAGTATCCTCCTGAAACTAAACATCCAATCAATCACCTGGCCCTGCTGATTTGTATCTCTAGTTCCTTTTACGTATTTTTTTTATTTTGCTACTGGTATCACAGAGGCTTTACATGCCTTTTCCTAGATTACACAATATCATGCTAACTTGTTCCCTGAGCACCTCTGCATGTCAAGGACAGTCTGCAAACTGTCATAGCCCAGAGGAGCCTAAGGAGACATGACAACTAAATGTAATGTGACATCCTGAATGGTATCCAAGAATAGAAAAGGGACATTAGGTAAAAACTAAATAAATCTGAATTAAGTATGCACATCAGTTAATAATGTGTCAATATGAGTTCATCAATTGTATCAAATGTGCCACACCAAGATGTGCATTATAGGGGAAGCTGGATAAAAGGTATACAATAACTTTGTGCCATCCTCATGATTTTTCAGTAAACCTAACACTATTCTAAAATAAAGTTTATTTTTTAAACAAAACACCTCTTAGAAAAAAATTAAACTAAAAATTTGAAAACACAAGAATTCCCAGGCACACACTTCAATAGCTACCAGGGCAATGATATCATCATACTCCATTGTAGTATGGATAATTGTACTGTGCACTTATGAGAGAATTAAAAAAAGGCAAATAATATTTAAACACCATGATATTATTTCAAAAATAATTTTTACCTCACAAATTCTCTGAAAGGATCTTGAGAATTCTCAGAGTCCTGGGAACACACTTTGAGAAGATCTCCAAGCATAAAGAAAATACAAAAGATTTCTGGCTGGGAATTTTATTGATACACTGTGCAGATCACTGGCTATATCTCTTACTTTTTTTTTAAAGCTAATACTTTCTCCAATCAGGCTCTCCAAATTTACTAAAGAGTCCCATTTTATACCTGCAAGATTTTTACATTATCTTATTCAAACCTCTAACAAGAGCCACCTCTAACAAGTAAAAAACAAAACAAAACAAAAAAAAGATGGAATCTTTAGTACCCATACAATAGGAAATATAATACTGAGTAATATTTTCCCACTTGACAAGTTCAAACAATTACAAATATTTAAGTACTGCTAATGCAGAACTTTCAGAAGTTAAAGTAAAGGAGATACACATAAAATATAACATAAAACATCTGTCAAATTATTTTACCCTGTCTTAAATGCCTAACTTTAGTAGAAGGTTTAGTAAAGTTGTAAAATGGCAGAAGACAAAATACCTAACAAAATGTAGGTTGACTGGTTTGCTTGCTTAAAAGGTATAAACTAGTCATAGTCACTCTCTCCAGACCCCACTTTTCTAAGCCAGGTAGAATATTCCTTTATACCCCTATTGAATTAACAGATCTAGGCAATGATCATTAATGGCTGATATTAACACAAGAAGAGAGAGAAAATCAGTGCCTCCTGATGGCAATACACAACACCATTTACAAAGTATTCTTATCAAAAAAGAAAATTTGAAACTTAATCTGGGTATACCTCTAATTCTAACAACCAATTTTCAAGAAATATAAATGACTAATGAACACATTAAACAATTGCCACAGGGAGAAAAAACCATATTGTGGGAAACTCTACAGATTAAAATACCTTGTTTCTCCAATAAACTGAAAAGTAAAAATTAAAAACAGATGGAGGAAAGATTTAAAAGATTAATCCAGGCGCGGTGGCTCACGCCTGTAATCCTAGCTCTCTGGGAGGCCGAGGCGGGCGGATTGCTCAAGGTCAGGAGTTTGAAACCAGCCTGAGCAAGAGTGAGACCCCGTCTCTACTATAAATAGAAAGAAATTAATTGGCCAAATAATATATATAGAAAAAATTAGCCGGGCATGGTGGCGCATGCCTGTAGTCCCAGCCACTTGGGAGGCTGAGGCAGAAGGATTGCTTGAGCCCAGGAGTTTGAGGTTGCTGTGAGCTAGGCTGATGCCACGGCACTCATTCTAGCCTAGGCAACAAAGCGAGACTCTGTCTCAAAAAAAAAAAAAAAAAAAAAAGATTAATCCAAGTGGCATATCAACCAAGTCCAACACAATGAACTACCATAAAAAGAATATTTATAAGATAATCAGGGAAGTTTAAGCATTGAATAGTTATTTGATTAAAGAATTATTAATTTTTTAGGAATAATGTATTTAAAGAAAAGTCTTTATATTTTACATTTTAAAGAAAAGTCTTTATATTTTACAGATATATACTGAAATATTTATGAATGAATGATATATCTGAGATTTGCTCAAAAAAATCTGGGTTGGAAGGCTGGGCGTATAGATGAAATAAGACTGACCAGAGTTGAACACTGTTGATGATTCTTGCAGATGGGCACTGAGTACATAGCAGTGCATTATACTAGTCCATCTATTTTTTAATATATTTGAAATTTCCCATAATCAAATGTTCAAAAAAGATAATGTCTATTAACATTCTTGAGTGTGTGATTAATACAAACTGTGACAAGCAAGTAGCCTGTTAAAGCAAGTAGTTGTCAGGAAAATGAAGTTATTTTAACAGGAGAGAATAAGTATATAAGTAATAAAATGGTGACTAAAATTTCTATAGTTATTTTATTACTTTACATAAGGAGATATCTGAAACCTAAGAATTTTCATAATTTAGGATTTCAGTCTATCTGTCAACCCCCCAGGTGAGATGCCCTGGCAGACCAGACTTTGGGTAATCCAGCAATAGGACCCGCTTCCAATAGGCTAGGTTGCTCCAGAGGTTAGCACTGACTCTGATAGCCAGAATAATGGCCACCAAAAGATGTCCACATCCTAATCCCTGGAAGCTATGAATGTTACCTTACATGGTAAAAATGACTTTGAAGGTGTGATTAAGTTAAAGATCTTGATAAAAGGCCATTATCTGATTATCTGAGTGGATTATCTAAGTGGGCCCAATGTAATCACAAGGGTTCTTGTAAGAGGGAGACCAGGTCAAAGTGGTTAGTAGGAGATGTGACAACCAAAGCCCAAGGTTGAAGTGATACAAGGAAGAGGCCACAAGCCAAGGAATAAATGCAACCTCTAGACACCAATAAAGGCAAGGAAATGGATTCTCCCTTCAAAGCCTTCAGAAAGAACACAACCCTGCTAACACCTTGCTTTTAGACTTCTGAACTCCAGAACTGTTAAATTAATAAATTCATGCTGTTTTAAAGCCACTAAATTTGTTAGACAAACAATAGGAAACTAGCACGATGACCAATGGTGAAATTTAATGAAGTGCCATTGTACAGGAATACTTTGGGAGGATTATTGGCATATAGATAATCTATAATTGGACTTAAATGCATAAATGTCTGAAAGGCATTGGGAAATTGTATACTAAAGGCATTGGGAAACAGTATACAAAAATACTATTGTTACAAAGATGCTATCATTAATACACAATATAATAAATCAATAATCGTGAAACTAAACTAATAGTATTAACAACAAATAAATAGCAACATGTAAAAACTATGACCCATTCAAAATAATACTTGATGTTGCAAAAACTAGGACAATCCATTAATTTCCATTTACATATACAAGAGCTCTACAATGTTGCCAATTTTTATAGATAGCCAGATTTCACAGAATATGATAAAAGCTTTTAGTAAACTCTAACACACTAATTTTGCTCAATAATCACCAAATCTGGGTGATCATGAATAACTCATCTAGCAAATATATAAAAAATCAAAGTTTCAAGAAGTTGAATCATTTCTAGGCTCATCAGGAAGACAGTCACTGACTACATTCTAAGAACTACTAAGCTAAATAATCTTTGCAGTTCCTCCCACTTCAGAAAGCCTTTGTTTCAAATTATTCAATTTGAATTATTTAATAAAAGATTTTCTCAATTCAGAACTCTTTCAAAAGATTCATACATTTTGTGACTTTTATTCTCTTCTGAAAAGTCATTTATATAATTAATTTTTAATACAATAAAAGATTTTTCCCAGTAATAAACCTTATAAAGCAGTTATAAGTTCTCCTCTGGCAACAGAAATAATACTTCAAAACATATAAAGAGGGCTAGGCGTGGGCTCTCGCCTGTAATCGTAGCACTCTGGGAGGCCAAGGTTGGGAGGATGGCTTGAGCTCAGGAGACCAGCCTGAGCAAGAGTGAGACCCCATCTCTACAGAAAATTAAAAAATTAGCCGGGCATGGTAGCATGCACCTGTAGTCCCAACTACTCAGGAGGCTAAGGCAGGAGGATCACTTGAGCCCAGGAGTCTTAAGTTGCAGTGAGCTATGATCAAGCCACTGCATGCTAGCAGAGGCAACAGAGAGAGACTCAAAAAGGAGGGGGAAAAAAAAAATATATATATATATATATATAAATGAACATATTCAATGTTTTTTAATCTAAAAGGATATTTCACTTCTTTAGTCTACCTCAATCTATTCATAAAAATGTGACTCTAACACTTTAAGCATTTCTTAGTGGTTTTTTCTAAAGTGATATAAGTACTAAACTTTTAAAAAATCATTTATGACATATTAAATGTATACTTGTGTCCTGGTGCATACAAGTACCACATATAAAAACACAAACTCAATCTATACTTTTCAGTACCTGCCACCTAAGACAATACCACAAAAAGAGAACTACATGCAACTAGAATAACAAATGAGCGAACAATTTTTAAAAAATAATCTCACATGCAAGAAGAAAAATGGATGGACAATAAAGTCAGATATAGTCCAAGTTTTCACAACCTCACACCAAGACTACTCTAATAATATCTTAATTAGTATCTTTACCTCTCACTCCTCTAAATCATCTTGTATCCTACTTCCAGACCTATCTACATAAAAATATTTAATGGACATACCATTACCTACAGAATCAAGTCCAAATCCCTGGTCTGGCACTCAAAGCCTTCCAGTAACTTTGTTCTCTATCTGTCACATCAATCTTCATTACCATAAACATCATTTCCTTCTATCCTACCTTACTCAATTTTTCTTAAGCAGTTAATTCCCCACTTGCCTCCTGCTACTATTTTCCCATCCTAGATTGCTTTCCTTGCTCATTTTCAATCACATGAGCCATACATACCTGTGCTATTCAAAGTTTATGTTCTCTTAAGAAAGCTTCTCCACTTACTTTAGTGTACAGCAACTAACCAATCTTCACAGGCCTCCCCTGACTTCTACTTATTTATCTTTCTGGAGAGAAGGCTTAATATTAACAGTTATATTAACAATAAAAATAGATTCTATTTAATGGATGTTTACAATGTGTGTAGCATTATAATAGGCACTTTATAGATATATTTTCCCAATTAATATTCAAAACAATTTTGGGAGGTAGCTAATCTCTATTTAATAGATGAGCAGACTGGAAACCTGGAGAATTTAATTAATTACTCAGGTCATACAACTCAGTGACAGAGCTCAGATTTTAACATGTAGCTAATGTCTTACAGAGTCCATGTTCTTATCCACCTCTCCTAAATCTAAATAGTAACTAGCTAAAGCCATGTAGTTCAAAGGTGATATTTTTATAAATAGTTAACTCAAAAGCAGACCTCAACGTTAGTTTCAAATACAGAATATTTCAGTAGTTCACACTCAAAGTATTGAGATTCTCTCTAAAATGAGCTATAATATTTCACAGAAGAAACAATGAACAAGAAAAAGATAGTTGTTTTCACTACTTTTTAAATAACTTTGCTCTAATTTCTCAGTATCAACAAAATTTAGAATAAACCTAAAAAATAAAAAAAAATTTAAAATCCTTCATTACTATAGCCCAGGGATTATGGTATAAATATTAAAACCATTTACTTAGATATCTACTTTAAAAGGTAGTAATAAATTCCAATCAACTCTATTCAGAAAAATAGATATGTAGTCAACATCTTAGGGGTAAAGTATTCAGAGACAGACAGACTTCAGTTCCACAACGTAAACTGTGAGGTCTTAGAGAAGGTAATTAACCTCCCTGCGCCTATTTCTTTATCTATAAAAGAATAAAAAAAAAATCTACCTTTAATGGCTGTTATAAGGACAGTCTGACAAAGTATACACTTAGAAAACAGCAACCATAATTATTACTGACATTTTTATTATAACTAGAAGATCAAAAATGTTTCGGGTAAAAGAACCTTAGACAGTCCATTAAGCTTTAAAAAGAAAGATGAAGTTTATGGTAAATATCATGTTTTATAGATAAGGTTTAATCTTAACTTTTTTCTGAAACTATAGTAAAATTAATATAGCCTACCATCAGTTTTCCATTTATAAAAAACATGACAATAATGTTCATAAGCCAAGTCATTTCAATGCCCATTTTACTCTCTACTAACAAGTTACCATTTTAAAGTTTAACTTTTTTTGATCATTTAAGAACCCAAAACAAGTCTGAACCAGAAATTCAAGAAAGGCTGGGACCAAGTTAATACAAGGCAGCAAAACTGCACTTTGCTATCAATCATTAGATTGTTCCTACAATCTAATGTTGGAGGCTGAACAAAGGACATTCACTAAATTCACAAATACCTCAATATAATAGTGATTCTCAACTCCATAGCAATAAGAAAAGAAAGAAAAGTTGACCTTCACCTCATTCCAACAATATAAATTTGTCAAATAATCTGCCACCTAACAAATGATAAAGCTGCCAGCTGACTACATTTTACTGAGGGGCACCTTTACTTTAGGTAACAGAAATATTTCTAATAGAGATCTATAAATCAGTATTTAACAAAATCATTCAAAATGCAACAAGAACCAAAAATGAAATTATTCTGCAGCAAAATCTTTTTTGTACAATGGCAAATCATTTAATCTACCCTACTGGTGATTTTTTTAAAATTCATTGGGTAAGGTATATTTTACCCACTATCCCTACTTATGTATTTTAATTTCAGAATATAATTCAATCATGATCACAGGGCAACAATGTTTATGAAACCTTTATATTTTAATGGAAAGAATATATATGATAATTGTTCTTATTTCTTAATTATTTTAACTGTTCCATTCCCTCTACCTGCTCATAGTTCCACATGATTTGAGATATGGAGGCATTTAATTTCCTCAATTGTTAACACTCTCTTGATTTCACTAAAGACAAAGGTTTGGGGAGAAAACAAACACAAACTATCAATGTGTTTTATACCATATGCCTGGGAAGGTAGGGAGAATAGAAGGAGATGGAGCGGAATTACTATGCTATATTTGTTCTACTCACCGAAGTTCGGTCAGGCTCTCCATCTGCCAAGCCTGTCTCCATAATGAAAGAAGATAGGTTTATGCTTCTCTTTCCATTAACATTTGGCCATTCTGTAAATCTGCAAATCCTAGAAGAATAAATCAGAAGCATTAGGACTGGTATAAAATTGCAATAAGTAGAAAATAAAGCAGGGATAAATCATTTTAGGCTGAGCTTACTGGGAAATCCAATAATAGAAAAACAAATTTTGATGTGGGCTTGACAAGTGGTAAAGATTTGGAAAAAAATGAAAGAAGAAAAAATATTCCAAGTGAAGAGAAATAGCAATGAGGTTAAACACATGAGATTGTCCAAAATTTGAAAAGACACTCAAATCTATTTACAATTTATAAAATAAGTGTTTCATTATTACATTGGTAAAACCTGAAAAATATGGTAAAATTCAATATAGGAGAGAATGCAGGAAAATATATTCTCATATACTTTTGTGATTAAAATATAAATCAAGACAAGGTTTTTGGAGAACAATTTAACACATCTATGCTTTCATCCAGAAATTTCAAAGCTAGAAATTTTTCCACAGATATAGTCATATAAATGCACAAGATATATAAACAAACACATGCAACAAAGTAATAGGTATCATGAGAAAAACCTGAAACAACATTAATGTCAATCATTAGGTGCTTCCTTAAATTTTATTATAGACATACAACAGAATATCATGAAGTAATTTATTTTAAATGAGGTAGATCTGTATATACTAAACTGGAAAGAAGACTATATAGAAAAAGCAAACGATGGAACATTATATATAAAATAACTCTTTATGCTTCTATATTTTTCCATCTTTACAATGAATATGTGTTGCTTTTACACAGGCATACCTCATGTTATTGCACTTTGCTTTACAGCATTTTGCCTATTGCATTTTTGTTTTGTTTTGGTTTTTTAACAAATTAAAGGTTTGTGGCAATGCTGTATCGAACAAGTCTATCAGTGACATTTTTTAGCAGCATGTGCTTACTGCATGTCTCTGTCACATCTGATAATTCTCACAATATTTCAAACTTTTCTATTATTATTGTATCTGTTATGGTGATCTATGATCAGCAACCTTTGATGTCACTATTATAATTGTTTTAGGGAGCCACAAATCTCACCCATATAAAATGGCAAACATAATAAATGTTGTGTATGTTCTGACTGCTCCACCAAGCAGTCATTTCCCTGTCTCTCTCCTTCCCTATTCCCTGAGACACAACAAAATTCAAATTAGGCCAATTAATAACCCTGCAATGGCCTCATAAGTGTTCAAGTGAAAGGAACAGTTGCATGTCTCTCACTTTAAATCGAAAGCCAGAAATTATTAAGCCTAGTTAGGAAGGCTCATCAAAAGCCAAGATAGGCTGAAAGCTAGGCTTCTTTCACCAAATAGCCAAATTGTGAATGCAAAGGAAAAGTGCTTAAAAAGAAATTCAAAGTGCTATTCCAGTGAACACATGAATGGTAAGAAAGCAAAACAGCCTTATTTCTGATATGGAGAAAGTTTTAATGGTCTGGATAGAAAATTAACCCTGACACAAAATTCCCTTAAATCCTAATCCATAGTAAGGCCCTAACACTCTTCAATGCTATGAAGGCTGAGTGAGGTGAGGAAGCTTCAGAAGAAAAGTCTGAAACTAACAGACATGAGGTTTAAAGAAAGAAGCCATCTCTATAACATAAAAGTACTAAATGAAATAGCAAGTGCTGATGGAGAAGCTGCAGCAAGTTATTTAGAAGATCTAGCTGAGATCATTGAGGAAGGTGGTTATGCTAAATAATATATTTTCCATGTAGACAAAACTGCCTTATATTGGAAAAATATGCCATGTAGGACTTTCATAGCTAGAGAGGAGAACTCAATGCCTGGCTTCAAAGGACAGACTGACTCTCTTATTAGGGGCTAATTCAGCTTCTAATGTTAAGTTGAAGCCAATATTCATTTACCATTCCAAAAATCACAGGGCCCTTAAGAATTATGTTAAGTAAGTCTACTCTGCCTGCACTCTATAATAACAAAGCCTAGATGACAGCACGTCTGTTTACAGCATGGTTTACTGAATATTTTAAGCTCCCTGTTGAGACCTATCACTCAGAAAAAAGATTCTTTTCAAAATATTACTGCTCATTGACAATGCACCTGGTCACCCAAGAGCTTTGATGGAGATGAACAAGGGGATTAATGTTTTCATGATGCTAGTGTAACATCCATTGTGTAGCCCCTGGATCAAGAAGTAATTTTCACTTTCAAGTCTAATTTCTGTATTTTTTTTTTAATGAACATGTTTGTGTATC